>NC_038253.2:22379920-22712285 GCF_000004515.6 Glycine max
TAAGGAGCTATGGATATGGGTCCAGCACCAGGTACTAAGTCTATGGAAAACTCTATCTCTCTCTCAGGTGGCAGACCGGATATATCCTCAGGAAACACTTCCGGAAACTCTCTAACAACAGGGAGGTCACACATAGAAACCTTTGTCTCTACTTCCAGGCTAGACAAGATCATGTATACTTGACCATCTTCCTTTAAAGATGTCACAACTTGGTTGGCAAAGATAAACATCATATCCTTACTCACTCCAGAATCATCAAACACCACACTTTTATCAAAACAATTCAACAAGACATGGTTGGAAGATAACCAATCCATACCAAGAATAACATCAATCTGGCTCAAAGGCAAACAAATCAAATCAATCAAGAATGTTCTACCAGAAATCTCCATAGGACAATTCAAACACACATCAAAAGTTAACACAGAACCACTAGTAGGGGTCTCTACCACTATAAAGAAGACACAGAAAGCTTAAGTTTTTCTACACACAAACAAGATATAAAGGAATGGGTGACACAAGAATCAAACAACACAAGCAAAGGAATCCCATTTATGAAACATCTTCCTTGGATTAGATCTTAGGATTTCGAAGCTTCAGCATAATTAAGGGTAAACACTCTTCCTGTGGTCTTTGGATGTCTAGTTTGGTCATTCGGGCCTCCACCATTTTACTCTTTCTTGGGTCGTGAACAATCTCTTTGAGTGTGTCCTTTTTGTCCAAAATTAAAACATATTACGCCTATATCGGGACAATTCGAGGAGATGTGCCCTGGCTTACCACACCTGTAACAAATGATATGAGTGGAGAAAGTATTGGGTTTGCTACTACTACCACTTGCAAATCCCCTAGCAACAGTCCTCTGATTGTCATGGCGGTTACCATATTGCTTAGGAGGAGTCGAATATGGTTTTCCTCGATGTTGAGGCCCATTCTTTTTGTTCCTCATTGGACCTGTACTCCTATAATAGGTCGCCCTGTCTCGGGAGTCTTCATCCCAAATCCGACACATATTAACCAAAAGTGGGAACTGACGAACACCTTGGTAATGCCATAACTCGAAAATTTTCTCAATTTCCCTTATCCAGTTCTGACCACCATCAGGATTGTATCCTCCATTAAAAGAAGGAGGGTTGTTTCATTGGAAGCGATCCAACCCCTGGTACTCAACAGCTCCACCAGCTTCTCCTCTATTCGGATTCCTTATAGCATGAGCTAAGGCTTGAAGGGCATCCACTATCGCACGATCATTTCGTCAAGTCATCACTCCCTATACACACCAGGGAGTTAGACGTGGAAGGAATACACACAAACAAAGAACCACACAACAATCACAACCATCACAAATTCCTACTCAGTTACTCTTGACAGTTGATGACTCAAGACATTAACACCCACTTTCCATCATTTGCATTTTCTGATTGCTTGCCATATCATTCCATTGCCCTTCACAAATTATACAGGTGGCCAGTCTGATAATCCGTGACCCGGCATTGAAATTCATGGTATAGCAGACATCAGAAAAACAAATTCAATATGACTACAACAATCAAATCTCTATAACTCATTAAAACACAACTAGTGAGTAAGTGCTAATAGCGAACAATGAACATCAAACATCAGCAAACAACCAACACCAAGCATTCAACAAAACAACCAGAGAATGCACAGAAAAACCCAGAAGACTCACAACTCACTGGCCGAAAGGTTCAACCTGCTCTGATACCACTAAATGTAACGACCCACCTGGTCGCTACGGTATCCACACTCTAATATTCGACGATTTCAATTTTTTTTTTATAAAAAGAACTTTCATAATTTTTTATTATGAAAATAGAAGTGATTTTGTCACAACATAAATTCATCCAACAACACGCCATTACTTAAGTGAATATGCATAATTACATAGAAACAATAATTCTGTACACGTCATACACATAACGAAAATTAAATCTATCCATAGATATGATTAAAATCCCAGTTTTACATCTTTAACTCAACAAAATAAAACTTAAAAAACCAACTACGGAGGAGTTGATTACAAAACACAACTCTCTCCCAAATAATGCCAACGTCATCACGTCGGCTCGGCGGCTCCTCACCAGAATCTTACTCCCTACATCCTGCCACTGTCATTCTGCTCCCACGAACAATGTTTGTGATCATCACAGGTATCAACCACATGATACAAAATTGAAAGGGTGAGTTTATTATAAAAAGAACCAATACCAATTCCAAATAACCACAATTAGCAAGGAACATAGGTAAACACGATGAGCATACACAACAATTATTCTTCAACACTCATATCCAACAAATATTCATCATCCACATCCAACAATTACTCATCATCCATCCATGGACCCAATCAAGACTGCATATAATGATGCATGCACCTGACTCAACACTCAGATGCAATGTGGTACGTACCAACAACAACCAAATCTCAGGAAATAGCCTAAGCGTGTCAACACGACACTCTCACTTAGGGAACTGTGCTGAGTTTGTCGAGACCACCCGGTTGTGCACGTAACAGCCCCCCTCCCATAGGTGATCAGCCTGGGAGCCCAAAGGTGTTCCCCACCAGGTGACAAGCCCCCTAGTACAAAGTACACTTGGCCACAGTTACTCTATTTCCTGTGTCGTATGAGCTATGATCACGGCCAAAAGTAAGTGCCAAAGACCATGGACCAATTAAAGCGCCTAAGCATCCCCTCAGAAATGCTTAGATTCTCTAACCATGCTAGTTACCCACGTCTGGGCCATCCGACAAGGTCAGTGCACTCTACCCCCCATGACATACACTCCATACGACATATGACCGTGGCCAAAAGCTAGTGCCAAAGACCCTAGAAGGTCAGTGCACAGTGCCCCCCACGATCATACACAACATCCAATGTATGAACGTGGCCAAAAACTAGTGCCAAAGACCCTGGAAGGTCAGTGCACAATGCCCCCCACGAACATACACAATATGCACATGCCAATGCATTTCCAACATCAATCAACATTCCATTTCCATGTCATTCACAACATAAATATCATCTCATCTCAATGACGTTATCAACAACAACAACAACCTCATTTCATATTCACGTATTCAACAATAATAACAATTCATGTTGACATGGTCTTTATTAACAACGTCATCTCAAATCAATATCATCATAATTATCATCATCATCACATATCAATTAAAATCCTTAATAGCGACATCAAGAACAAATCGCATTTTCGAACATATATATATATATATATATATATATATATATATATATATATATATATATATATATATATCGCATCCCATTAGTTAAAACGTAATTTTCTTTGTGGAAAAATCAGTATGCAACACGGATAGATAGATATCCTCATAGCTAGGTTCCCTGACCCTAACTATGTTGTTAAAACGGTAAATTTTATAATAAACTCCCCTTACCTATCGTGAGCTACCTCGCGGATTCATCGTCGCGTCACTTGAAGATTCCTTTTTTTCCTTCCTCGTCGATTCCACGCAAGCCTCTATCATGCCAAAACGAAGGAGACTTTGTATGGATTTCAGAAAACAAAGCTAGTAGCAGTGCTCTGGGTCAAACACCCACATCACTACATGAAAGAGCTGAGAGCATTTCGGGTTTTACAAAGGAACATCATTTGGAAATTCCAACCACGCCAATGTGACCAGGGTTCAGTGTAGGTTACGAAAATAACATGCATTTCATGAAAAGATAACGTTTACAAAGTCTCTTTCTCTAAGGTTTTTCAAAGGAAGAATAAGACATGCAATGGCGGTTCCAAAGTCATAAAAGATGCAAAGACAAAATGAAAATAAAAAGAAACAAGCGTAGAACCATGGTTACCTCGAAAGAAAATGAAAGGTCAGATTAGGGTTTCGTTCTCTACCGAAACCGCAAGCCAAGTTGGAAGATTCCGCTTCGGTTGAAGGGTTCCTCTCGGTGTGGGGTTTCAATGGAGAACAACGATGGTTTGTGGTGGCTAATGGTGGTTGTGGGTGATGGAGAAAGTGCTTGGAACTTTAGAAATGGCTTTGGAAGAAAGAAAGAAGAAGAAATGGCGTTTTTCCTAAGCTACACGAAAGCAAAGGCTAAAGTCGGAGATAATATTGTGCCCACTGGATGTGAAGCGCCTTTAATCTCTCTGGCTCCAATGGTCTAGCATCGTTAAAATACTGCATGATCAAATAAAAAATAAATAATAATGTAATACCAATTATAAGAAAATCAACTTTTTTGAAATAAACAATTACCGCTTCCCTGTTATTCCTAAAACTTCCTAAGATGATGGTGGACATCCAGTGCATGACGTAATAGCCGCACTCAGTGCTTCCTTTTTGTCTATTACACTAAATACATTATGAAATTTGGATATTAATTAAATGTTAACTACAATTACTGTACACACACATAAGTAGTATATATATAAGTAGAAGTTTTATTTAAATCATGTACCTTAACGACAATCCACCCTGTAGAAGCCTTGGATTTAGGCTGTGGAGTATCATCAAGTCCATTCAAAGCACTATTGAATACAAGGAACATTTAAAAATTGATTTTGTTGAGTAATGTCAATGCAAATGTATTGAAAACAACATTGACCTGTTAATTATTCCCTTAAGGTAGTTGTCTGGCCTATTATGCAAGGAACAAAACTAGACAACAAGATTTTCCTTGGGCAAAATGACCACCATTTGCCAGTGTCCGCTGTAGTAGAAACGAATATGAGTTATTGTAGTAGTATACATTATTTAAATTCTGTTTTTTTTGTTTGACTTACCCATTTAAGTAGCCTCCAAGGTAGACATTGCATTTTGAACTCTGCATCCAACTCTTGATGTAACTTTCTGAGTCAAACTGTGATTGCCTAGATCTCTGAATAGACTGTGGCTCGAGGAATCCATACACATCGGAATTCCCCGCTCGCATAGTTGTCTCAGTCAAATGCCTGTTGTTGTTAAGATAAAATTAATTATATATGAATTTAAAGCAATCACTTAGGTAATTAACAATCAATAAGGTAAATTGACTTACAGAATCCACAACTGTATGACAGATATGCTGAGACATTGACCATTGTAACATCCCATTTTTTTCGTAAATAAATTTAAAAAGCTTTTTAGTAAAAATAAATAAATATAGAGCAAATAATAGACTGAGTACCTTAGGTATAAATAGCTATATTAAGTCAGGTGCCTCCTCTTCGCCTCATTTTCGTTTTTCTCTTTTCTTCTCTCAAAACCCTTTCTTTTCCCGCAGCGCACCGAACCTGTCTCAGAAAAATGACGATCTCAGACTCATTCACCGTTGGATCGTTATGAAATTTAAACACCAGGTTCGAAACCAAATTTTCATCATTATAACCGTTGGGAATTTTAAAATCATGTTTGAGCTTAGAGGAAAACCCTTCGCATTGTAGCCTTTTATTTTCCCGCATAAACCCAAAACTGTCCTGAAAAAACTATTATCCCAGATTCGTTAACCGTTGGATTGTAATCAAATTTGGATATGTTGTTTGAAATTCAATTTCTCACACTTTCACCGTTGGGATTTGCGAGTTAATGTTTATGGAGAGAGAAAAAGGAATTGCACCAAGACAGTACAAATGAAGACTTCAATCCCTTCTCTGTCTCTCTGACGTTTGGGAACTCTATCGGAGCAGTTAGAGGAAAAAAATGGAGGAATCTCGAGGAACCGCTAGAGATGCTGCTATCGCTGGCTGAAGACACGTGAGCTTGCTTAGAGGTAAGGGATGAGTTATTCACAATTGGGGATTAGTGAGAACATGTGTAGGGATCTTTAGAGATATCAATTGGAATGAGTTTTGAGGTGTTTTTACAATTTTCATTTTATCCTTATAATTATTACAGTGAATTATATATGTTTGATGAATCAGTTGATGTCCCAATGAGAAATTTCTGTGAAATTGATGTGTTCTTGTGTTGAGTGTGAACCCCTTAGAAAAATTAAGCTCTTTTTATTGACGTAAATTATATTTTAAATAATATTATTCAGTGACTTATTTTATACAAATTATTATCTTGTTCTAATTTTTCTACGACGATGATCAACATGTTATGTGTATATAATTATTGTAATACTAGAATAATAAATTAAAGAAATTTATAAGGTTGATGCCTAGTGGTAATTTCTTTTGATGTAATATTAAATTAATTGTTATGTAAATTCTTTGATTAAAAACAATGTAGTTTAATTTACTATATACATATACATTATGTATCATGCAAATATTATTATTGTGTGATGTGTATATGAGTTATAAGGTGTAATAAGTTATTATAATGGTATTATAATATTATTGTGAAGATTGAGTAGTACAAAGTTAAATGCGTCAATTTGCGAGATACATGTAAATTTAGGAACCAGTGTTAAATTGTAGCGCAATATGTTTTATGTGTTTAAAACACGAGTGTGAGGTCGTGGGTATTGTATAATTCACGAGCAGTGTCTGTGTGCTAAAATGATTTTAGGGGTTGGACTTGAATCAGGAGGGAGAGGCCCTGACGGACTCTTCGGAGTGTAAGCCTTGGGGGTCACCGGGTTTGAGTGCTTCTTTAAGCCTATGCTGATCCCATATGGTTGGAGCATTCTCGCAAAACATCATGACCCTGGCTGGTCTCCCTATGATCTTACTTAGTGAGAGTGACCTGACAAACCCATTGTGTGGTGTGTCTTGTGTGTCTTTTTATGTACTCCTAAGCGCCCTAGGGTGGTTTTTCACTAACATGGTACCACATTGCATATAGGTTTGAGTCTTAGCATAATTGTCTCATGCGCTTGCTAATTGTTTATTATGAAATTGATGTTTTATTATGTCTTTATCAGAGCGTGTGATTCTTGTGTAATGTGATTGATGATTGAAAAGTGTGATTGATGGATGAAAAGTGAACTTTGAATGACAAAGTGGTGGAATTACATGAATTATGTGTAAGTAAGTTTTATTTGGTTTATATGTATATCTAGTTGTCTTGTTTCTCTATTAGTTAGGAATGTGATAACTCACTCCCCGTGTGTTGTTTGTGTTTGGATCTTGTGATGATCTTGAACTTTGTGTTCGGGGGAGCAGATGACTAGGTGAATTGCTTTAAGGAACATTGTGCTGAAGGACGTCGAGACACAACGCTCTGATAGGATGTGACAGTGGGACATAAGTTTATATATTAATTGCATGTTGTTAGTTTATTTTATTTTATTTCACTGATTTAACAAAATATCTGTAAATTTTGACGATCTTATTTTGAGCCGAATATGTTTTAATAACTTTTAATTGATAATAGTGAAGTGAATGTGAACCTTTTACCCATGTGAATTTGGTTACCGATATTTTTATATATTTTGTTTATTTATATATATGTCGGGGTAAAGGGTGTCACAACCACCGTGTGCAATTTCGGAGAAATCTTCGTGCTTGATGTACAGGGGGAAGTCTGGATTAAACACTCCGAACACGGTAGCATTCCAGTTAACCTAGAAAGGCTTCAAGAAAAGCTCTGGGATGGTCAATGTCATCAGATATAGCGGATCATCGACCTTAGGATCCGGCCTTGGTGGAGGTTTTGCTGGAGAAACAGCTGCCTGCTGATCAAACATAGTTAAATAATTACGCAGAATAAATTAATTGAAAAAGGAAGCATATAATAAAAGTAAAATACCTGTTATGATAAAGCCTTCACGGGATGTGTCGGCCAAGCAAGGAAGGTGTTAAGTGTCTGCCCCACTAAGGTAACCTCATGAGTGGGTACAGGAACGACAGCTTGTGCATCTTTAACCTCCTCAACACCAACCTTAACTTGGCCCGACAACAAAGGAATGTTGTGAACTGTTGATCCCTCATAAACTCTTCCTAGGGCAACCTGACGTCCATGGGGGACGAACGATCCCTATGACGCCTGCTCCTCCAAAGAATCTTGTACAAAAGACATATATTTGTCGAAGGCATTCACATAATAAACAAAGATAGTTGCAATTGTTAATTGAAAATGACTTACAATCTTTTGAGCGATTTCCTTTGCTGACTCAGACGTCATCTACCCAGTTTTCTTCGTGCAGGCCATCTTCCACTTCATGTGGCGTCTGATAGGAGAAGGAGGGCCAATGATGCCATCCGTGCCTCCAGACTGGGTAGCTTCCTCCAGTTTCTTTTTTGTTTTCTCACTCATGAGTTTTTCTTCTAAATATTCTTAACCCCCACGAGACAACATGTCGGGGGCAGTGTTTTGTTTCCGGATGGCTTTTTTCGCACATCCTGTAAAAAAGAAACATTACTGAAATTCATTACTACGATAAATTATAACAAGTCAATCTTTTGTGGAAAACAACTTAAATGACAAAGTACATACCTCCCAAGAAGGGTCTCTGCATGTCTCACAAAACTGGGTCCATTTATCCTTGCTAATGCCATATTTTTCACAGACAATGTCAGCCACACTGTCATGATCAGCTGCAAGGGCCCACTTCCTAGTTAAGTCTGATTTAAACTGCCTTCAGCTCTCGCCGACAATCTACAAAATTTTCTTCTTTGTCCTACCGTCAGAAGCTTCAGGGATTTCAAATTCCGCCTGACAAATAAAAAATTAGGTATATGCGTAAGTAAAGTATAAATTTTGCATATTAAAGAAAATCAAAGAAGAAAACTAACATACCTGAATATCCTCCCATATCAAATCCTTCTGAGCAGCAGGGACTTCCTTCCAGGTCTCGTATGTGACGTTGACCTTATCACGCGCGACAATCCCCAAATATGTTCTTAATTTCTTCTTGTGGGGACCATTGGCCTTGCCGGTATCAGGATCAACATTGACCACTAGTCTCTCTGCACCAGGTGGTCTAGTGGCCCACAATCGTAGACGTGTCGCTTTGCATGTCCACTTTACGGTAGACGGAGACACTGATGCGTGTGAAGGAGGAGGAGGAGGAGGCGACACAGGTGGAGTAGCCATGGTCCTTTAAACAGAAAAACTTGAGTTAGTTAACATAATCAGAAAGTCACTAAATGAGTAGAAATAAATCAATTTACCTAAATGATATATATTTATAATTAGAAAATTAAATTAGACGATGTTAATTAATTCTCCTTCATCATGATCATTATGATTAGCATGAACATCGTCATATTCTTCTTCTCCGATGATGTTATGAGTGATTTGTGTCAACAAAGGACTAACATAATTGTCCATGTATGAATCATCATCTTCTACATTAACACCAATTGTTTTCCCGTGTAGAACCACACACCATCTTTCATCACAAGGGTCTTGCACATAAAATACATGTTTAGCTTGTTCTGCCATGATGAAAGGATAATTGTGGTAAGCTAGTTTCTTTAGGTCTACCAACGTAAATCCTACATCATCCGTCCGCACACCGGTATTGCTGTCAACCCATTTACATCTGAAAACACACACAGTAAATTTGACATAATTAAGCTCCCAAATTTCATCAATGAACCCAAAGTAAAGGATGGAAGCTACACAGGGATTGTCATCATGTACACTGGCGAAGTGTTGAGATTCAGCCTTTCAGGTGACCCCGCTGTTTTGCATTGTACTTTTGTCGTCTTGTGCTTTTGTGTAAAATGAATACTTGTTTATGTCGTATCCTTGTCAAGTTATAACATTTCTTTTAGGCCCATCTGCTAGCTTTCTTCATGTTTCTGAAGCATTTTCATCAACAAAGATTGTATCTTTAAACCAATCAGAGAAATTCTTGTTATGCTTTTTCAACACCCAGTTCTTTCACATTTTTCGATTATTTTGTTTGACTAAAACTTCATGTTGAAGTATGTATGGAAAAACTTCATTACTATTGTTCAACACATACAAGTGAGCTTGTAACAAATTTTCTACACTGTGAGTGATAACATGCAGTCCTCTTGTACCCTTACTGCCCACTCTGTCATCATGGCAATACTCAGGAAGGTCAACAGGTTTAGCCTTTTCAATGTAGTCTGAACAAAATTCAATGGCTTCTTCTGCAATGTACCTTTCAACAATAGATTCTTCCGGGTGATGTAGATTCTTCGTATACTCTTTTAAGATCTTCATGTATCGCTCAACCGGGTACATCCACCTCAAATAAACAGGACCACGACATTTGATTTCTCTAACCAAATGAACAATTACGTGAATCATGATGTCAAAGAAAGCAGAGGGGAAAATACATCTCCAACTCACACAATATTATTGCGGCTTCATTTTCCAGGTGATCAAACTTGACAGGATCGAGGACTTTGCTACATGTCATGGAAGAAAAAGCACAAGCGAGTTATGGCTAACCTTACTTTGTTAGGCAAAATGTCTCGTATGACCACGACTAACAATTGTTGCATCAACACGTGACAATCATGAGACTTTAACCCTACCTGTGACACCCTCTACCCCTCACATATATGTTAATAAAGGAATAAAAATCCAAATATTAATTAAAAGTATTTTTAAAACATTTTTAAATACAAGCCTTTCAAATGGGTAAAAGGCTCACATTCACTTTCTTCTACATCATATTCAAACTTGTCCAAATAAATAATAAAGTCATTTCGGCTCAAAGAAGGTCATCTAAGTTTCATACAATTAATATAGAACTTATATCCTAATGTCACATCCTATCAGAGTGTGGTGTTCCCGTGTCCTCTAGCATGAGGTTCTTCATAGTCATCCACCTATTCATCTGCTCCCCCAAACACAAAGTTCCAGATCATCACAGGATCCAAACACAAACAGCAAACCAGGAGTGAGTTATCACATTCCTAACTAATAGAGAAACAAGACAACTAGATATACATATAAACCAAATAAAACTTACTTACACATAATTCATGTAATTCCACCACTTTGTCATTCAAAGTTCACTTTTCATCCATCAATCACACTTTTCAATCATCAATCACATTACACAAGAATCACACACTCTGATCAAGACATAATAACACCTCAATTTCATAATAAACAATTAGCAAGCGCATGAGACAATTATGCTAAGACTCAAGCCTATATGCTATATGGTACCATGTCAGTGAAAAACCACCCTGGGGCGCTTAGGAGTACATAACAAGACACACCACACAATGGGTTTGTCAGGTCACTCTCACTAAGTAAGATCATAGGAAGACCAGTCAGGGTCACGATGTTTTGCGAGAATGCTCCAACCATATGGGATCAACATAGGCTTAAAGGAGCACTCAAACCCGATGACCCCCAAGGCCTACACTCCGAAGAGTCCGTCAGGGCCTCTCCCTCCTGATTCAGGTCCAACCCCTAAAATCATTTTAGCACACAAACACTGCTCGTGAATTATATAATACCCACGACCTCACACTCGTGTTTTAAACACGTACAACATATTGCGCTACAATTTAACACTGGTTCCTAAATAGGAAACCTACACTTTCTCTTTAACACTGGTTCCTAAATAGGAAACCTACGCTTTCTCTTTAACACTGCGCATTTACACTTTTCTCAAGATAACACTGGTCGGGTTATTGTACAATTCACAGCTTACAACACAAATATTGTCACATCAAGTGTCAAACACACACACTTATTCACAATCAAATATCATGCCCACAATTTAACATCTCATAATATCACATCAATCATCTCATTTTTACATGTATCTCGCAAATTGACACATTCAACTTTGTACTACTCAATCTTCACTATAATATTATAATACCATTATAATAACTTATTACACCTTATAACTCATACACATCACACAATAATAATATTTGCATGATACAAAACATATATATGTATATGTATATAGTAAATTAAACAACATTGTTTTCAATCAAAGGATTTCTATAACAATTAATTTAATATTACATCAAAAGAAATTACCACTAGACATTAACCTTACAATTTTCTTTAATTTATTATTCTAGTATTACAATAATTCTATACACATAACATGTGGATCATCGTCGTAGAAAAATTAGAACAAGATAATAATTTGTATAAAATAAGTCATTGAATAATATTATTTAAAATATAATTTACGTTAATAAAAAGAGCTTAATTTTTCTCAGGAGTTCACACTCAACACAAGAACACATCAATTTCATAGCAATTTCTCATTGGGACATCAACTGATTCATCAAACATATATAATTCACGGTAATAATTAAAAGGATAAAATAAAAATTGCAAAAACACCCCAAAACTCATTCCAATTGATATCTCTAAGGATCCCTACACATGTTCTCACTAATTCCCAATTGTGAATAACTCATCCCTTACCTCTAAGCGGACTCACGTGTCTTCAGCCAGCGATAGCAGCATCTCTAGCGGTTCCCTAAGATTCCTCCAGTTATTCCCCCGACTGCTCCGATAGAATTCCTAAACGTCAGAGAGACGGAGAAGAGATTGAAGCCTCCACTTGTACTGTCTTCATGCGATTCCTTTTTCTCCCTCTGCGAATATTATCTCGCAAATCTCAACGGTTAAAGTGTGAGAAATTGAATTTCGAACAACATATCCTAATTTTATGAAAATCCAACGGTTAACGAAACCCGGATCGTAATTTTACTGAGACTATTTTGAGTTTCTGCGGGAAAGGAAAAAGCTACAATGTGAAAGGTATTTCTCTCAGCTCAAACATGATATCAAAATTCCCAACGGTGAGAAGGCTCGGAATTGGGCTGCTAACATAGTGCTCAAATTTAATGACGATCTAACGGTGAACAAGTCTGAGATCATCATTTTTCTGAGATAGGTTAGGTGGCCTGCGGGAAAAAGAGAGGGTTTTGGGAGAAGAGAGAAGAAATGAAATTGTGAGGCAAAGGAAACTAAGGAGTCAGTCTGAAAAATGACCTAGCATGTTGCTATTTATAGCTAGGGGCATTTATGACCTATTATTTACTCTATTTATTTATTTATTATTTTATAAAAACAAACTTTATTTTATTCTCTATCAAACAAATAAATAAAATACCCTTTTTATTTTCTCTCAAATCATTATTTTAATTAATAATTATATCTCCTTATTTATTTATTTATAAAATCTCATCATTTTTTTAAAAACTCTATTTATTTATAAATAACAATCTTTTTTAATCTAGTTTACGAAAATTGGGATGTTACAATTTCACCCCTCTTAAAAGAAGTTTCGTCCCTGAAACTTTGCCGAAAGATCAAGAAAAAGATATTACAAATATAGTTCTCAATATCAAGTTGTGTGCTTTGTTGAAATACTTATCTGTGACTTCGATCATAAGAGTCTTATACACTTGACGATAAATCTAGTGATTCTTGTTCCCTTAATGATAATTTTTCATGAGTTAAGTTGTGCCGCAAAAGTAACATCTCAATGATAATAGAATGTGAATGACATACTATTTGGAGTATAATAATACTATAGGAGACGCTAATGACAATTTGAAACAAACAAACAAACACAAGGAGACGAGACTGATTACATGGTCGACTCTTTTTTGAACATCGGACGGTTCAAGAAAAATAATGAGTTTCGAGTCTCTCATGCTCTACCAATCCCAATTCACAATGACTATTGAGAATACATGATTTGCCTACCCTCGAGTCTAAGCCTCTTCCTTCAACATGATCTTTCTCACTTTCGTATACTTGACTCATAAGTCTTGCTTCAAGAAATCGTAACGGTTCAACTCTAATACTAACTGAATAAGCAAAACAAATCACTTTTCACTTCTATAAAACTGTTTAAACTTAAGTTTTACTCCTTATATAAATTTCACTAGAAAGCTTAAACTCACTCGAGTCATCTTTAACAAGGGTTAGGGTTGATCCAATGGATCCTAAAATAACCTTTTTGTTCGACTACTAGTTAAGAGCATTTAATCTTAATCTTAGGTTTCCTCTCATCTCAAAACAACTTCTACCCAAGAAGGATTTATAGTTATCTTTCACCTAGATGTAGCATACTCTAAGGGTCATCTTCATCTAACTAAAATGCATACAAAATTCTTAGTACGAACATGATTCCCAAGGGTCTATAACAACCTTAAGGTATACCCCATAATTCAACTTAACTGAAAACATACTAAACACTAATCATTGAAACCACAACATTCAGGGTAGGAGATCCTGTCACGCATTCCACGAGCACATAGTGGTCATGACCAGGTACACATAGAGGTCACAATAGGTACTAAGGTATTCCTTGAAGCATCCACAAACTTTTCTAGATTAAGGTAAAAAGAACTAAGATTTATCTTGCTAATCATGTAACTATCATCCATCATCCTTTAGGTCACCTACCTTACACAAGAACACTCACTCTCAAACCTTTTCATGCGTAACAATTAATGCCTTACTAACTACCTTACACTTTTCTTAAGGTTTCACATTAAACCTCTTAATTATTCTTCACAACTTTTCCAACTACATTATGTTCTCGAACAACTCTATACTAGATATTTCTCACGAACTACGGTTACAAGTTTCTATGGGTACTACACTTATAAGATTCTCAATCTTGCACTTAGGTGGTAACTAAGCATATCTTCAAGGAACACAAGTACATGACTTACTAAGTTTGACTTTCATATATGGGTAACAAGGAAAATGCATACTCAAGTGTTTCTCCTCAAAACACCTTAACGTGATTAACAAGGGCGAAGTCTCTCTCTATTCGTAACAGAAGTAACACATGACAACAAATCGAGCAGTTTAACAAGACATGATTGGAAGATGAGCAACTAATGACAAGATGAACACTCAATTGATTAGGAGACAATAATTTTGAATAAAAAAATGATCACTTATTCAGAATCAACAACAATATCTCAAAGAATTCTAGAAACGAAAACATGACCACAATGTACACCCATATGAAGCCGTTAACAATCGCTTGATTGTGACAAAAACATCAGTAATCTAATTGTTTGATGTAGGCTCATAACACAACGAATGAATTAAACTCAAGCTTTCAAGTGTAATCAAATTACTTGACTTAAGCATGCAACACAAAGAATAGGTTGCACTAGAATTAGAAGGTACGATCAAAAGAGTATTCCTTATGAAATATAACTTGATATGAGTCTTCCAACTATAGAATATTAGCATCACTAAGAACAAAAAAAAATCACAAACAATCATACTATCTATGCAATTAAGGCAGAACACCATACTACAACTATATATACTTAGAATTATAAGGTTCCTATAACAAGTATATAACGTACATATAAGAAGTAAGAATTAAATAGTTAATAAGGATGTATTAAGGAATCACAATCTTCAACTACTACATTCACGACTACACACAAAATAAAGGGAGTTAAGTAGTCATGCGTTTACACATCAAGAAGGACACACTCATCCAAGATATATATATATGGTCCAAAAGGTTCTTGCAACACTAATCCACACATCGAAGGAGAAATAAGCTAACTAACAACATACACACAGGATGATAAAGGTTCATTAACACATTATCAATCAATATCAAGACTACTTGCATCAACCAATGGTTTGCCATAATGTCCAACCGCACTTCACAAATTATAGAGATGGCCAGTCTCATAACTCATGACTCAACAGTGGATTTATGGTATAGCAAACATTAAGGAAGCAAGGCACATACAAGCATTATTATTAAGTCTCATTTAATCATGTAGGAGAAAATACAAATAATAATTCAAACATGTTCAACAAAACTAGTCATAAGTAACCACACAGAGTGCACAATAGAATATGATAAGCACATAACACATAGTCAGGGGCATCCACAGCAGGTTCAGGAGGTAACTCCTCTGTGTCCTCTTCAAGATCCTCTTCAGAGGATGACACCTCTATCACTTGAACCGACTCAACTAGTCGATATGGAGTAGGTGTAGGTAGTATCCACTCCACAGGCTGCTGAAGTGTACGTGCGGGTTGCTCCGGATGTACTAGCGAAGTAGCAGTGAGTCTAATTGTGCCACGGAATCGGCACCTCTCATTGCCTTCGAGGGTCTCCCAAACACCCTCTAGGCACTCCATCACAACGCGATCATGGATCAACTGCGCTACCATCGCGATCTACAAGAGAAAGAGGGTAGACTCTTTCACAAGAAATCTAACTACACAGGTAACAATACAATGCGTCCCATAACGGTTACGCATAGTCAAAATGTCTTTTTCAAGGGATTTCCTCTCTGGTAATCGATTACCAAAGTATGTAATCGATTACCAGTGGCCAAAAATGAATTACACAACCTTTGCACATTGGAACCTAAAAGTTACACTGTGTAATCGATTACACATAAATGGTAATCGATTACCAGTAGCAGGTAACACTATGTAATCGATTACACGCAACTGGTAATCGATTACCAGTAGCATATCACACTGTGTACTCGATTACACACAATTGGTAATCGATTACCAGAAGCTACTGAACATCCTGTTTCAATTTTTAAACCCTGTAATCGATTACCCACGAATGGTAATCGATTACTAGAGGGTATTTTTCAGATAACACCCAAGATAAATAGCTGGCCACCGCCACACAAGCCTCCTTGCTTCATGGACTTTTGTTCTTTTATTGGTTGACTGCCAAGAGCTCGCATGTTTAGGTACGTCACAGGTTCTCACTGGCTGACTATGCCCGGGTTGGGTTGGGATTGGCCAAGCTTGGTTTTGGGCAATAGCACCCCACCTGACGTCCCCAAGGTCTCCTGACCCCCGCGACATATCTCCAGGTACCACTCTGTGGTCAACAAATAAAAGTAGGAAGACTGACTCTTCCACGCTTTCTCACACCAAGCTTATTGGATTATGGGGCACCCGTCATATGTGGTACTAGGTGGCAATCGGGTGATGGCGCAAAACAAATATCCCATTTCCACAAGTCCAGGCATAAGCACACCATCCCCAATTGCCCACCTTTAAATTGAGCTCACGCACACATACGTAGCCCTTCTCCTCGTTCCTCTCAGCCCGGTGATGTGCCATCATTTTCTTCTATTTTCTAAACCCTTTTTGCACCATTTTAATTACTGATTGGTCTTAATTGTCAATTAATCAGGCAGTTTTATTATTTGGGCTCATTTAGCTAATTTGATGTTTTTAATCTAATTTCAGGAATTAATGAAACATTGGGCTTAATCCGGATTTTGGTTATGGACTTGAAGAGGGCAAATAAAGCAGCGCTTACCTTAGTTAATTTCTAATTAGGAAATTTCGCAATTTTATTTTATGATGTTCAGTGTTTATTTCGTTTTGGGCCAGAGTATTGTAATAGGGCCCAGTGACTTTGAGTGACTCTTTTTAAATAGCTGCCTTGGGATTCGTGCAAGGCATTCTGTTATGCTATTTTCATTATTCAGAGCTTTGGTTTTAGGTTTTCACGTTTTTCTGTTCCCTTGTTACAATTTTCGTTCTTAATGCAAATTTCCGTTTTCTGCTTCTAATTACGAGTTCATTCGTGCTTCTTCTTCTACTTTCATTTACGTTTCTGTTCATTTACGTTTCTGTTCATTTGCGTTTCTGTTCATTTATGTTTCTGTTTCATGTTTCATATGCGTTTTCTGTTTGAATCCATGAAAGGCTAGATTTTCTGGTGTTGTTTCCTTTTGAGGATGAAGCCCAACTCTCTTTGAGGTTTCGCTTGTAATGTGGCTTCCTGGCAGTTTCCCTTCACCAGTTATCCCAATTTCGTGAATATTAATCAGTGCACGCTTCGTGTTCGATTAATTGCCTCTGAGCCTAACTTGCGTTCATTCTTAATGGACGAAGCGCTAACTGGTGTATGTGGTGCCTAATCACGTATTGAAAACCCTAAGTTGATTTTCGCTTAGTAAATTGAAATAGGGTTGGATTAAGTGGTTGACTGTTAGGGACGAATTCTCCATAACCCAGGATAAGAGAATGGCTTCTGAATCAGAGGAAACAACCTGTTTTTAATATTAGTAGTTTCGTATTCCAGTTTACTTGTTCTGCTCTTTAATTACCAAACAACCAACCCCCCCCAATCGTTACTGTTACTGCAAGTATATTATGAACATTTGGTTTGTCACTGCTCGTTGGGAAACGACCTAGGATCACTTCCTAGTTACTGCATTTTCATGTTTATTTGATTCGGGTACGGCCTCGATCAAATTTGGCGTCGTTGCCGGGGAGCAGTGTCCAAAGGTTCATAATTGCTAGCTAGTGTTGTGTGTTTAATCCTTTCGTGTTTTATGCTTAATTATTAGTATTGTGTTAGCATGTGTGTTAGTGTTGTTTAGTGTCCTGGTATTTTGTTTAATGTGTGTTCTGTTTCAGTTTTCCCATTAAGCGTTTCCCCTGTTTCAGTCTTGGGTGTTTTGCTGTGAAGATTGTGCTTGCGGCAAAAACAGAGTAGTAGTAGAAATCAATTAGAGACGGATTTTAGCGACCACCCATGCTGAATTATTTGAGATTTTTTGTTTTAGTAGCTAGGGTTGTTATTTTTGGCTGAATTTTTTTGTGGTAACTTCTTTTAATCCATATTTTTTGAGAAAAATAGCTAGAGCCTTTAGTTTGGTCAGATTTGAAAGTTCCAAAAAACTAGCAAATTTTGTGTTTGTCAAAACTTCAAACGGCCATAACTTTTGCTCCGGTTATCAGAATCGCAATTATTATATATGCATTTGGGGTAGAAAAAAATTTCCTAAGCCGTGGCAGCCTGCCATAGGCCGGCTGAGGTCTCCATCATCCAAAATAAGTGATTCTGTCAAAAGTTTTTTATTTTTCAAGTTTTATTCACTTATTTTTCTTAACCTACCAATTTTATCTTTCATAGTTAGACTTTGAATTTTTGTCTGAAATTTTTTGTGCTATCTTCTCATCATTTTATAAGGTTGCTCACAAAATTTCAAGTCATTTGGATATCATTTGAGGGTAGCTGTAGTTCAAACCTACACCTTTATTTACATGACAAAGCAACTAGTTGTGTGCATGCTGAATGTAGTGTATGACTAGAGGCAATCCATCTGACTTACAACCCTTTGATCCTGAGATAGATAGGACATTTCATAGATTAGTTAGGCATCATTTTATACCTTTTGATCATTCTGAGCATTCCATAACTGGTGAATCTGTGCATTCTGTTATTGGTGATTTTGAACATCCTGATCTTGAGCATTATAATTTTGAGCATTCTGATTCTGAGCATTCTGATTTTGCACATTCTGAGAACATGGCACAACCTCCACCTCGTGAGAGGACTCTAAGGGAAATGGCTGCACCTGATTTCACATATGAAAGCTTGTGCATCCAATACCCTGATGAGGATGTCCCATATGTTCTTAAAACTGGACTGATTCATTTGCTTCCAAAGTTTCATGGCCTTGCAGGTGAAGACCCGCACAAACATTTGAAAGAATTTCACATTGTCTGCTCCACCATGAAACCCCCAGATGTCCAAGAGGATCACATATTTCTGAAGGCTTTTCCTCATTCATTAGAGGGAGTGGCAAAGGACTGGCTGTATTACCTTGCCCCAAGGTCCATCACGAGCTGGGATGACCTTAAGAGAGTATTCTTAGAAAAAAAATTCCCTGCTTCCAGGACCACAGCCATCAAGAAGGATATCTCAGGTATTAGACAACTCAGTGGAGAGAGCCTGTATGAGTACTGGGAGAGATTTAAGAAACTATGTGCCAGTTGCCCCCACCATCAGATTTCAGAACAGCTTCTTCTCCAATATTTTTATGAAGGACTCAGTAATATGGAGAGAAGTATGATAGATGCTGCCAGTGGTGGAGCCCTTGGAGACATGACTCCTGCTGAAGCCAGAAATTTAATTGAGAAGATGGCCTCCAACTCCCAGCAGTTTAGCGCCAGAAATGATGCCATAGTCATTAGAGGAGTGCATGAGGTAGCTACAAACCCATCTGCATCATCTGAAACTAAGAAGCTTGAAGGCAAACTGGATGCATTGGTTAACTTGGTAACCCAGCTGGCCTCGAATCAGAAATCTGTACCTGTCGCAAGGGTTTGTGGTTTGTGCTCCTCTACTGACCACCATACAGACCTTTGCCCTTCCATGCAGCAACCTGGAGCAATTGAGCAGCCTGAAGCTTATGCTGCAAATATTTACAATAGACCTCCTCAACCTCAGCAGCAAAATCAACCACAGCAGAACAATTATGACCTCTCCAGCAACAGATATAACCCTGGATGGAGGAATCACCCTAACCTCAGATGGTCCAGCCCTCAGCAACAACAGCAGCCTGCTCCTTCCTTCCAAAATGCTGCTGGCCCAAGCAGACCATACATTCCTCCACCAATCCAACAACAACAACAACCCCAGAAACAGCCAACAGTTGAGGCCCCTCCACAACCTTTCCTCGAATAACTTGTGAGGCAAATGACTATGCAGAACATGCAGTTTCAGCAAGAGACCAGAGCCTCCATTCAGAGCTTAACCAATCAGATGGGACAATTGGCTACCCAATTGAATCAACAACAGTCCCAGAATTCTGACAAGCTGCCTTCTCAAGCTGTCCAAAATCCCAAAAATGTCAGTGCCATTTCGTTGAGGTCGGGAAAGCAGTGTCAAGGACCTCAACCCGTAGCACCTTCCTCATCTGCAAATGAACCTGCCAAACTTCACTCTACCCCAGAAAAAGGTGATGACAAAAATTTACCTAACAATTTCTATGCAGGTGAATCTTCTTCCACAGGTAATTCTGATTTGCAGAAGCAGCACATTCCCCCTCTTCCATTCCCTCCAAGAGCAGTTTCCAACAAAAAAATGGAAGAGGCAGAGAAAGAGATCTTGGAAACGTTTAGAAAAGTAGAGGTAAACATACCTCTGTTGGATGCAATAAAGCAAATTCCAAGATATGCCAAATTCTTGAAGGAAGTGAACGAATTAGCATGGGCAGAAATGTCTCCGCATTGATTGGTAAATCTGTTCCTCAAATTCCTGAAAAATGCAAAGATCCAGGTACATTCAGCATACCTTGTATTATAGGGAATAGTAAGTTTGACAATGCCATGCTAGATTTAGGAGCCTCTGTTAGTGTTATGCCTCTGTTGATTTTTAATTCTCTATCTCTAGGTCCCTTGCAGTCAACTGATGTGGTAATTCATTTAGCTAATAGAAGTGTTGCCTATCCTGTTGGTTTCATAGAAGATGTCTTAGTTAGAGTTGGTGAACTGATTTTCCCTGTTGATTTTTATATCTTGAATATGGAAGATGGATTTTCTCAAGGATCAGTTCCCATCATTCTAGGCAGGCCGTTTATGAAAACTGCTAGAACTAAGATAGATGTATATGCAGGCACACTATCCATGGAATTTGGTGATATAACTGTTCATTTTAATATTCTGGATGCTATGAAATACCCATCTGAAGATCTTTCTGTATTTCGTGCTGAAATAATTGACCATGTTGTTGATGAATACATGACTGATCTTTATTCTAATCTACATGCTTCTCACTCTTCATGCATTGAGTCTGAAATTGTACTTGATCATATGTCTGAATTTGATGCTGAGAGTGAATCTGAGAGTGATATTGATTGCATGTCTGGTGGTGGTGTTTTACCTCTCGAGATTGATTTTATAGAGTCAGATAGGACTAACCATGTTTCAGGAAGTACACATACCTCTGACTTTCTTTATGAGGTAAAGGCTGAGAAACCATCTCCTTCTACCACTGTCCAGCCGACCACACCAGAATTGAAGCCTCTGCCATCAAATTTAAAATATGCTTACTTGGATGATAGCAAGAGTTTTCCAGTGATTATATCTTGTTAGTGCCTAGCTCTACTGAGTTTTAAAAGATTGGCTAAGATTTTGTTAAAACATAAGCACTTAGACAATGAAGGAAAGCTGGAGTTGCTGCATATGATGTCCAACGTTATGTCAAGGGATAAGATCGGGCTGCACAATGCACAAGGCAAGATAAAATGTCAATGAAGAATTGAAGCTGCAGGATCCACGATGTCGGATACAATGTCCAGGACATCCTGCCCGAAAATACTGGAGTTGCTGCACAAGGCACAAGGCAAGATAAAAGTCAAGTGAAGAAGTGAAGCTGCAGGATCCACGATGTCGGATACGATGTCCAGGACATCTGGCCCGAAAATACTGGACACATAAATCTGTTATATCTTTAACAGATTATTGTGCAGTTAGCAACAGATTTGGTGATCTATCTTTAGGAATGAATTAAAAGATAATTAAAGTTCGAATTACAAACTAGAAGAGTTCGTTCAGGGATTAAAGATTAAAGATAAAAGCTAAAAGATCAAACTGTATCTTTTAGATCTTTAAGTGCAGATTTTTCAGAAGAATGATAGATCTCCTCCAGCACAAGTTGTTGCAGCCCAGATACACACACTGCTATAAAAACATGGAGGTTGCACGAGTTCTGGACCAAGTCCGGGATCGAAGAGTTATTTTGTGAGTTTTGGGACTTGAGTGTTTTGTGAGCCACCTTGATGGTACCCTAACATCAAGTGTTGGACCTGAGTGTGTAGAGTTGATCTCTAGTGTGTAGAGTTGATCTCTAGTGTGTAGAGTTGATCTCTTTTGTTCAGAGAGCAATCTCTGGTGTGTCTTTGATTTATTTGTAAACACGGGAGAGTGTATGAGAGGGAGTGAGAGGGGTTCTCATATCTAAGAGTGGCTCTTAGGTAGAGGTTGCACGGGTAGTGGTTAGGTGAGAAGGTTGTAAACAGTGGCTGTTAGACCTTGAACTAACACTATTTTAGTGGATTTCCTCCCTGGCTTGGTAGCCCCCAGATGTAGGTGAGGTTGCACCGAACTGGGTTAACAATTCTCTTGTGTTAGTTACTTGTTTAATCTGTTCATACAGTCAAACATAATCTGCATGTTCTGAAGCGTGATGTCGTGACATCCGGTACGACATCTGTCATTGGTATCAGAATTTCAATTGGTATCAGAGCAGGCACTCGAATTCACTGAGTGAGATCTAGGGAGATAAATTCTGATGAACATGGAGAAAGAAGGAGGACCAGTGAACAGACCACCAATTCTGGATGGAACCAACTATGAATACTGGAAAGCAAGGATGGTGGCCTTCCTCAAATCACTGGATAGCAGAACCTGGAAAGCTGTCATCAAAGGCTGGGAACATCCCAAGATGCTGGACACAGAAGGAAAGCCCACTGATGGATTGAAGCCAGAAGAAGACTGGACTAAAGAAGAAGACGAATTGGCACTTGGAAACTCCAAAGCTTTGAATGCTCTATTCAATGGAGTTGACAAGAATATCTTCAGACTGATCAACACATGCACAGTGGCCAAGGATGCATGGGAGATCCTGAAAACCACTCATGAAGGAACCTCCAAAGTGAAGATGTCCAGATTGCAACTATTGGCCACAAAATTCGAAAATCTGAAGATGGAGGAGGAAGAGTGTATTCATGACTTCCACATGAACATTCTTGAAATTGCCAATGCTTGCACTGCCTTGGGAGAAAGAATGACAGATGAAAAGCTGGTGAGAAAGATCCTCAGATCCTTGCCTAAGAGATTTGACATGAAAGTCACTGCAATAGAGGAGGCCCAAGACATTTGCAACATGAGAGTAGATGAACTCATTGGTTCCCTTCAAACCTTTGAGCTAGGACTCTCGGATAGGACTGAAAGGAAGAGCAAGAATCTGGCGTTCGTGTCCAATGATGAAGGAGAAGAAGATGAGTATGACCTGGATACAGATGAAGGTCTGACTAACGCAGTTGTGCTCCTTGGAAAACAGTTCAACAAAGTGATGAACAGAATGGACAGGAGGCAGAAACCACATGTCCGGAACATCCCTTTCGACATCAGGAAAGGTAGTGAATACCAGAAAAGGTCAGATGAAAAGCTCAGTCACAGCAAAGGAGTTCAATGCCATGGGTGTGAAGGCTATGGACACATCAAAGCCGAATGTCCCACTCATCTCAAGAAGCAGAGGAAAGGACTTTCTGTATGTCGGTCTGATGATACAGAGAGTGAACAAGAAAGTGATTCTGACAGAGATGTAAATGCACTCACTGGGAGATTTGAATCTGCTGAAGATTCAAGTGATACAGACAGTGAAATCACTTTTGATGAGCTTGCTACATCCTATAGAGAACTATGCATCAAAAGTGAGAAGATTCTTCAGCAAGAAGCACAACTGAAGAAGGTCATTGCAAATCTGGAGGCTGAGAAGGAGGCACATGAAGAGGAGATCTCTGAGCTCAAAGGAGAAGTTGGTTGTCTGAACTCTAAACTGGAAAACATGACAAAGTCAATAAAGATGCTGAATAAAGGCTCAGATTTGCTTGATGAGGTGCTACAACTGGGGAAGAATGTTGGAAACCAGAGAGGACTTGGATTTAATCATAAGTCTGCTGGCAGAACAACCATGACAGAATTTGTTCCTGCCAAAAACAGCACTGGAGCCACGATGTCACAACATCGGTCTCGACATCATGGAACGCAGCAGAAAAGGAGCAAAAGAAAGAAGTGGAGGTGTCACTACTGTGGCAAGTATGGTCACATAAAGCCCTTTTGCTATCATTTACATGGCCATCCACATCATGGAACTCAAAGTAGCAGCAGTGGAAGGAAGATGATGTGGGTTCCAAAACACAAGACTGTGAGTCTTGTTGTTCATACTTCACTTAGAGCATCAGCTAAGGAAGATTGGTACCTAGATAGCGGTTGTTCCAGACACATGACAGGAGTTAAAGAATTCTTGGTGAACATTGAACCTTGCTCCTCTAGCTATGTGACATTTGGAGATGGCTCTAAAGGAAAGATCACTGGAATGGGAAAGCTAGTCCATGATGGACTTCCTAGTCTGAACAAAGTACTGCTGGTGAAGGGACTGACTGCAAACTTGATCAGCATCAGTCAGTTGTGTGATGAAGGATTCAATGTAAACTTCACAAAGTCAGAATGCTTGGTGACAAATGAGAAAAGTGAAGTTCTAATGAAGGGCAGCAGATCAAAGGACAACTGTTACCTATGGACACCTCAAGAAACCAGTTACTCCTCCACATGTCTAGTCTCCAAAGAAGATGAAGTCAAAATATGGCATCAAAGATTTGGACATCTGCACTTAAGAGGCATGAAGAAAATCATTGACAAAGGCGCTGTTAGAGGCATTCCCAATCTGAAAATAGAAGAAGGCAGAATCTGTGGTGAATGTCAGATTGGAAAGCAAGTCAAGATGTCCCACCAGAAGCTTCAACATCAGACCACTTCAAGGGTGCTGGAACTACTTCACATGGACTTGATGGGGCCTATGCAAGTTGAAAGCCTTGGAGGAAAGAGGTATGCCTATGTTGTTGTGGATGATTTCTCCAGATTTACCTGGGTCAACTTTATCAGAGAAAAATCAGACACCCTTGAAGTATTCAAGGAGTTGAGTCTGAGACTTCAAAGAGAAAAAGACTGTGTCATCAAGAGAATCAGGAGTGACCATGGCAGAGAGTTTGAAAACAGCAAGTTTACTGAATATTGCACATCTGAAGGCATCACTCATGAGTTCTCTGCAGCCATTACACCACAACAAAATGGCATAGTTGAAAGGAAAAACAGGACTTTGCAAGAAGCTGCTAGGGTCATGCTTCATGCCAAAGAACTTCCCTATAATCTCTGGGCTGAAGCCATGAACACAGCATGCTACATCCACAACAGAGTCACACTTAGAAGAGGGACTCCAACCACACTGTATGAAATCTGGAAAGGGAGGAAGCCAACTGTCAAGCACTTCCACATCTTTGGAAGTCCATGTTACATCTTGGCAGATAGAGAGCAAAGGAGAAAGATGGATCCCAAGAGTGATGCAGGAATATTCCTGGGATACTCTACAAACAGCAGAGCATATAGAGTATTCAATTCCAGAACCAGAACTGTGATGGAATCCATCAATGTGGTTGTTGATGATCTAACTCCAACAAGAAAGAAGGATGTCGAAGAAGATGTTAGAACATCGGGAGACAATGTAGCAGATACAGCTAAAAGTGCAGAAAATGCAGAAAACTCTGATTCTGCTACTGATGAACCAAACATCAATCAACCTGACAAGAGACCCTCCATTAGAATCCAGAAGATGCACCCTAAGGAGCTGATTATAGGAGACCCAAACAGAGGGGTCACTACAAGATCAAGGGAGATTGAGATTGTCTCCAATTCATGCTTTGTCTCCAAAATTGAGCCCAAGAATGTGAAAGAGGCACTGACTGATGAGTTCTGGATCAATGCTATGCAAGAAGAATTGGAGCAATTCAAAAGGAATGAAGTCTGGGAGCTAGTTCCTAGACCCGAGGGAACTAATGTGATTGGCACCAAGTGGATCTTCAAGAACAAAACCAATGAAGAAGGTGTTATAACCAGAAACAAGGCCAGACTTGTTGCTCAAGGCTACACTCAGATTGAAGGTGTAGACTTTGATGAAACTTTTGCCCCAGTTGCTAGACTTGAGTCCATCAGATTGTTACTTGGTGTAGCGTGCATCCTCAAATTCAAGCTGTACCAAATGGATGTGAAGAGCGCGTTTCTGAATGGATACCTGAATGAAGAAGCCTATGTGGAGCAGCCAAAGGGATTTGTAGATCCAACTCATCCAGATCATGTATACAGGCTCAAGAAGGCTCTCTATGGATTGAAGCAAGCTCCAAGAGCTTGGTATGAAAGGCTAACAGAGTTCCTTACTCAGCAAGGGTATAGAAAGGGAGGAATTGACAAGACTTTCTTTGTCAAACAAGATGCTGAAAACTTGATGATAGCACAAATATATGTTGATGACATTGTGTTTGGAGGGATGTCGAATGAGATGCTTCGACATTTTGTCCAACAGATGCAATCTGAATTTGAGATGAGTCTTGTTGGAGAGCTGACTTATTTTCTGGGACTCCAAGTGAAGCAGATGGAAGACTCCATATTCCTCTCACAAAGCAAGTATGCAAAGAACATTGTCAAGAAGTTTGGGATGGAAAATGCCAGCCATAAAAGAACACCTGCACCTACTCACTTGAAGCTGTCAAAGGATGAAGCTGGCACCAGTGTTGATCAAAGCCTGTACAGAAGCATGATTGGGAGCTTACTATATTTAACAGCTAGCAGACCTGACATCACCTATGCAGTAGGTGTTTGTGCAAGATATCAAGCCAATCCTAAGATAAGTCACTTGAATCAAGTAAAGAGAATTCTGAAATATGTAAATGGCACCAGTGACTATGGGATTATGTACTGTCATTGTTCAGATTCATTGCTGGTTGGGTATTGTGATGCTGATTGGGCTGGAAGTGCAGATGACAGAAAAAGCACTTCTGGTGGATGTTTCTATTTGGGAACCAATCTTATTTCATGGTTCAGCAAGAAGCAGAACTGTGTGTCCCTATCTACTGCAGAAGCCGAGTATATTGCAGCAGGAAGCAGCTGTTCACAACTAGTTTGGATGAAGCAGATGCTCAAGGAGTACAATGTCGAACAAGATGTCATGACATTATACTGTGACAACTTGAGTGCTATTAATATTTCTAAAAATCCTGTGCAACACAGCAGAACCAAGCACATTGACATTAGACATCACTATATCAGAGAGCTTGTTGATGATAAAGTTATCACACTGGAGCATGTTGACACTGAGGAACAAATAGCAGATATTTTCACAAAGGCATTGGATGCAAATCAGTTTGAAAAACTGAGGGGCAAGCTGGGCATTTGTCTGCTAGAGGATTTATAGCAGCTACTGCTATCTGAACGTGCTCAAACGTCTCACTTAACATTAATAGCACGTTCACTACTGAGCCAAAACAAATTCGACCGTTGCTTCACACGTCCCTCTACATTCCTCATTCAAACTTATATTTTCGTGGTAATCTCGTTTTCAGCATTCCCCAACAGCTCTCAGAGATTTACGAAATCATTCCAAAGGCTCTGCATTTCCATGGCTACCTCACCAAAAGAAACTTCAGCTCCTGGTTCACCCTCTGTACCATCATCTCCTTCATCCACCAAAGCACCATCAAACCAGGAACGACCTGAATTCAATATCCAGCCCATACAAATGATTCCTGGTTCAGCCCCTGTTCCTGAAAAACTGGTCCCCAAACGACAACAGGGAGTGAAGATTTCTGAAAACCCTAGCCTTGCAACAAGTCCTAGGGAAGTAGACACAGAGATGGATAAGAAGATCCGCAGTATTGTGAGTAACATTCTGAAAAATGCTTCTGTTCCTGATGCTGATGAAGATGTTCCAACATCTCCCACCCCAGATGTTGCTGTTCCTGATGCTGAGAAAGATGTTCCAACATCTTCCACCCCAAATACTGAAGTCCTCTCTTCACCCAGCAAAGAGGAATCAACAGAGAAAGAGGAACAAGCCACAGAGGAGACCCCTGCACCACGGGCACCAGAACCTGCTCCAGGTGACCTCATTGACCTAGAAGAAGTAGAATCTGATGAAGAACCCATTGCCAACAGGTTGGCACCTGGCATTGCAGAAAGGTTACAAAGCAGAAAGGGAAAAACCCCCATTAAGAGGTCTGGACGAATCAAAACTATGGCACAGAAGAAGAGTACTCCAATCACTCCTACCACATCCAGACGGAGCAAAGTTGCAATCCCTTCCAAGAAGAGGAAAGAAATTTCCTCATCTGATTCTGATGATGATGTCGAACTAGATGTTCCCGACATCAAGAAGGCCAAGACTTCAGGGAAAAAGGTGCCTGGAAATGTCCCTGATGCACCATTGGACAACATCTCATTCCACTCCATTGGCAATGTTGAAAGGTGGAAATTTGTGTATCAACGCAGACTTGCCTTGGAAAGAGAACTGGGAAGAGATGCCTTGGATTGCAAGGAGATCATGGACCTCATCACGGCTGCTGGACTGTTGAAGACTGTCACCAAGTTGGGAGATTGCTATGAGAGTCTAGTCAGGGAATTCATTGTCAACATTCCCTCTGACATAACAAACAGAAAGAGTGATGAGTATCAAAAAGTATTTGTCAGAGGAAAATGTGTTAGATTCTCCCCTGCTGTAATCAACAAATACCTGGGCAGACCAACTGAAGGAGTGGTGGATATTACTGTCTCTGAACATCAAATTGCCAAGGAAATCACTGCCAAACAAGTCCAGCATTGGCCAAAGAAAGGGAAGCTTTCTGCAGGGAAGCTAAGTGTGAAGTATGCAATCCTGCATAGGATTGGCGCTGCAAACTGGGTACCCACCAATCATACTTCCACTGTTGCCACAGGTTTGGGTAAATTTCTGTATGCTGTTGGAACCAAGTCCAAATTTAATTTTGGAAACTATATTTTTGATCAAACTGTTAAGCATTCAGAATCCTTTGCTGTCAAATTACCCATTGCCTTCCCAACTGTATTGTGTGGCATTATGTTGAGTCAACATCCCAATATTTTAAACTACACTGACTCTGTGATGAAGAGAGAATCTCCTCTATCCCTGCATTACAAACTGTTTGAGGGGACACATGTCCCAGACATTGTCTCGACATCAGGGAAAGCTGCTGCTTCAGGTGCTGTGTCCAAGGATGCTTTGATTGCTGAACTCAAGGACACATGCAAGGTGCTGGAAGCAACCATCAAAGCCACCACAGAGAAGAAGATGGAGCTGGAACGGCTGATCAAAAGACTCACAGACAGTGGCATTGATGATGGTGAAGCAGCTGAGGAAGATGGTGAAGCAGCTGAGGAAGAAGAAGAAGCAGCTGAAGAAGAGGAAGATGCAGCAGAGGATACTGAATCAGATGATGATTCTGAAGCCACCCCATGATCATCAGACCTTTATTTTTGCATTTTACTAGCTATAGGGGCATGTCCCTTTGAACAATTGATTACTATTGGTCTGTAATATTTGCACCTTAAGCTCATGCATTCAACTTTTGTCAAATTCTGTCTAAAAAGGGGGAGTAATAGTATTATATGCATGATTTTGAGTAGTAAGATACTATGTATGCAATAGTAGTATTGTGCATGATTTGTGATGTTGAGAAGTAGGATACGATGTATGCATGATTCATGATTTTGAGGGGGAGTTGTATGTATACGATTTTGAGGGGGAGACTGCTGCTGCTGATGATGACTGATGTAAGCTACTGTAACTACTAGTAGCTGATAGAAGATGCTGCAGTAAGAGCATGGAGACATGTCACATGAGATGTCTTGACATCCTGGAGAAGACTAGTAGCTGATAGAAGATGCTGCAGTGAACTGCTTCACAGCAGTAGGAGCATGGAGACAGGGGGAGCAGAAAGCTGATGTCACGTGAGATGTCTTGACATCCTGGAAAAGACTTGTAGATTTGCAACTTGCAGAATTTTTGCTGTCACCACTACAAATACCGCTGTGCTTGATTACTCTGATAATGAAAGTTGCTGATCCCACTTGAATAACTGCTCGAACCTGCTCAGGAAGTGTCTAAGTATGTTTTAGACAAAATTTGCCAAAGGGGGAGATTGTTAGTGCTTAGCTCTACTGAGTTTTAAAAGATTGGCTAAGATTTTGTTAAAACATAAGCACTTAGACAATGAAGGAAAGCTGGAGTTGCTGCATATGATGTCCAACGTTATGTCAAGGGATAAGATCGGGCTGCACAATGCACAAGGCAAGATAAAATGTCAATGAAGAATTGAAGCTGCAGGATCCACGATGTCGGATACAATGTCCAGGACATCCTGCCCGAAAATACTGGAGTTGCTGCACAAGGCACAAGGCAAGATAAAAGTCAAGTGAAGAAGTGAAGCTGCAGGATCCACGATGTCGGATACGATGTCCAGGACATCTGGCCCGAAAATACTGGACACATAAATCTGTTATATCTTTAACAGATTATTGTGCAGTTAGCAACAGATTTGGTGATCTATCTTTAGGAACGAATTAAAAGATAATTAAAGTTCGAATTACAAACTAGAAGAGTTCGTTCAGGGATTAAAGATTAAAGATAAAAGCTAAAAGATCAAACTGTATCTTTTAGATCTTTAAGTGCAGATTTTTCAGAAGAATGATAGATCTCCTCCAGCACAAGTTGTTGCAGCCCAGATACACACACTGCTATAAAAACATGGAGGCTGCACGAGTTCTGGACCAAGTCCGGGATCGAAGAGTTATTTTGTGAGTTTTGGGACTTGAGTGTTTTGTGAGCCACCTTGATGGTACCCTAACATCAAGTGTTGGACCTGAGTGTGTAGATTTGATCTCTAGTGTGTAGAGTTGATCTCTAGTGTGTAGAGTTGATCTCTTTTGTTCAGAGAGCAATCTCTGGTGTGTCTTTGATTTATTTGTAAACACGGGAGAGTGTTTGAGAGGGAGTGAGAGGGGTTCTCATATCTAAGAGTGGCTCTTAGGTAGAGGTTGCACGGGTAGTGGTTAGGTGAGAAGGTTGTAAACAGTGGCTGTTAGACCTTGAACTAACACTATTTTAGTGGATTTCCTCCCTGGCTTGGTAGCCCCCAGATGTAGGTGAGGTTGCACCGAACTGGGTTAACAATTCTCTTGTGTTAGTTACTTGTTTAATCTGTTCATACAGTCAAACATAATCTGCATGTTCTGAAGCGTGATGTCGTGACATCCGGTACGACATCTGTCATTGGTATCAGAATTTCATATCTGCCTCCCTTGCTGATGAGCAAGAGGAGAAGTTGTTGTCAGTTCTCAAGAAGCATAAGAAGGCTATAGGCTGGACCCTGGCGGACATTCCTGGTATTAGCCCATCCACATGTATGCATCGAATAAATTTAGAGGATGGAGCTAAACCAGTAAGACAGCCACAGAAAAGACTCAACCCGGTGATTCTTGATGTAGTGAAGAAGGAGATAACCAAGCTTTTGCAAGCTGGAATCATTTATCCTATCTCCGACAGCCAATGGGTGAGTCCCGTCCAGGTAGTCCCAAAAAAGACTGGCCTCATAGTGATCAGAAATGAGAAGGAGGAGCTGATTCCTACTCGGGTGCAGAACAGTTGGAGAGTCTGCATTGACTATAGGAGGCTGAACCAGGTTACCAAAAAGGACCATTTTCCCCTGCCATTCATTGACAAGATGCTTGAACGCCTGGCAGGTAAATCCCACTACTTTTTCCTTGATGGTTTTTCTGGTTATATGCAAATTACTATTGCTCCTGAGGATCAGGAAAAGACCACATTCACCTGCCCCTTTGGCACTTTTGCCTACAGGAGGATGCCTTTCGGCCTGTGCAATGCCCCTGGTACCTTCCAGCGGTGCATGATTAGTATTTTCAGTGATTTTTTAGAAAATTGCATAGAGGTGTTTATGGATGATTTCACTGTATATGGATCCTCTTTTTATGGTTGTTTGAATAGTTTGGAAAAAGTTTTGAATAGATGCATTGAAACTAACCTTGTTCTAAATTTTGAAAAATGTCATTTTATGGTTGAGCAAGGTATAGTTTTAGGCCACATTATTTCCAATAAGGGTATTGAAGTAGATCCTGCAAAAATTTCTGTTATTTCACAATTGCCTTACCCCTCTTGTGTGCGAGAGGTACGATCTTTTCTTGGTCATGCAGGATTCTACAGGCGCTTTATAAGGGATTTTAGCAAAGTAGCCCTTCCACTGTCCAACTTGTTGCAAAAGGAGGTGGAGTTTGACTTTAATGACAGATGCAAAGAGGCTTTTGATTGCCTCAAAAGAGCGTTGACTACCACCCCCATCATCCAGGCACCCGATTGGACAACCCCTTTTGAGCTTATGTGTGATGCATCAAATTATGCATTGGGGGTTGTCCTTGCTCAGAAAATTGATAAATTGCCCAGGGTGATTTATTATGCTTCTAGGACTTTAGATGCTGCCCAAGCAAATTATACTACTACTGAGAAAGAGCTTCTAGCCATAGTTTTTGCTCTTGAAAAATTTCGATCTTATTTGCTTGGTACTCGCATTATTGTTTATACGGACCATGCAGCTCTAAAGTACTTGTTGAAGAAGGCTGATTCTAAGCCTAGGTTGATCCGATGGATGCTCTGGCTCCAAGAGTTTGACTTGGAGATCCGTGATAGGAGCGGAGCACAAAATCTAGTTGCTGATCATTTGAGTCGGATCGAACGTGTCTCTGATGCAGATTCACCTATTCGGGATGATTTCCCGGATGATCATTTGTATATATTGTATAGTATTTCTGACTCTCTTTCTACTCCCTGGTTTGCTAACATTGTCAATTATTTAGTTGCCTCTGTTTTTCCTCCCTTAGCATCTAAGGCCCAAAAAGATAAAATTAAAAGTGATGCTAAGCATTTTATTTGGGATGACCCCTACTTGTGGAAATTGTGCAGTGATCAGGTCATTAGACGATGCATTCCAGATCATGAGACTGACTCAGTCCTGCAGTTCTGTCATTCTTCTGCACCGGGAGGTCATCTGGGTGTTCAAAGGACAGCTCGTAAAGTGCTTGATTGTGGTTTTTATTGGCCCACCATCTTTAAAGATGCGTGGAAGATCTGCAGCACTTATGAGCAGTGTCAGAGAGCAGGAAATACACTTACATGGCGACAACAAATGCCTCAGCAACCTATGCTATTCTGTGAGGTGTTTGATGTCTGGGGTATAGATTTCATGGGTCCTTTTCCTGTCTCTTTTGGTTATGTTTACATTCTCCTTGCAGTTGACTATGTTTCAAAATGGGTGGAAGCCAAACCCACTAGAACTAATGATGCTAAAGTTGTTGCAGATTTTGTCAGGTCTAATCTGTTCTGCAGTTTTGGAGTACCTAAAGCAATTGTTAGTGATCAAGGAACCCATTTTTGCAACAGAACAATGCATGCCCTGCTTAAAAAGTACGGGGTGGTACACAGGGTATCCACACCATACCACCCCCAGACCAATGGACATGCAGAAATTTCTAACAGGGAAATCAAGAGAATTCTAGAGAAGATTGTGCAGCCAAGCAGGAAAGATTGGAGTACCAGGCTTGATGATGCTCTCTGGGCATATCGGACTGCCTACAAAGCACCCATAGGAATGTCTCCTTATCGGGTTGTCTTTGGAAAGGCATGTCATCTTCCAGTGGAAATTGAGCACAAAGCATACTGGGCAGTGAAGACTTGCAACTTCTCTATGGATCAAGCTGGTGAGGAAAGGAAGTTGCAACTGAGTGAGTTAGATGAAATCCTCCTAGAAGCCTACGAGAATGCCAAGTTCTACAAAGAAAAGACCAAGAAGTTCCATGATAGCATGATAGTTAAAAAGGACTTCATGGTTGGGCAAAAAGTGTTATTGTATAATTCTAGGCTTGGACTCATGAGTGGTAAGTTGAGGTCTAAGTGGATTGGTCCTTTTGTTGTTACTAATGTTTTTCCTTATGGTACAGTTGAGATCAAAAGCAACTCCACAAACAAGAGCTTCAACGTCAACGGACATCGACTTGGTTTTGCTAGTTTTGTTGGTTTTGTTAATTTGTTAGTTGTGTTAATTTGTTAATGTTGTTAGTTTCGTCGGATTTTTAGTTTAATATTTTGGGTCAATTTTGTGTACACGTACGACTTTGCATGTTTTTCTTTGAATTATAGGATATGTTCAAGAAATGGGTAATTGTTTTGAAAATAAAAGTTCTTGACATTTTGTGACTTGAAATCCTTGATTCTTCTCTACATGTCATGATAGTTTTGAAAGCTCAATTTGAAAGTGATGATTTTACCTTTGTGAGAATTTGAGCCATCCATCATCATAATCATTTGGTGTGTTTTGCCCCATTGATTGCTTGCACAATAGCCTTGGCTTGATTCTTGTTGATGCGTCCTAATTCACATGCATATTTGGAAATGATTGAGGCAATTTTGTTCTTATAAGCTTCTAGCCAAATGGACTTACCTTGAATTAATTCCTTTGATAGCCCTTTTGAGCCTTGTTTCCCTTTCCTTGTTTTGAAGCTCACTACAAGCCTTAAGTGAAAAACCATGATATCACCATATCCTTAAGGAATTTTGGAGCTTTGGAATTGTTTTGGGAATAAGTGTGGGGGGTTTTTGTTTCATTGGACAATTTGTTTTGTTGGCTATGCTTCATGATGTATTTTGGGCCATACTTGATGTACATTGTATATTGGTTAAATGTTTGGACATGCTGAATGAAATGTTGTTTCTCAAAGGCTATTCAAAAAAAAAAAAAATCGAAAAAAAAAGAAATGCAATAAAGTTGAGTGAATAAGATCTTAAATGGCACAAGAATGATGAAACTCTTGGTTCTACTCTTCATGTTTAAATTTTATCTTTACTTCTTTTTATTTTCTTATTTTTTCTTAATATGCACTTATTCCCCATTGCTCCTCTATCCCTTTGGGATTTAGCCACTTATTCCATATTTTTCCATACCTTGTCCTTGGCCCCATTACAACCTTAAAAGACCTTTTGATCCTCATGTGCTTGTGTTTATGGGTTGATTGTCAATTTTAGAATCTTGCCAAGTTTATGTGGTGTTTGCTTTCATGGGTGCTTTGAGGGTAAATAGTAGCCTAGACACTTGAGAGATAGAGTGTATATCTTGTGAGGCTTTATCACTTTTCATTCTTGAGCTGATTAACTATTTTGCCATGATTGGGTTGCTTGGATGATTTTCATGAATGTCTTGACTTTTTGGATCTCCTTATGTTAGATGTTACCCATTCCTTTCATTCCTTGATGTTCATTGAGAAATATGTGAATGTTTTTGTTTGTCTCCCTTTGATATCCTTGGATTTTGTTCTTTGTTTCATTTTGCCCAGGAGTGCAAAAGGCTAAGTATGGGGGGTTTTGATGTGTCATCATTTTCTTCTATTTTCTAAACCCTTTTTGCACCATTTTAATTACTGATTGGTCTTAATTGTCAATTAATCAGGCAGTTTTATTATTTGGGCTCATTTAGCTAATTTGATGTTTTTAATCTAATTTCAGGAATTAATGAAACATTGGGCTTAATCCGGATTTTGGTTATGGACTTGAAGAGGGCAAATAAAGCAGCGCTTACCTTAGTTAATTTCTAATTAGGAAATTTCGCAATTTTATTTTATGATGTTCAGTGTTTATTTCGTTTTGGGCCAGAGTATTGTAATAGGGCCCAGTGACTTTGAGTGACTCTTTTTAAATAGCTGCCTTGGGATTCGTGCAGGGCATTCTGTTATGCTATTTTCATTATTCAGAGCTTTGGTTTTAGGTTTTCACGTTTTTTTGTTCCCTTGTTACAATTTTCGTTCTTAATGCCAAATTTCCGTTTTCTACTTCTAATTAGGAGTTCATTCGTGCTTCTTCTTCTACTTTCATTTACGTTTCTGTTCATTTACGTTTCTGTTCATTTGCATTTCTGTTCATTTATGTTTCTGTTTCATGTTTCATATGCGTTTTCTGTTTGAATCCATGAAAGGCTAGATTTTCTGGTGTTGTTTCCTTTTGAGGACGAAGCCCAACTCTCTTTGAGGTTTCGCTTGTAATGTGGCTTCCTGGCAGTTTCCCTTCACCAATTATCCCAATTTCGTGAATATTAATCAGTGCACGCTTCGTGTTCGATTAATTGCCTCTGAGCCTAACTTGCGTTCATGCTTAATGGACGAAGGGCTAACTGGTGTATGTGGTGCCTAATCATGTATTGAAAACCCTAAGTTGATTTTCACTTAGTAAATTGAAATAGGGTTGGATTAAGTGGTTGACTGTTAGGGACGAATTCTCCATAACCCAGGATAAGAGAATGGCTTCTGAATCAGAGGAAACAACCCGTTTTTAATATTAGTAGTTTCGTATTCCAGTTTACTTGTTCTGCTCTTTAATTACCAAACAACCAAACCCCCCCCCCCAATCGTTACTGTTACTGCAAGTATATTATGAACATTTGGTTTGTCACTGCTCGTTGGGAAACGACCTAGGATCACTTCCTAGTTACTGCATTTTCATGTTTATTTGATTCGGGTACGGCCTCGATCACCCGGGTCCCCATCAACCCCTCCAAGCTTTCACAATCTCAAAACAATTCACTTCCATTTGTCATGAAACTACCTTAAAAACAGAGTGGAGGCAGAAATCTTTGCACAAGATTCATTCAAATTCCACAGAGTTTTTCCTACCCTCATACCTCAGTAACATCCTCTTCGTTCCGATTCGTTAACCATTGGATCACCTTGAAAATTTAAATGGGGGTTCCTAATATAGAAATCTAAATTTTGACCGTTAGGATCTGCTAAAGACTGTCTAGAACACGAGATATACTACCTTTCCCGTGACAGCAGAAACTAGCACTGCACACCCATTTTTTCTGCATAATTGGCAGATTTGCTGCACAATTTGACAACTTTTCTGCATAATTTTTGCAGATTTTCGAAATCAAGCTTAAATGCATCCAATTCCACTCAAATTGGATCCTACAAGTCCTAAATCATGTAAAAATCATGTTCAAGCCAAAAACAAACTTCAAACCAAGGTAAAGCAAATTATAGGTATCCAAAACCCATCAAATTTAGTGAATTTTCAAGGTTTGAAAGGTGAAAATGAAAATTGGGTGATTTTGGGGTAAACTCTCATCTTCATCAAGTCTATAACATTGATTTAGATTTGCTCAAACTGGTTTTAAGGTAAAATCTCTACCTATTCAAAATTTGACCTCTCAACACCCAATTTACACTACAAATGGCTCTTTTCTTTCACATTTCTCACTCATTTTCCTCATTTGCTCTGACCAAGCTTTCCTACAAGTCCTAATTGATATTCTAAACTAGAATCAACTCACCTTAGACTCAAATTTCCACTAACCCCAAATTTGGCTTTCTAACCCTCAAAATCTCACACTTTTCCACCTACAACACTACCATTCTCACATTTAACTCTAAGTTAACTCTCCCCATCCTCTCTACCAGTTTTCTATCTACATTTTAAGCATACATACATCTCAAAGAATCATTATTAAACCCTAAATCAACATGGGTAGTTTTGCTTACATCAAACATGTCAAGTTTAGCATAAATACAACAATTTCCTCCACAAACAACTACCCTAAAGCAATAACCTAGTAGAACTACCCATTATAGCTCCCAAGAACCCAACACCCACAGATTTCAAGTGAGAAGAAGTCCACCCTTACCTGAAATTGAAGGTCCCACGAAGTAGAGGTAGGTTCCCAGTCTCCGAAAATAGCTTTTCCTTGCAATTTGGTATGGAAATGAAGAGGAATTTGGAGCTTCAAAATAGACAACAATGGAGGAGAAGAAGAGGAAGAAAAAGCAACGTGGAGGGAGAAAGAGAGGCTGCTGGAAGTTTATGAAAAAAGAGAGAGATTTGGCTTTTTATAAAAAAATGATTTTTCTTTTCTTTTTCCTTTTCTTTTCAAAAAGCAAATCCACATGTCCTCTTTTAATTGGAGCAAAAAGGGCCCACCTTTTCCTTTGATTTGACCACATACTCAGCCATAAAGGAGAAAAAAAATTGGACCTTTTTGGATGCTGAAATCCTGCCTCGGTTTGCGTGTCGTCTCTCTGGTTCCAGTTCTTCGCGTTTTTCTGCACCCGTCGGGGCCCGTTTTCAAAAGGAGACAATATATATATATCAAAACGCTCAGAATGAGACCCTGAGCGTGGTTCAGAGGCTGGTTTTGTTAAATTTTAAGTTGCACGCAAAACGATAATTTTTAGACTAATTAATTGAGAATTAATCTATAACTGTCCAATTATGGGTTACTCTTCGTTAATTAGTCTAACCTGCGTATTTCTCCCCCAATGTACATACTTCTACCAAGAATATATATATATATATATATATATATATATATATATATATATATAATTATTTAAATGTAATACTTATAAAATTCCGGGTAGAAATTCTAGGTTGTCACAATGATACTGACAAAAACTTATCTTCTTCTTTCTGGACAAAGTATGACAAGCTGGAGGCAAATACATTTTTTTCCCATCAGACCTTGGGTACAACTGCGATCGTATACCCATGTCAGCTAGATCTTGACGGTGAGGTTGCGAAGAACAAAACCCTGTTCCGTGAGGTCACAAAGAAAAAAACCCTGTATCGTGAGGTCAGGATGAAAAAGACCATGTATCGTGAGCCTGTACCTGGGTAACATGCAGTTACAAAAGCCTGTACTATGAGGTTGCGAAGAAGAAGCGAGGAAGAAGAAGAAAAACAGAGCGCGAGGAAAGTAGGGCTCGCATTCTCAAATTTTAAATTATAAAGGCAACATCGGTTTTCTTCGAAAAACCAATGTTAATCCATAGATGTTAACGTTAACATCAGTTTTATGAGAAAAACCGATGTTAACATATGATATGTTAACATCGCTTTTTGATTAGTTAACATCGGTTTTTGAAAACCCGATGTTAACATGTATGCATTAACATCGGTTTTTTTGAAAAACCGATGTTAAGAAGTATACTTTATTTACAAATATGTCACCGCGTTTAACTTAACATCGGTTTTGGCTAAAACCGATGTTAATAGGCCGATGTTAAAACTGCTTTTTATAGTAGTGACACGATCAAATGATGAAAACAAATTTTGCAAACCAATAGAGATTTTCTTTTAAAAAAAATCAAACTCGCCCCCTAGGAGTATATAAGACATAAAATTATATTGATTTGTTTCTACCACTAAGACTATGTTCAGTTCTTAGCTAGCAACTCATTTTTAATAACTTTCTTAAAGTTATAAGTATTTTGTCATGACCACTTCTTACTCTACCCCAAGCTTGTTAAACCCCAATATTTTTTGTCCTACCAAGCCACTGTTGGCTCTACATTAATCAAACAAATTTGTTGTTTGCTTGTACAATGACTAGCTTTTAATCATCTTTTTTGTCTGATACTTTAGACGCACGATGTAAACAACATGATCTGATATCGCATAAGACACAACTTTTAGCCTTTGTATTTATTTGCATCGAATAAAAATAATTAGGAGTCATGACTTATCTTAAGACATAAATGGTTTTTAACTTCACAAATATAAAATCTTTATCTATTTAATTATAAATCAGAAATGTAAAATACAAAATATAGAACTTTAAATATCATGTATATTTATTTAATTTATTATTAATATAAAATAAAATTTGTCCAGTTTTTTTAAAAATAAAACATTTTTTTCCATTTTTAAATATACTCAAATACATTTAAATATAAAAATACTCCTATAATTACACTTTTATATTCTCAATTTATGATATAACATAGGTAATGGAAATGGTAAATTAATATCACATGATGAAAAATTCTTAGAACCTCTTTATAAATTATAATTGATTTGGATATTAATTGCCTCAGTTGGTTTGCCAAATCTAACTTGGTTTGAGCAAAACAATAAGATCTCTTTCTCATTTCAACTTCTCTATCATCCGCGACCACCAGTAAAGTTTCAGATCTTCTTTTTCTTTTTATGAAATTTGATATGTTTTGGTGCTTGAAACCATTTGATTTATGCTTATACGAATCTGAAGTTGGACCCGAAAGAAAGAAAGTCACCAAAGAAAATGAATTCTCCATTGACAATTGCATACGGTGACGTGGTTCATGGTTATGGTCTTGTAGATGTAAGAAAGAGGAAGACCAAGGCAGAAGAAATGTGGGGAGAAAGAAGAAAAGGGTACAACAAGAGAAAGAAAAAAGGATAAATGATAAAAGATAAACAAATCTTGACCCTCAATCTAAAAAAAAATAAAAATCTAATGGTCTAAAAATCCTTTTCCACCATTGGAGACATAGGAAGTAGTCACATTGGAGAGACTTTAGTGAAACAATGAATTTAATTGAACAAATCTCAACCGCCCATTTGATCCAACATTGTATCTTTCTCAAATTGGAGACTTTCCAATTATTTTTAAGGGGGACAATATCCAAATCCCAGAATCAAACATTTTCCAAAAATACATCTTACTAAAAACCCTATTATTAATACAATTAATATTGATGTTTTGTTGATCAATTTTCTACTAATATTAATGCCATTAATTAATAATTAACTCATACAATGGAATTTTTACCACACTCTGTTATTATTGAATTTAATTTTAATAATTAGAATAATTTTTTTTGAAATGATTCAATAGATATATCATATTTATTGTCATATAAAATCTGATCAAATTTCACGTGTATTTATCTAAAAGTGAAAATAAACTACATAGATATATCAAATTCATTGAATCGTATTAATTTCAAAGCATAACTAAAATGCACAATATTACATGTATAATAATGTATTGAAAGACACACACAACACTATACAAATAACATAATAAAATATTCTAGTGGGATCATCCAAATCAACATCCAATCTAATTGTGTTGTATTCCATTAAGTCATTTGCAACACATAATTCAGTTCATTGTTCAACAAGTGCAGACCCTCCAAACCCATTTCCCAAATGAACATCACGAATGAAATTACTTAGTGGGGACAATTGCCCCCATAATTAGCAACATCCATCTGTCCCAGCACTTAAAATAACCACTATGCGGAAATTTATGCAAAACAATTTCAATATTTGTTCCAGTCTTGTATTTGAAAATAATTATGGTGAAAAACCACTTTTCAATGGCCAAGAAAAGTGTTTGGTAAGTTCAACATATTCCTTCAGCAATAAAAAATAGTTTAATATTAGAATATATATGGAAAATCTCATAATATGATTAAAGTAGTTAAAAATAAAAAATTAAATTCATTATAAAAAAAATCCTTATAGATCTAGGATTGACATATAAGTAAAATTTTGTGTAATATTTTCTTTAGAAGATGATCTTACGCTTGTCATCATTTGTCAATGTGTCAAAATCGACTAGATGAATAAAAAGAAATGATAATAAGTTATATGAATTGGTTCTCTATTAGATATAAGAAAATCAAATACATTAATTGTCTACTTGTTAAAAAAAAACATATCAAAACATTTAATTACCATTTAAATACACATTAATTTATATAATATGTAATAAAAAATAAAATAGAATCAAATTTAATTTTAGTGGGAATATTTATTCGATAAGCTTAAAATTATAATTATGCAATCTTAAAATTATGAATTTCAAGTTTATTTGAAATTTAGTTCTATATAAATAGTTTATGTTAATAACTAATAAATATGCTCTTTTATCGTTACTATTTGTGATTGAATAATTATTATTTTTAAAATGTTCAAATTTGTATTTGAATTCATACAATATGGAGATGTAGATGTAAATATTTATCATTAACCAAAATAAAGAAGTATATATTTCATATTTGTTTGTAAGAAAATATATTTATTAAAATTAAAACCTTTTACTTATTAATTATCAGAATTCTAATTTAAAAATAACCAAGTAGATAATAAATATATCAATAATATATTTTTGTGGAATAAATGTATAAATTATAGATTGAAATGCATGTCTCTTTTCTTATATTAAAAAATCTATATATATCCATATTATTATAATTCAAAATAAATTTAATTATTCAATATATACAAATTGAATAAGTATTTTATCAATTGTTTCAATTATCAACAAAGTAAATTAACACATAATTTGAAATTACTAATAATATTAGTAGTCTATTTTACTCCTCAATTTTAGACTCATTTTTTTATGGTCTTTGTATAAAAACTAATGATTTCCTTTGGAGTATTTGAAAAAAAAAAACACAAATATGGTTAATTAAATTAAAGTTTTATACAGAAAAAAGGAGATGAAGGATACAAGTTTTTGGAATAGTTCTTCATGAAGACCACAAGCATGAAGGTAGAAAGTAAATAATATTTCTATTTAAGAAGTTACAATTTAAATAGAATATTATAATATATTTTAGTAAATATATTTAATTGATTTCACATGGGAAGAAAAACCTATAACAGAGAAGACAAAAAAAACCTTGTGGCATCCATGATTATGGTTTTTACGTTTAACTTTTTACAAACCTCACTAAGGTTGATGCCTTTGCAATGTGATGATCAGTTCCACTAAAGAATATGTGGTGAATTTATGCTCAAAGCCATTTTAAAGAATAAACAAATAGTCACAAGATAATAGGATATAATTGACAAGGAAAGAAGAAAAATTTAGAACATTAAGATTTTTGGGGGAGAATAGAACTTCTCAATGATGGCAACATTAATTTTAAAACATTTTTTTTCAGCTCATCATTCCAAAATCATTTTTTCTAGGTAATTATTATGATATTATTTTCCAAAACTATCCCACCTACTTTCTTTTATTTTTCCAAAACTAACCCACCTGCTTTGGTTTACATATATAAAGAAAGATTTCATCATAAAGGATTTTCCGTTCCCCAAAACTCATTATAGAAACATTTTTTTGCCAATTTAATTTTTAACACTAAAATTATTCTGAAATGCTATTTTTAAATATAAAAAATACTTAGATAACTCTGAATTTTATAAAATTTAATAGGGAGTTTCCTTAACCTTAATAATATGTCATATACTTTTCTCGAGCCAAACAAATTACAAGAATCTATTTTTCATAATTATTGTTCCTTTGTTGCCCTACAACAGTATTTTCGCAAGAAAATTTCTAAATATTATGATATCACTTTATAATAATTTGGGAAAATTTCTAGACAACAATTCTACCAGGTTAGTTGTGCATTATATATTTTTTCAAAATTTATTTCTCATGAAAATTAATTTTTTCCTATTTAAAACATTCTCATGCAAAAAATCATTTGGATGAAAACAAAGTTGTCACAAACAAGAAGCAAATGAAGTTTGTCTTGTTATCAAGAATGTGTCAAGCTTGTGCAAAGTTGTCATAGACAAAGGGATCTAAAAAATTAATAATCAAATAGTATTGATGAAAAAAATGTGCATAAATCAAGTACAAACCCTTCAAAACAAAGTAAAATCAAATAGTAATTTTAGCTGAAAATAGAAAAAGAAGAAAAAAAAGGATAAGAAACTAAAGTTCGAAGCTAAATGTATGAACAAAATCAAAAACCCTTGAAATTTAAGGTGTGAGAGAGAGCTGAATCGAAGGAATTGTGACTTTTGAAAATCAAGTCAAAGTGAAAATAAATAGAAGAGGGTGATTATTTTGAACTAAGAAATCGAGATCCATTGTAAAACCACATATTGAGTCGTCTTGTGGAATCTGAATGCTTCAAGCCAACTCGCTTCTTTTGATAACACGTGCAATTAACAAACAAACAATGCAAATGATTCTTCAGTTCAAAGACCAAAGTCTGAAATTACATTTCTTCAATGGAGACAGATTGATTAATTCTAGTTATAACTAAGACACAATAGAAGAATTCAAAGAAAGAGATAGAGAAATTGAATGATAACTGGGAAAATAGAGAAATTGAATGATTATTTATGTATAAATATCCAATACAACAGATAGAAAGCTGCTGATTCATCAGGCTTTAAGAACCCATCAAATAGTCCATCATTATTATATTATATACAAAAAATGAAATAAAAAAGCGCTTAGTGTAGTTGTGCGCTTAGCACCGCCTCTGATGTTTGGTTTTAAGACTCAAGCGCTTAGCCTAGCTCTTCGCGCTAAGCGTAGCTAACATTTCAAGCTCCAGAGGCATACTTGGGCTTAGCGCAACAAGGCGCGCTTAGCGATGACAGTAGCTCTGATTGGTCTGCAAAATGTGCTTAGCCTACAAAGTTGGGCTTAGCGTGCAACCCGGCTTCCACTTACAGAGAGTGATCCAGGCTTAGTGCATCTACATGTGCTAAGCGCACTACCAATGATTTCGAAATAGAACGATGTTGGTGCTTAGCGCATCCTTTCCCACTAAGCCCAACTTGAAAGCTCAACTTACAGAATGAATCAGGGGCTTAGCGTAGGATGGCACACTTAGCGTAGCTATAATAAATTTTCACAGTGAGGAAGTGGCGCTTAGCACATCATCCACGCTAAGCCCACTGCTTAAGGTGCAAGTTACAGTGAAGATATTGGGCTTAGCGCAACGATGTGCGCTTTTTTAACGTCACTAGCTTGACACATCATCCTGTTATCCAGGATCAAAGCATATAATAGTGTTCAATCATTCTATCTCTCTACCATGATATTGCTTTAACCTCTGCCCGTTCACTACCCATGTCCTATTAGGGTCTTTAGACTGAGGATCACAAGCTCCACTGCTCCATATGGTCTGACCTTTTTGATGGTAAATGGTCCGAACCATTTAGATTTAAGCTTCCCTGGAAATAATCTAAGTCTTGAATTGAATAGTAACACTTGTTGTCCAGGTTGGAGGTCTTTCTTGAGCAACTTTTTGTCATGATACTTTTTTACCTTGTCTTTATACAGCTTTGAGGATTCATAAGTAGTCAATCTCATTTCTTCCAATTCCAAGAGTTGCAATCTCCTTTGTTCTCTGGATGTGGTTTCATCAAAGTTCAAAAATTTCAATGCCCAGTATGCTTTATATTCCATCTCCACTGGTAGATGACAAGACTTGCCATACACCATTTGAAATGGAGATAAGCCTATTGGACTCTTGAATGCTATTCTGTATGCCCATAAAGCATCCTCCAATTTGATAGCCACAGTCTTGGCATCATTATGCGGGGTAGCCACTGCTTTAACCCATTTGCAAACATAGTCAACAACTACTAGTATATATTCATTACCACAAGATGAAGGGAAAGGATCTACAAAGTCAATCCCCCAGAAATCAAATACCTCAACCACCACAATATTCTATAAAGGCATCTCATTTCTTCTTGATATACCACCTATCCTTTGACATTGATCACAGTGCAGCACATGGTGATGAGCATCTTTAAACAGTGTTGGCCAAAAGAATCCAGATTGGAAAACCTTGGCTACTATTTTGTCTCCACCATAATGGCCGCCACATGGAGAATTGTGGAAATGCCATAAAATACTCTTGACCTCTTCTTGCGTCACACATCTTCTTAGGAGATTATCAACTCCTATTTTGAACAAATATGGATAATCCCAGATATAGAATCGGGCATCATGCAGAAATTTCTTTCTTTGTTGCCAATTTAAGTCCTTTGGGATGATTCCAGCAGCTTTAAAGTTGGCCATAACAGCAAACCAGGGTCTTTCACTTACTAAAAATAATGATTCATCAGGAAATTGATCTCTAACTTCAGCTTCTTTTTCTATAACTTCCTCATTCACCAATCTTGACAGATGATCAGCTACAACATTCTCCGATCCCTTTTTATCCCGAATCACCAAATCAAATTCTTGCAACAACAAGATCCATCTTATCAATCTTGGTTTGGAATCAGCCTTGTTGAGCAGGTACTTAATAGCTACATGATCAGTGTAGATGATAACTTTTGAGCCTACCAAATAAGATTTGAACTTTTCAAGTGCATAGACGATTGCCAACATTTTTTTTTTTGTGGTAGCATAGTTCACCTGTGCGTCATTTAGAACCTTGCTGGCATAGTAAATGGTATGAAAAAAATTTCCTTTCCTTTGTCCAAGCACAGCACCTACAGCATAATCACTTGCATCGCACATCAGCTCATATTCTTGCCCCCAATCTAGTGCTGTAATCACTGGTGCAGACACTAATTTCATTTTTAGCTCATTAACTGCTTTCATACATTCTTCATCAAACACGAAAGTAACATCTTTATTCAACAAATTTCTTAAAGGGTTGGCTACTTTGGAGAAATCTTTGATGAATCGCCTGTAGAACCCTGCATGTCCCAGGAAACTTGATGTGATCCTGACTAGGAGCAGATCGCTTGATACAGGTTACGGAGATTTAGATGTTGCCACTTCCAAAGAGGAAAAATAAGTCAGGGTAGACGCCACTTCCAGTGAAGGAAGATAAGTCAGGATAGACGCCACAAGGATTACCTTGATAAGTCTGATAATTGGTTCAACAAGGAACCCAGAGAGAAGCTCTCACCAAATTTTATCAAATGCCAAAAGTTTTTTTATTGAAAACAAAAACCTATACTTATAGTGTACCTGAACAAAAAGATAAAAATAGACATGAGCCTTCTAAACAGTTTGGGCCAAAATTACAATAAATAAAAATTATAACTAAAAAACATATTTAATTTGGGCCTTCAAATTAGTTTGGGCTTTCAACAAGAATTAATAGTCTTGGTAGTGTCTCTGCATCTGGGCCTTCATCCTTCTCCACTTGGGCCTTAGCCTGTATTTGGCCAGTTTCAGGATTCTCATCATTCCCTCCTTCTTGGAAAACATTTGCCCTCAAATGTCCAAGATCATCACCGGGTTCATGTACCACTTCCTTCCTTTTCTTGTTGGCTTGCTTGGTATAGCTTTCATTCTTCTTTGCAATTTGCACATTCACTTGGTCATACAATCTTTTCACATACTCAACTTTGGCCTGCGCATCCTTATGTTGAGTCTCTTGGGGCTTGTTGTTGTAAGTTGGCCTGTTAGGCAATGAAGCTTCTGGAAGGAGATCAACTTGATGTTCTATGTTTCTTGAAGGTGGCAGTCCATGAGGAATCTCCTTGGGAAAGACATCTTTAAATTCATGCAATAAGGGTTGAACACTAGGAGAAACATAAATAGTTAACTGATTAGAATTATCACTCTCTCTCTCTCTTGTGTATCACTCCATCTCTCAAGTGTATCACTCTTCCTTTTTCTATTCCTCTGTGGTGCCTCACTATTGTCTCTCTCTTGTTCTCTCTTTTCTCTCCTTCTGATTTGGTCATCACACACTTCTCTAAGGGATAGAGGTTTAAGAATACTTTTATGGTCATGGTGCTGGAAAGAAATCTTGTTGTTGAAGCCATCATGCACTGCTTTGGTGTCCTTTTCAACGTTGGCCCTTACTAGTGTCATCTCCATCTCCTTGTAGTACTCCTCAACAATCAAACTTCCCTGGGATAACCTCTGGAGTTTTTGTTGCGTGGTTCTACTATAGCTAGTTGGAGTATACCTCTTTCGCATATCCCTTCTCATCTCAGTCCATGTATCTATCTCCCACCCTTCTTCTCTCTTCATCTCTCTTTGATTTTTCTTCCACCAAACAAGGGCATAATTTGAGAATGTAGTTGCTGCTAACTTCACCTTCTGCTCTTTAGGATAATCATTGTAGGAGAATGCATGCTGAATCTTCATCTCCCAGTCAAGGTAGGCGTTTGGGTCACTCTTGCCTTTAAAAGAGGATACATTGAGTTTTACTCCCTCAATTCTGTCTTGCTCCTCTATTCGGTTCAATCCATCATTGACCCTTCTGTTGCCACCATAAGGTTATCCCCTTGACATTCATGGGGGGAGGTAGTTTCTCAATTATATCAATCTTTTCCTTATCCACCTCTATCCCTCTTACTGAAATCTTATGCCCCAGCACTATTCCTTCTTGAACCATAAAATGGCATTTCTCCCAATTGAGAACTAGATTGGACTCTTCACATCTTTGTAGCACTCTTTCAAGATTTGACAAGCAGCCTTCAAAAGATGCCCCAAAAATAGAGAAATCGTCCATGAAAACTTCAATGCATTTTTCCACCATGTTAGAAAAAATAGCCATCATACACCTCTGAAAAGTAGATGGAGCATTACATAAGCCAAAGGGTATACGTCTATATGCAAATACACCAAAAGGGCAAGTGAAAGTAGTTTTCTCCTGATCCTTGGGATCTACAACAATCTGATTATAGCCATAATACCCATCTAGAAAATGATAATACGACTGTCCGACAAGTCTTTCAAGCATCTGGTCCATGAAAGGAAGTGGATAATGATCCTTCCGAGTGGCATCGTTCAGCTTCCGATAATCAATACACATTCTCCACCCAGTGACAGTCCTTGTGGATATTAACTCATCTTTATCATTTTTTATGACTGCCATACCTCATTTCTTGGGTACAACCTGCACAGGGCTAACCCAAGCACTATCCGAAATGGGGTAAATAAGGCCTGCTTCCAGCAACTTGAGTACCTCCTTGCGAACCTCTTCCTTCATGATTGGGTTCAATCTTCTTTGAGGCTGTCTTACCAGCTTGTAATCAGCTTCCATTTTGATTTTGTGCATGCAATAAGATGGACTAATTCCTTTCAAGTCAGATACGTGTCATCCCATGGCAGCCTTGTGTCTCCTCAAAATTTGCACTAATTGATGTTCTTCAGTTTTCTTCAACAAGCTGTTGATAATCACAGGTTTTGAATTTTTGCCCTCCAAAAATACATACTTCAAATGTGCAGGTAAGGTTTTCAATTCTACTTTTGGTTTTTCTATTTGCCCACTATTCTTCAATTCTTCAAATGCATAATGTCCCTCAGAGTTTTCTCGTGTACCATCTAACTCTTTAAGGAAAGTCTGCACTTCATGCTCTTCTTTTTTAGTCAGACACTCCATTTGATTAATCAATGCTTTTTCCAAAGGATAGTGTAGTGCCATGGCTATGGCAACTTTATCAATTTCCTGTTCTATTTTGTTCATATCAAAATAGGATTTCAAATCATTTGGATGCTTCATGGCTTCAAATAAGTTAAATGAAACTTTCTGATCCTCCACACTTAATTCCAATTTACCTTTCCCATATCAACTATGCAATTGGTAGTGGACATGAAAGGATGGTCCAAAATTATGGGAATGTCATTATCTTCCTTTATATCCATAACTACAAAATCTATTGGGAATGAAAGGTGTTTCACCTTCACCAAAACATCTTCAATCACTCCATATGGTCTTGTGATGGAGTGGTCTGCCAACTGAAGGGTCATGCGTGTAGGCATTATCTCAAGCTCTCCAAGTCACCGGCACATGGAGAGAGGCATTAGATTGATACTAGCTCCCAAATCTATGAGAGCTTTTCCTACAACAACCTCACCAACAGAACACAGGATTGTGACAACTCCAAGATCTTTGTGCTTAGGTGGAAGAATGCATTGAATCATAGCACTACAATTGCCTTCCACCATAATTCTGTCACTGTGGATGTACCGGGTCTTCTTTGTCAGCATATCTTTTAAAAATTTGGCATAGAGTGGCATTGTTGAAATGCTTCTCCAAAGGGCAAAGTAATTTACAGTTTCTTGAAGATATCAAGAAATTTGGCCAAATGTCTTTCTTTATCTTTCTTGGAAGGTACCAAGGGATAAGGTACTTCCTTGCTTTCATTTGGAGTAGTATCCTTCTTTTTTTTAGTGTTTGCTTCACTCTTGCCTCTCCTCAGCTCAACATCAACAACTTTCTCTTTTTGTTTTTCATTTTTCGAATTTTTTTCTTTTTCTTTTTCTTCTTCTCTTATTCTTTCTTTTTCTTCCACTTTTATTGGTGTCTTCTCCTCCTTGTCATCTTCAGTCTCCTCATTAATCTCTTTAAGTTATACAAAATCAGAAACAGGTTCAAGTGCTGGCTTAGGTACCAGCTATTGTTTATGTTCCTCCATCTTCTTTCCAGCTTCAATATCATCTCCTTGGATTGCCATTCTACTTCTAGTCATCATTGCTTGATGATCTATCCGCCAACTACTTTGCAAGTTGTCCCACTTGGACCTCAAGATTCTTTATGGTGGACTTTGTGCTCTTCTGATTGGACATAGAAACCTGCATAAACTGAGCTAGAGTCTCTTCCAGCTTCGTTGTGCGATCATAGAGACTAGGCCCTTGTTGTTGTGGCCTTGTGGATGGTCCACCTTGATCTCTATTGAACTGATTTCCAGGGTGGTTCCTCCATTGTCCCTGCTGTTGATTATATTGCTGGCCATGTTGGAATCTAGAAAATCCTCCTGCATTAAAATTATTTCTAGGCTGATTTCCCATGTAATTGACTTCACGAGTGGGGTGTTCTTCAATAGGAATACAGCATCCAGATTCATGAGCTCCCCCACAGATGGTACATCCTGCAACCTGCAAAACAGAAGCATGTGAAGTATATGCATAATGAATTTGAGTTGGCAACTTACTTAGTGTTTCAGTCAAGGCTTCCAGTTGCTTAGACAACAATTTGTTTTGTGCCAACAATGCATCTTGGGAGGTTAACTCCAAGAAACTCTTTTTGGTAGGAATGTGAGCTCTATCTCTCAAAATAGCAATGTCGCTTGCAGCCATATTTTCAATGAGATCCATGGCTTCTTCAGGGGTCTTCAATTTGATTTTCCCACCTGCAAAAGCATCTAATAGCTGTTTGGACTGCGGTCTTAACCCATCTATAAAGATATTGAGCTGTATCAGTTCTGAGAATCCATGAGTGGGAGTCTTTCTCAATAAACCACGGAATCTTTCCAAGGCCTTACTCAAAGATTCATCGAGAAATTGGTGAAAAGAAGAGATGGAAGCTTTGCCTTCTGGAGTCTTAGACTTAGCGAAATATTTCTTTAGAAATTTCTCTACAACCTCATCCCATGTCTTAAGATTATTAACTTTGAATGAATGAAGCCACCTCTTGGCTTCTCCCGATAAAGAAAATGAAAACAAGCTCATCTGGATTGCAACTTTAGGCACTCCAGCCAACCTAATAGTATTGCATATTTCTATGTAAGTGGCTAAGTGTGCATATGGGTCTTCATTTGGTAATACATGAAACAAATTATTATGAATCAAGTGACATTGCTATTTTGAATAATCTTCCAGAGTAACTCTTCTTGGCTCTTCAGCCATGATGTAGTCTTCACTAGGATCTAAATGAGAATATTCTGCAATAGGAAAACTAGAAGATGCCTCAGAAGATTGAGGTTCTTCCTCTAGAATTGCTGCTACCTCTAAATCCTACAAAAATTTTCTAATTCTCTCTTGATTACGCCTTCTACAAGTGGCGTTAATCTCCAAATCAATGGGAATCAAATCACCTGCAGAAGATCTTCTTTGCATCCACGAGTAGTACAGCAGTTATCCAATTCAAAAGAACAATGAATGTACTAAAATTACTATGTTAGTCAAAAGAATAAAAAAAATTGAAAAAGTAAAATTAAAGCAATGCTGCAAAACTAAACTAAACTCTACTAGTAGTTTAGTTCCCCGACAACGGCGCCTTAAATACTTTATGTTGACTCCCTAATGCAGTTACTTTTTGTTCATTTATGTCTCAAGGAAATTTCAATGGGAGTTTACCGGAAAGTGCACCGGATAGTCAAGTATTTAAAATTTAAAACGGATGAATCCGAGTATCGAATACAAGGAACTAATATTAGCCTGAATTAAGTTCACAATCGAAGCATTGTTGAGAGAACATGTATGAGTGATAATTTCAAACATAATTTAAACCAAACTTTTATGCTAAAAACTATAAAATGCAAGGTAAGTAAAATGACAACAGTAGGTAGAAATGTTGGGTCTTTCTAACAAACAAGTTGATGCATAGAAATATATTTCTCTAATCAATCATGCTCTTGTGTTCTATGTTGTAGCCTAAATTACTAAACCCTCGATCCTTCGTCAGGCCGAATTAATCCAAGCTTCGTCCTCATATCCCTCTTGTTGGACTAGGCCCGATTTAGACAGCCCTCTTAGGTTTAGACTAACTTAAATTGAGTTTCGTCCACGGATCCCTCATTTAAGACTAGCCTCAGCTCAAGTAGCTTATGAAAGTTTAGCCTAATTTAGCCTAACCTTCGTCCGCAGATCCCTCATTTAAGACCAGGCCTAAACATTATTGTAACAACATAATTAAAACCAAAACTTAATCCGTTGATCCCTCATTTAAGACTAAGTTTCGATCCTACTTCAATCAAGTTCTAAGGCAATAGTACATTTCCTAATGCTAAAGTCACCTAACTATGCACACAATTGGGTGATCAAACCAAAAGCATACAAACATTAAGCATTGAATGAAGCATTATTGAACACAAAAAAAAAACACAATCAATTAGATATTACGTATTTACATCAGCTATTCATTAGAAATCCCCAACTAGGGTGTTTAGCCAGCCATTACAAAGAAATCCTAACAATAAATGAGATTAAAAGTAGAGAATGATAGTTTCTTACACAAGAAGGGTTTCCTCCTCCTATTCTCAGCATCTCACACTCACTCTCTACTCAATAATCTCTCTCAAATGACAAAACCTAGGCTTCAATGCACAAGTTGTTCCTCTTTGCTACTTCTAGGGCTCTTTTCCCAAAATAGGCACTGTAGAATGTTGTGCACCAGTGCTTCCGAAAATTCTGTGCCCAGTCTCAAAAGTTGTGTCTAAAAGTGTACCCTAATTCTGCACAAGATAGGCTTTAAATAGGCCCTGAATTCGCGACCTTGCGCTTAGTGCCACCCTCGCGCATAGCGCGAGTAAGTGGAATTGGGCTTAGCGCCAGTCTCGCGCTTAGCCTGGCTGAAGGAAACTGTTGCGCTTAGCACACTGATCTTGCGCTTAGTGCGAGACTTTGATGCTAATGCTCTGCCAGATTCTCCTGTGTGCTAAGCGCTCTGAAGCTGCGCTTAGCAGTGGATAAGCACTTAGCCCAACTGCTACTTTTCGCAATTCAAAACTTAGCCTTTTTTTTCACTTGAAAATGCACAGATTTCATCATTAAATCAAATGGAAATGTTCTAGAGACAGCGTTAACCATAAAACAAGATTTATTTACAAAATTTACTAAAAAAAAACCATAAATTGGGGAACTATACAAGCTTTGGAAAATGATTTCTATACAAAAGTTAGTCGTATAAAGCGACTAACAATAATCTACTTAGGGAACATAAATATATAAAATAGAAAGAACTTTGGATAATTTAATAAAATAAATATAATATTTATAATTAGATTACTCAAATTCTGATATTTCTATGCAATAATTCGGTTTAACCAATTGATTTAGATTTATTAAATACATATGGGATCATAAAAAAGTCAAACAATTACTTTCATGAGTTTTCTAAATGGTCTACTCTTCTCTCTTCACTCTTTTCTCTATTGAATTTATAATAACGAGATAGATTCACCACTACTTATGACTTCAACAATGGGGCAAACGAAGGCTAACTGGTTCTGGTTGTTATGATTGGCAAGAATCAGTAGGTTTTTTCATTCTTGCTTGTGCTCTTTGGTTCTTCTTACAAAGAAAATCCTTTGTAGTTGTTATGATCCATCCAAGGAATGAGCTTCCTAGAGTCAAATCCCGTGGACAACAAGGAAAAGATAGAACCTCGCCCAACAGCTGATTCAATAGCAGATGGTCTTGGATTTTCATTTGATGCTTCTGATTCAACTCCAATACAACCAAGGAAGTATGCACGAAGATAGGGTTTAGCCCCGGTCGCTTATATTGAGGCGTCCTTCACTGTGCTGCACTGGCTTAAGGATATGAGGAGATAGAATGAAGAGAGACCTAAGGTCTCAGTTATGGTGTTATAGTCCTGCTTCTACCAAAGGCAAGCTTGCTTAGAGAACTGACTTATGGAGATCGACTTTGACAAGATTCAGTCAGTACCAACAAGGAAAGAAGGACAAATTAGCTCTAAAATCTTAACTTGCTTGAATCTTCTGAGATCTGAGTATCGACAACTCCCTAAGTAGCTTCACTCACTTAAAGGACTAAAACATAAAGTCCTTGCATTGTTGTGAGTTTCAGACTCATAACTCTTTTCATTATTGATTTCATGAACGTCGTTTACAACTAAGCTTTTTCCCTAGTTTCTTACTTGCCCTAAGGGTTTGTTGTGTTGGACTTGATATACCTCGACCCTAGTCTTTGCTAGTAATAGGAAACATTAAGAAAAATATAGTTGTCTATTTAATTTAATAGGATAAATAAAGTCTTCATGCCTTTCAGAATGAGCATTCCTCTTTCTTTTGTTGACCCATTTGCTAGCTTTCCAACTGGAACTACTAATTATACGTTAACAAGAAAACGGGCTTCCTTCCCAAACTTGGTAGTCTACTCACAGAAAAGGGAAGAAAGATAAAAGATTTGATCTAATGAAGAAAATGAGTACTGGCTAAGAACAACACCTTTAAGGCAAGCTAACTGGACTACCACTGCATCTACTGATGGCCCTAGAGAAAGAACTTAACTCATCAATTAGTCAGTCTATAGCCTTCCTGTTTGCAGGATTTGCTGGTCTTACTGTTGTTTGGAGGAGCTCCTCCTTCTGAGAACACGGGTTCACGGGCCTTGCTACTCCAATGAGGGCACCCTTTATTTATGCTTCTTCAGTCCATCAGCGAGAACAAAACAAGCCCATTAAGCAGAACGTCATGCCATTAGGTTGATCGAGTGAGACTCCCTAGCTATAGCTCGAATTGCTATTGCTTGATTGAAGAGGAAGCCAACATAAGGGAGCCCACTCGACGTAAATCTAACAAAGACTTATGGCAAGGAAATCTATTCCATTCATTCAGGCTTTTCTATATCTTTTAAGGTTATTTTTTGGCCTCTCTCCTGTCACTAGCTATCGAGCGTGCCTTGTGTGTGTCTCAGTGGAATCAAAGCCCTTCCGCCTTTGACTAGACTCTCGAAGAAGCAGATGGTGAAGTCAAGGCCAACCAAGGTGTGTTATTAGACTCTCTACCTATGATAGTTGGGCTTTAGCCGTAGGTGGCTTTCACCATTTGACTACGACCCATATCCGCCTTAAGAGCTAACAATCAACTGGCTAACTGTCTTGTTTGCTCTATGGTAAGAACTGCTTACTAATGAAAGAATGACATAGAAAGTATAGGCTGATATAGGGCTTCTCATGTTATAACTAATGAAGAAGGTAAGTTTAGACTTCATGTTTTTTTTATCCTTAACTCGATGGGTAGGCTTACGGAAATACCAACAGTAGAATAGCGGATATTGATTAAAAAACTCCTCAATCACCTTTGAACTCGTTGAGAGACTGGGAAGCGTGACCATTCTGGAGTAAGAGATATCGAGAGTATCTAGAGGCTTCTAACATAGAAGAATGAATGTGATATCAGACAAAGTGAGTCACAGTGACTTCTTATACAACCAAACTCACACACCTTAGTCTTTTTTTCCACCATCCTCTGCCGTAGCAGAAGCAGCAGCAGCCAGAGACCTAAGGAATGGGGTCTTGGTTTTATGAACAAAATTACTTAATTGTAATTTCATACAAGCTTATAGAATTACTTGAAATTCGATTCCTGATCATACTAAAAAATGATTCCTTAGCACAAGCACTAAGTAATTTGTCAGTCGAGCATCTCCTCTCCGTGTCTCTGCTTTCAGTCAATTACCTGATCATGTTGTCATCTGCTTGAATCAGAGAATGGAATTCAATCTTGAAAAGGGTGCTCAGATTTACTTGGTTGAAAGAGAAGACAGAGGATAGGAATTGTTGATTCTATTCTGAGCATTCCTTTCTGTGCGGGACGATGCTGCAAGCAGAGCTGGAAACAAGGTAAGACTTTCTAGATATAGCCTTCCTGACTAAATCTTTTGACGAATCCTTCTTTAGCTGAACCTGAGTTCAATTAAAATTGGCCTGCACCTAAGAAAAGTCCATTTTTTTACCTCTCCCATTGTTCAAGCTACTTCGTAAACCTCTCCTTCAAGGATAGAAGCTAAAAGCATATAGCAGCCATATGGATAGGTATTCAATCGCTTGCTTTAAAAGGTATGAGATTGCTTGCAAAGGACTAAGGTCAACAGATAGGGAAAGGCCAACAAATGCAATGAAAAAGTCTTCTTCTTTTCTTGCTTGTAAGCACTTCCCTTTTCTTGCGAATGAGTTTCTCGAATACATATGGATTTTCTGTAAGTGAACGGCTACAAGAGCAAATAGTAGGCAAAGGATGGAAAGAAAGTGGCAATTGAATTTCTTCCTATGAGCAATGTAATTGATTATTAAGGTTTGGACCGAACACAAGAGCAAGAAAGGTTTTCGTTTGTGAAGTCTGAGCATTGTAATTCCTTGAGTTGTTGTTACTCCTATACTTGTTTGAGGTGTTAGAGGCCTTGTCTTGGAAGACGCCTGATTGGATTTCATCCTCTATTCTCTACTCGATCACTATGAGAGCTTTGAAGTCAGGTAGGTATTGGGCATACATATGCTATTTATGCTCTGGCAAGAGGATTTTCACTAGAGAAGGGAATGCCAACCTCAGAATTTGAGCATGAGTTCACAGCTTAGGATAAAAAAGAACCCATCCTATCCTTCATTAAAGCAATGGTCTATGACTCCGCTGCTTGCTTTGGATAGGATAGGAGAGCTCCTTTTTATTTTTGTTCTAGCATTAAGAGAAGGATCACAAGCCCTAGTCCCAAGCTAAACAACATATTTATTCATTTGCACCAGAAAGGGATTCATGAGCAAGAGCTTCTTTTTATTTTAAGCTTCTTCAACAAAAGCAATTCTCTCTCCTTCCGTACCCATTCAACTGTGAACCACTTGGCTTCTGTGGCGAGAACATTTCCCACCCTACTTTGTAAAGAGAGCTTTTTCACTCTTCTTTGGGCTCTCCTTAGTTTGGCCGGTCTTTGGTTAACACCGACTGTTGATTAGGAAAGAGGTCGTCAATCTCCAACTCAACCTCAGGTTCAACCGCCTCATCCAAGATGTAGGACTTTTCAATCTTAGCTGATCAACATTGGAGACGGGGTGGTAGGCAGTTCTAGTTTGAACGCATTCTCCCCAACCTTCTCTTGCAAAGTGAATGGTCCCGCAATGATTTAAGCTTGCAGTTGGTATCCTTCCTTAGGCAATTTTAACCACTGTAGATCTCCCACTTGGAACTTATGATTTGTTCCATCTTGGTTGTGCCTTTATTTCTGTTGCCTCTGTGTTTTCTCTTGAGTATCAACAACCTGATCAGGCAATTTTAACCGACGGTTCTATAGGTGACCCATTTAAAACAAAATGAGTTGGCTGCTTTGAATTTGATTGGCCAATCGAGTGCGGGGGTGCAGTGCTCCTCTTCATTTGTTCCCGTTAACAACCACAAAGCATTTAACTGCTCCTCTTTGCTACTTTCCATTTTTTACTACAAAGGTTTGACTAGCGCCCGACAAAGAAATGGTTTTTTCCAAAAGCTGACTTTCGGTTGTCTCTATTGATGATAAAAGTGATGGCCAGGCTAGGCTGTTTGAAATAAGCGATCATTTTTTTCAGTCTCAATACCATGTGAAGTGCGTGATCACCCAAATTCCAAATGCCTTATAATAACTTATCGATGTCAGCCCTTCTATTTTCCTATCTTCACCCTTCCTACTCCAGCTAATGGAAAAGTGCTTTTCAATGGTCGTAATCATCGACAACCCAACCAACGTCCACCACAGGCTCAACGAGCAGTCCTCCTAGATTTCCCGATGGTAATGTCAGGCCCTTTTTCGGTACTGACGACTCTTGATGCCAATAAGGAGACTGACTAGACGAGACAGACCATTATTCATAGGTTGGTTATAATCCCAGAGATCAAATCAGATTCATCCCCTTTGAGAGGGATTCTGTCAACCATAGGAAGAAGAACTCGGTTACTCATCTTTGATCGGATTGGATCAATAGCTTTGTGCTGATCTATGAACGAACCTTCTTATTTGAATTCTACTTCTTCAAGTCTCCATCATCCCGATCTCTCTTTCCGGGGTTGCCTGTCCAAAGAAAATAGAACCTCTTCTAGTTCAAGGTCGAAATCCTCAGACCAATCAAAATATGATTTATAGTTCACTATTCTTATGATAAGCAGTTATGTCTCATTCATGAGATGAGAAATATGAGAATGAAAATAAGAAAATGGAACATCTACGGCAGATTCTGTGCCCCAAATCATTTATACTTATGAAACTAAGCGGGCAAACCCCTCTCCAATGGAACAAAGGGGATCCGTAGGGCGGACTCACTCACATACTGGATAGCTGGCTCGGAATTCTAGTGCTAGTTCAGTTCCCTTAGGAAAGGAAAGCAAGGAACTTTGAATGCCCATAAGTAAGGGTAGGCATGATAAAGGTAGGTGCATTTAATATTTATGATATCGGAGTAGCAGCTGTTAGGAGTTAGCGCAAATGAGCTTTTTTGTGGTTCTATCTCTTTTCCCTTATTCAACGGTAATTTCTAGAGGGGTGAAGAAACCTTCCAAATTCTCCGAGAAAGGAAACTAGTGCATTCTTTAAAGGAAGAATGCGCGGTTAGGAAAAAAGGCTCCTTTATGGACAAATGGACAGCTAATCCATTGGTTATGTGAAAGAAGGGCTTTTTGTGATGGGAAATGGCAAAGGTTTCTCTTAGATGTGGGATTACCAGTCTTTACTTTATTGCTAAGAGTTAGCACATGATTGGCAGGCGAGACATCTATTGAATTAATGATAAGGATATGATTTTATTAAAAAGGCTATCCAAGTGGACAAGGGACATAGCTAAGGAAAAACTCGAATCTAACTCATCGATGATGCCCAGAAGGAACTGTAAGAGATGAGACAATTGCTTTCACTAAAGGACCGAAGTAGCCGTAATAGGATGAATAAAGACTTGCCTTTGAAAGCCTGCCGGAAAGCTTTCCTTTCGTCGGCTCCGGTCTTTGCCTGTTACAGGTCCATGGTTAACTAGATATCTCTCTTATATATGTTAGGACCAAACTCAACTGACTTAACTCAAACAATCATGGCTTCTTCAATGGGTGAGGAAGTCGAACTCTCTTTCTTTATTCAATATCTATCTAGCCTGCTAACGATGCCTTTTCTTATGTTATTTACCCTTCATTACTTCCCCGGCTTTGAGTGAAGTTCCTTGCTTTCAGTCTATTGGGCTTAAAGGAGCTTTAAACTCTAGTTAGATAGCTTTCTGTGCAATTCTATCTCCCAAAAGGAAGCCATGTAATTGAATAATCTTCTAAGAAAAGCACGTAGAGCTTTTTCCTTTTTTCACTCCATGTACTTATGTGGATAAGAAGATTCTCCTTTTATTATGGATTTAGAACTTTGAGATCATCTCGTTCTACTTTTTTATGTATGTCATCTTACCTAGGGGCCTTTGATGAGAATCCCAAAGTTGCCCAAATACAGGGACCTATGACCAGGAGTAGGACAAAACAGTCAAAGGTTACCCTCCAATAAATGGTAGCAGCCATACTTGACAAGAGAAGGACGAAGGCCCATAGCCACTCCCAAGAATCTTGATTGCTGAAGGCCCAAACTTATTTGAAGGCCCATATCGAATATTTTTCTATTTTTTTAATTTTAATTAAATAAATTGTTTCCTTTTCAGTTGCACATCAGCTACACTATATGTATTGAACTCATTTTGAAGAAAAAAGAAATTTTGGCATTTTGAGAAAATATGTGCGTATTTGGTGAGAGCTTCTCTCTAGGTTCCTTCTTGAACCCATCTTGGACTTATCAAGGTTGAACCCTTGTGGTGTCTACCGTTGACTTATCTTCCATCTTTGGAAGTGGCGTCATCTGATTCCTTGACCTGTACCAAGCGATTCACTCCTAATAAGGATCACATTATCCTTGGTGGTCTCATTTAATCAGTGCGCCCACGAGACAAAAAGAGCATCGATAAAGGAGAGAAAGTCTTCCCCCTGAAGCTAAACAAAAAAAAAGGTAAATCCTTTAGTTGGTGAGCAAAAAGAGTATATTCGGGCTCTCACTTCAAACTAAGACAACAAGGAACCCTCTTTAGAAACTTGCTTAACACACGAACCTCACAGATGAGAGTCGGCTCGAGGTCCTTAATGGCCTTTACTTAGGTTGGGTCAGCTCAAGAAGTGGAAGTTAAAGTGGAATGGGTGGATGAAACGATGACCCTAACTAAAGTTTTGAGTCTTGGTTTATCCAAAGTGCTCAGCATCACAGTGTGATCAACTATGGCAAACAAGCAATCATATGCTTTGGGGAGAAAGCTTATCTCCGAACGTGATGATGCTATATTTGATCAGTAGATCGCACGTGAGCTTTTAAGTCTTTGGCGTTCATCATGAAAGATTTTAGGTATTCCTAACAGAAGACTAACAATATAGTCAACATGCCATTTTCAAAGTGCGGGAGTATAACAATAGTAGCAGTTATGGCCCTATACCCATGAGCATTAGCGTGAGCAGCTAAGCTAAGGTCAGAAAGCAAGAATGGGGGGCAGCTACCATTTCCTCAGCTGATAAGAGAATCTTTCTTTAGCACAAATCGAGGCTTGTCATAAGTATCAAGTCCTCCATCACTAGACTAGACTAGATTTCAAAGATTGAGGAGTGGCAACTCTCCATGGAATTCTAGAACCAACTCCCAAAAACAGAAGGGTAGTCTTTGTGAGATGAATTACTCAATGCTGGAAAGGATGTGTTGTGCTCTGGTATGGGCATCACATCGGCTTAGGCAGTACATGCTCAGCCATACCACGTGGCTTATTTCCAAAATGGATCCCGTGAAATACATCTTTGAAAAACTGGCCCTCACGGAACGAATCACTAGGTGGCAGGTACTATTATCTGAATTTGACATCGTTTATGTCACCCAAAAGGCGGTAAAGGGAAGTGCCTTGGCAGATTATTTGGCCCAGCAACCCCTCCAGGATTATAGGCCGATGCACCCCGAGTTCCCAGATGAAGATATCATGGCCCTGTTTGAAGAGAAGCGGACGCACGAGGATATAGACAAATGGATTGTGTGCTTCGATGGGGCATCTAATGCTTTGGGCCACGGAGTAGGGGCAGTCCTTGTATCCCCGAATGATCAATGTATTCCTTTCACGGCTAGGCTAGGTTTTGATTGTACCAACAATATGGCCGAGTACGAAGCATGCGCCCTCGGGGTTCAGGCAGCCATTGATTTTGATGTAAAATTACTCAAGGTGTATGGTGACTCAGCTTTGGTGATACGCCAGTTGAAAGGAGAATGGGAAACTAGGGATTCGAAGTTGATACCCTATCAAACTCACATCTTGAGGTTAGCCAAGTACTTTGACGACATTTCCTTCCACCACATACCTCGGGAAGAGAATCAAATGGCTGATGCACTAGCCACCCTGGCATCCATGTTTCAACTTGCCCTACACGGGGATCTGCCATACATCGAATTCAAATCTCAAGGCAGGCCGGCATATTGTTATGCAATAGAGGAAGAGCGGGATGGGAAACCGTGGTATTTCGACATCAAGCAGTATGTCGAGAACAAGGAATACCCACCTGGGATTTCTGACAATGACAAAATGACGTTGAGGAGATTGGCTACTGGTTTCTTTGTAAGTGGTACCATCCTGTACAAACGAAACCACGACATGACCCTCCTACGATGCGTAGATGCCAAAGAGGTGAACTTCAGGATTGAGGAGATCCACGAGGGTTCCTTTGGGACACATGCCAATGGGCATGCTATGGCCAGAAAAATCCTTAGGGCCGGTTATTATTGGCTCACCATGGAGAGCGATTGCAGCGCTCATGTCAGGAAATGTCATAAATGTCAGGCATACACGGACAATGTCAATGTTCCGCCACATCCTCTGAATGTTATGTCCGCCCCTTGGCCTTTTTCTATGTGGGGAATAGATGTCATTGGGGCCATCGAACCCAAGGCATCAAATGGTCATCGCTTCATTCTTGAGGCGATAGATTACTTCACCAAATGGGTCGAAGCGGCTTCTTTTACTAATGTCACAAGGAATGTGGTAGTTAGATTCATAAAGAAGGAGTTGATTTGTCGATACGGACTCCCCAGGAAGATCATTACTGACAATGGCACCAATTTGAACAATAAGATGATGCAGGAGATGTGCAAAAACTTCAAGATCCAGCATCATAACTCTACCCCTTATCGGCCAAAGATGAATGGGGCTGTAGAGGCTGCGAATAAGAATATCAAGAAGATTGTTCAAAAGATGACAGTGTCATACAAAGATTGGCATGAGATGTTGCCTTTCGCCCTACACGGGTACAGAACCTCGGTGCGAACTTCTACTGGGGCAACGCCGTATTCCTTGGTTTATGGGATGGAGGTAGTACTCCCATTTGAGGTAGAGGTTCCTTCTCAGAGGATAATGGCAGAGTCACGCCTAGAAGAGTCAGAATGGGCTCAAGCACGCTACGACCAACTTAACCTTATTGAAGGTAAGCGTTTGGCCGCCATGAGCCATGGGCGTTTGTATCAACGAAGGATAAAGAACGCATTCGACAAGAAGGTACGCCCGCGCAAGTTCAAAGAGGGGGACCTCTTGCTGAAGAAGATGTCCCATGCTGTTAAAGATAATCGAGGCAAGTGGGCCCCAAATTATGAAGGAACTTTCGTGGTGAAAAGGGCTTTTTCTGGGGGTGCTCTGATACTCACCCACATGGATGGTGAGGAGTTGCCCTCGCCCGTGAACTCCAATGTAGTTAAACGATATTACGCTTGAAGTCTGGGGCAATCGAGGGGACCGTTGCATGTTCTTTTAATTCTGAGTTTTTGTTCTTCCTGGTTTCCTCCAGGGATTCCCTTCCTTTGTATTTGTTCTTGTTCTTTTAAAGAGTGGAAAAGATAGACAAGGTTTTAGTCCTCCCTTTGGTTTCAAACTTTGTGTTTTAGATTTGTTATAAGCATGAGCCCTCTTCGCTTTGTGTATGGGGTGCCCCAAACGCTTATTTAAAATAGAACCTAACCAGTCTTCACTAAAATAAAATCATCGCATTAGAAACATTCATACATGCACATGCACATGCATATCTTGTGATAGCAAGGAGCAGAATCGTCTCAGGCCACGGTCAGAAGTCAAGACAAGTCAATCAACCAAGGTAAGACGATGACCGGACACGATTGGTCACAGATTTTTGTTTCCTACTTGCAGGTACATAGGGATGGATGCAAGTGGGGATGGGGTCATGACCGACCAATCGTTGCCTCTTCCCGGCGCTAAACGAGCAGAGAACGTCGCTGCAAGGCAGCCCAGTATCCTTTGAATTCGCAGTATTTTACTTCTAATGTTTGTTTTTAAATAATCAACGCCTAATTCTAACTTAAGTAGGCTCAAATAGGCAAAAATATAGTCCATAAGAGAGAGGGGGGGCATGGTTAATGCACCCTTTAAAAAAAATGGCAGGTTAGCTCGCCTGGGCGAGCAACCCCTGCACCAAAATATAAAAAACGAGGGAGGGGAACGTTTTTTGCACTCAAAAACTTTCCCCCCTCATTCAAAAAAGAAGGCTTACGGGACTCACGGTTTTTGCTCCCCCAAGCTACCTTTGGTTGCATTTTGCTTTCATTTTTGGTACTCCTACTCACTCCAACAAGTAAGTTTCTCATCCTTGAGCTTTCTAGCTTTCCATTGGTGTATTTTGGCCTTCTTTTGGTGCTCTAAATTGTGGGAACATGCTCAAATTTGTGGGGCAATTTTGGTCTGTTTTCATGCTTGATTGGTTAGAATTGAGGGGTTGTAGGGGATGGCCTTAGGCCTAGGGTGCATCCTGAAGCAATGGGGCATACCACATTGCCCCCACTCTCTTGCTATTCATGCCTAAACATGTGCCCACCAAGTGCTCGGTGAAATGCCTCAATGACACGTGAGCATGGTTTTGTAAGCTTGGGATTGTGGGACTGTTTTATATATATAGGGACAGCATGAAGGATTTGAAATGAGAGTCTGAATGCAATTCTAGGCCTAGGAACCCAAGCTTTTAATTTCAATGCAAGGAAGCATGATTTATGCCTAGGAATCTAAATTTTGGTTTTGAATGTAAAAAGGCATGAATATTAGGACATGTTTGAGGGTTTTTTTATTAGAATTTAAATTTGGCTGCCCCATGAGGAATACCTTGCACCTGGGTAGCATGGAAAATACCTTTCAACGGTATGTATATATGTGAATATATGGCATAAAAATACCTTGCAAAGTGAATGAATAGTAAATAATGCATTTCGGAAATGTATATTTGTGGATAGGTAGCATAAAAATGCCTTTCAAAATATGTATATTTGTGGATAGGTAGCATAAGAAGCCTTTCAAAAAAAATGTACCCATGCCGAAAATGGCACAAGAATGCTTCCCAAATGAATATATGATGTGGAATTGCCCCTCGAGTGTAGATAGATGGCATGAAAGTTCCTTTTCAAATGCAAGTGTGTGCGTGACGTGAGATTGGCTCTCCAATGTGCATACATGTATAAATAAATATGAATGAAACAACAAAAATTTGTATGTTAATAAAATACTTCAAATGTGTGTGGGTAGTTTGTGGTAGCAAAATAGTTAGGAGATGAACATATGTAATTTTTGGCACAATACCTTGAGCATACGTGTAAGTATTCTTTCCGAAAAATATATATGTGTGGTAACTAGAATGTTTTGAATATCCTTGTATGTTGATATAAATAATAGGATATTTTCTACACATACACGTGTGCATAAATGGATTACATGAGTCCGTTCTCCATCAGAGGGATTAGCGTGACCTTTTTGCGTTAAGATGAGCGTTATCTTGTAAAACTAACTTCTAAATGTTTGTTCTCGCAGGAAATGGCCCCGAGGAAACTTGCCTCAAAGAGATCCAGGAAGGATAAGGCGGCCGAAGGAACTAGTTCCGCTCCCGAGTATGATAGTCACCGTTTTAGGAGCGTTGAACACCAACAGTGCTTCGAGGCCATCAAGGGATGGTCATTTCTCCGAGAGCGACGCGTCTAGCTCAGGGACGACGAGTATACCGATTTCCAGGAGGAGATAGTTCGCCGGCGGTGGGCATCGCTGGTCACCCCCATGGCCAAGTTCGATCCAGACATAGTCCTCGAATTTTATGCCAATGCTTGGCCAACAGAGGAGGGCGTGCGTGATATGAGGTCCTGGGTGAGGGGTCAGTGGATCCTATTTGATGCAGATGCTATCGGCCAGCTCCTGGGATATCCTTTAGTGCTGGAAGAGGGCCAGAAGTGTGAGTATGGCCAGAGGAGGAACCGGTCCGATGGGTTCGATGAGGAGGCCATAGCCCAGTTGCTATGTATACCGGGGTAAGATTTTGCCCGGACTGCTGCCAGGAGACGGGTGCGGATCATGCGCACCAACATGACCACCCTGACTCAGATATGGATGACTTTGCTGCTCAGCAACATCCTGCCCAGCGATCATAATTCCGACCTCCCCCTGCCGAAGTGTCAGCTGGTGTACGCCATCCTGACGCAGATGAGCATTCATGTGGCTCAGTTAATCGCTGATGCCATCTATATATTTGCAGGTATGGCGCCTACCAGGCACCCTCTGGACCCGGATAAGTCCAACAGGGCCCTGGGATTTCCCGCCTTGATCACAGGACTCTGCCAGTCGTTCGGCGTCCCCGTCGCACCTAGCAAGGTGATTCGACTGCCCATCACCCGAGCTTTTATTGAGAAGTACTGCACGCAGAGACAGGTCCAGGGTGATGCACCACAGGCCGCGGACGCGCCGCCACCTCATCAGGTTGGTCCAGCCGGATTGTTTGATATAGAGCAGTATTTGCGGCATTTGGTTCGCCAGCAGGCGGCGAACCACCGGGCACATGTACAGACCCATGATTGTCTTTATCAGATGAGTCTCAGCCTGCAGAGCCAGGGCTTTACTTCTTTTCCGTGCCCTACTCCGGACCAGTTCAGGGCAGAGGTCGCATGGCCTAGAGATTGGCCTGAGGCCCAGGCAGAAGAGGCACCAGCAGAGGCTCCCGACGAGGCAGATGAGGCCCGCGAGGACGAAGAGATGATCGATTTACTTGATTTCTTAGGAGGGAGCGGGGCCACATGATTGGGAGATCTCTTGATCCATATTTCTTTTTGTTTCCATTTGTTTTTTTTTTCTGTTACATATCATCTTATTTTGTGTTTGACTAAGGGACTGACGTTTGTTTCATGTTTTGACTTTTGTTTTGTACATACATATCGTTTGAGTTGTTACGTCGGTACTTGTTTCGTTGTTGTCAATAGTGTTTTTTGAAATTCCGGAACCGTGTAGAGTTTTTCATTTAGGAACGTCGTCCTAAAAAAAAATGAACCAAAAATCCTAATAAAAAGAAAGAAGCGTTGTGAATAAAAGTCATTGAAATTCTGATACCAATGCCAGATGTCGTACCGGATGTCACGACATCACGCTTCAGAACATGCAGATTATATTTGAGAGTATGAACAGATTAAACAAGTAAATAACACAAGAGAATTGTTAACCCAGTTCGGTGCAACGTCACCTACATCTGGGGGCTACCAAGCCAGGGAGGAAATCCACTAAAATAGTGTTAGTTCGAAGATCTAAGCCACTGTTTACAACCTTCTCACCTAACCACTACCCGTGCAACCTCTACCTAAGAGCCACTCTTAGATATGAGAACCCCTCTCACTCCCTCTCAACCACTCTCCCGTGTTTACAATTAAATCAAATACACACCAGAGATTGCTCTCTGAACAATAGAGATCAACTCTACACACTCAGGTCCAACACTTGATGTTAGGGTAACACCAAGGTGGCTCACAAAACACTCAAGTCCCAAAACTCACAAAATAACTCTTCAATCCCGGACTTGGTGGAAAACTCGTGCAGCCTTCATGTTTATATAGCAGTGTACGTATCTGGGCTGTAACAACTTGCGCTGGATCAGATCTATCATTCTCCTGAAAAATCTGCACTTAAAGATCTAAAAGATAAAGTTTGATCTTTTAGTTTTTATCTTTAATCTCTAATCCCTGAACGAACTATTCAAGTTTGTAATTCGAACTTTAATTATCTTTTAATTCGTTCCTAAAGATAGATCGCCAAATCTGTTGCTAACTGCACATTAATCTGTTAAAGATATAACAGATTTATGTGTCCAGTATTTTCGGGCAGGATGTCCTGGACATTGTATCCGACATCGTGGATCCTGCAGCTTCAATTCTTCATTTGACATTTTATCTTGCCTTGTGCATTGTGCAGCCCAATCTGATTCCTTGACATAACGTTGGACATCATGTGCAGCAACTCCAGCTTTCCTTCATTGTCTAAGTGCTTATGTTTTAACAAAATTTTAGCCAATCTTTTAAAACTCAGTAAAGCTAAGCACTAACAATCTCCCCCTTTGGCAAATTTTGTCTAAAATTTATACATGTATGTAAAAGGAAATGTGTATAGAAGGTTTTTGTGTGTAAATGATGCGTGGAAAGGAATTCTTGTGTGTGTGAGTAACAAGTGTATGGGAAGGAACTTTTGTGTGAACTATAAGTGTGTGTTGGGAAAAATAAAAATCTTTGAGTGTAAATAGGGTTTGTATATAGACCGTGTGACGTAAAAAGAAGAGTTCTGATGCGTGTACAAAAAATTTTGTCATGTATAAAAATATAGATGTACAAAGAAAGATTTTCCTCGTAAAGGATCACAGGTGTATAGTTTTAGTGAACGTATATAAAAATAAAACAAAAAAAGTAAAGAGAAAGAAAGACCGCGAAGGTCGACATGTTATAGTTAAGAAGTATAAATCATTCATAAAGAGCAAACGCATCTTCTGGAAACAAGGGATTGATGCTAAGAGTTTATTTTCCGGAATAAACCAAGATAAGGATGGATGAATGCATTGAACTGATGAAAGAATATAATTTGGAAACGTTGGGTCTGTCTGTATAAATTCCCAACCGTAGTATCACAATGCCATAAACAGGATGCTTGAGTGCCCACCTGGCTGTAGCCATGACTAATTTTGCACGTTGTTTTCAAATCATCATTGTCACGCGTGCCTTATGGAATAATGTGGAAGTTCGGCCCGAGACCGACACCTTGTCACCCAAATTTGTTTTGCCCCAGATATCAAGATTGGGTTCCCACGATAAAAGACCCCATCGAAAAAGGGGAATCCTCATTCTTTCCCCCGAAGCAAAGGACAGCGGGATCTCCTCAAGGGAGCACGAATAGAATGCTAAAACCCGATTTCCCAAAGAAAGGGATGGGGAAGGAAAAGTGAAAAGAAAGAAATGGAAAGAAAGAAAAGAAAAATATGAAAATAAAGAAAAGAACAAAATAAAGAAAAGGAAGGATTCCCAATCAAAGATCGAAAAGAAATGAAAAGGGAAAAGAAGCGATTCTCGATCAATAAAAGAAAGAAGACAGAAATTCTTCAAAGCCAGATTGCCACTCAGAATCATTCTTGACTGGCAATATCTCACCCCACATGAACAAAAAGGAAAAAACCGAAAAACCCAGCTTCCTCTCCAAAAATGCTAACCTCGAGAAAATCCTATTGGTCCGTGATCGTACATTTGATCTATGATTCGATAGGAAGTCGGGTGCAAAATAGAGTCATGGTGCAGTTATGGTTTGGGAATAGGATAAAACACTTGCCTCGTGAGTTTTATACACTATGAGTGATTTATTTTCAGCTTAGCCCGATGTTTCCCCTGCATGTTCATTTGAAAGCTAGAAGTTGACATCCTACCCTTCATTCTCGGTTACAAGGAAGATTGTCCTTGGCACAAGTATATTGTTTCTCTAAGATGTGATGCTCTCGTGAATGATTTATTTTTCTTTGCAAAAGGCATGTTATCCTTTTAGGTGGAAAAACCCGGTGGACCGTTTGGTCCCGCCAACACCCTTTTTCGGAGCCACATGAATGTTATTGCTTAAGGCTGTTCATGTGTCCTCCACTTTCGAGTTTGGAGCTGTGTTTCATGATTGCCTAAGTGAGGACCCTCAAGGCAATCCTCCATTCTCACCCTTTTTCGGAGCCACATGAATGTTATTGCTTAGGGCTATTCATGTGTCCTCCACTTTCGAGTTTGGAGCTGAGTTTCATGATTGCCTAAGTGAGGACCCTCAAGGCAATCCTCCATTCTCACCCTTTTTTGGAGCCACATGAATGTTATTGCTTAGGGCTGTTCATGTGTCCTCCACTTTCGAGTTTGGAGCTGTGTTTCATGATTGCCTAAGTGAGGACCCTCAAGGCAATCCCCCATTCTCACCCTTTTTCGGAGCCACATGAATGTTATTGCTTAGGGCTGTTCATGTGTCCTCCACTTTCGAGTTTGGAGCTGTGTTTCATGATTGCCTAAGTGAGGACCCCTCAAGGCAATCCTCCATTCTCACCCTTTTTCGGAGCCCCATGAATGTTATTCCTTAGCGCTGTTCATGTGTCCTCCACTTTCGAGTTTGGAGCTGTGTTTCATGATTGCCTAAGTGCGGACCCTCAACGCAATCCTCCATTCTCTCCTTTTGCGGAGCCCCATGATTGTTATTGCCTAGCGCTGTTCATGTGTCCTCCCTTATCAAGCGCGAAGTCTCTGGTGACTGGGAAACACGTTATTCTGTTGTTTTCCGGATCGGATCCTTCGCCAAATATGTGTATATGTGTATATGTATATTATGTTCGTTGTTCTTGTTGTTGTTTGTATTTTGTTTTGTGCAGAAGAAAAAAGAAGGAGTAGAGACGAGAGTCGTCATCGCGGAAAGGCAGGGCGGACGAAATCAGTGTCCTATCTTTACTTTCCTCTTATCTCCGATGAGAGGTAAGTAAAGAGGGGCAACTGTCATACCCTAATTTCGTCCGGGGATTATTACTTGATGACATGCAATAAATGAAGTCCCGAGACGTCTCAGAAATCCAAAGGAAGCAGGCTTGCGCGATCCGTGAAATTCCGTAATGTGGCGGAAATCGAAAAGAGGTGTTTTTGCGCAATCCGTGAGTTTCCGTAACTCCTTCAAAAGCTAAAAAAGAGTAAATACATAATCCGTAAGGATTCGTAACCTTGCGGAAGGAAAATAAGTATCATTACGAAATTCGTAAAGTTTCGTAACGTTACGGAAAAAGAATTACAAAAAAATAGAAAAGGGGTGTGCATTTAGTAAAAAGGGGGGTGCAAATAGCAACCAGGCCCACTTGGGCCCTCCAGAAGATTCCTCCAGAAGGCTGCTGCTTCTGGAGGAAGCAACCTTGCTCGCCTGGGCGAGCTGGGCGGCAAGCTTCTCCCCTATTTTGCTATAAATAGGGGGAGAAGTGAAGAAGAAAAGGGTCAGCCCCTTAGGCACTTTTCTCTCTCTCTAAATTGCTGAGGAAAATTATTTCCGTGAAGAAAATCCAAGCCGAGGCACTTCCGTAACGTTTCCGTGAGTAATTACGCGAAGATTTTCGACCGTTCATCAAGATTCCTCGTTCGTTCTTCGTTTTCTTCAGTCTTCAACGGGTAAGTACCTCAAACCAAGCTTTTTAATTCATTCTATGTACCCGTGGTGGTCCACATTTTGTTTCATGTATTTTTATTCTCGTTTTCATTTACTTTTTATACCCCCTTTTGACGTGCTTAAGCCATTTATTTAAGTCATTTCTCGCTTAATCTAAAAATAAATTAAATTTCCACTGATCGTTTGAATTGTATCATCCGTTAATTTCGGTTAAATTGAATTCCGACCGTTCGGTCATGCCGTAACCACGTTGGAAATCAAAAAAGAGGTAAGATAATAATATAATAATCAAAAAATACCTTTTAGTAAAGTAAAGCGAAAAATCAATCGGACGTTTTCTCTTTGGGATTTCTCATTCTTAATTGAATTGACTAATAACTAAAGTGAAACTAAGGCTAAAATCAACTCGCCTAGTCAAGCTCGTCCACAAAAATAGGTTTTTTGAAAGTTTATCATTTCAGTTTCTTACCAAGAAAAATGGATCATTTTTAAGGTCCAACGCCTTAAAATGATCGCCTTTCAAGTAAAAAGAATCACTTGATCCACGCATAAGAAAGAACTACGTAGGTCTGATTTCCTCTCCAAAGGAGGGTACGTAGGAGCAAAAGCCCCACTTTTGTCGACCTCAAAAAATAAAAAGAAATAAAAGTTAAGATAACACAATCCACAATTCTAAAAAATAGGCTGTTGTCTTTCGAGACAAACGTAAGAGGTGCTAATACCTTCCTCAAGCGTAAATACAACTCCCGAACTTAGAATTTTCATTTTGACCGGTTTCCTTCGGTTTTTCCGACGTTTTCCACAAATAAACGTTGGTGGCGACTCCGCGCATCTTTCCTCCTTTGGAAAGCGCACCCGTGAGCTTCGCCCTCGCTCGCCCGTGAAGGGCACGTTGCGACAGAAGGCCTCAAGAGGTTGACATTAGTCTTCCATATTTCCATGGAAAAGATAATGTTGAGGCCTACTTAGATTGGGAAATGAAGGTTGAACAACTCTTTGCTTGCCATCATATTAGCGAAGAGAGAAAAGTTCCATTGGCTACCCTTAGCTTTCAAGGGTATGCCCTCTATTGGTGGACTTCCCTTGTTAGGGAACGAAGGATTCATGGGGATCCTCCAGTAGAGTATTGGAATGATCTTAAGAGTGCCCTTAGGAAGAGGCACATTCCTCCCTACTATGAAAGGGAGCTTATGGACAAGCTCCAAAGGCTTAAACAAGGGAGTATGAGTGTTGAAGAATACAGACAACAAATGGAACTACTCTTTTTAAGAGCTGGACTTAGGGAGGAGGAAAGGACAAGCATAGCGATGTTCCTTAGTGGGCTTAATATGGAAGTAAGGGACAAGGTTGAACTCCTTCCATATAGGGACCTAGATGAACTAGTCCAACTTTGTATAAGAGTGGAACAACAACTAAAAAGAAAGCCTTCTTCAAAATCTTATGGCTTTCACTCTTATCCAAGGAAGGACCAAGCCCAAGGAATTTTGGGGGCTACACCTTCAAAACCCAAGGAAGAAAAGGGTAAGACCATAGAGAAATACACCCCTAAGGCTAGTTCCCAAGAAAGAACTAGCAACATTAAATGCTTCAAATGTCTTGGGAGAGGTCACATTGCCTCTCAATGCCCCACAAAGAAAACCATGATTATGAGGGGTCAAGACATTTATAGTAGTCAAGAGGAAACTACTTCTTGCCCTTCCTCTAGTGGAAGTGAAGATGAAGTAAGGGGTGAAGAGTCTAGTGAGGAAGTCTACCCCCATGAAGAAAGTGACCTCTTAATGGTTAGAAGGCTCCTTGGAGGTCAATCTTGTGATCTATCTCAATCCCAAAGAGAGAACATATTTCATACAAGATGCAAAATTTTAGATAAAACTTGTTCTCTCATTGTGGATAGTGGATCTTGTTGCAATTGTTGTAGCACAAGATTAGTTTCCAAGTTGAACCTCACTATCATTCCCCACCCAAAACCTTATAAACTTCAATGGCTCAATGAGCAAGGGGAAATGATAGTTAACCAACAAGTGAAGGTACCTTTCTCCATTGGGACATATAAGGATGAAGTTAATTGTGATATAGTTCCCATGGAGGCAGGACATATTCTTTTAGGAAGGCCGTGGCAATTTGATAGGAAGATCATTTACAATGGCCTAACTAATGAGATTACCCTCACCCATCTTGGCACTAAATTTGTGTTGCATCCTCAAATACCTTTACAGGTGGCCTGAGATCAACTAACTATGAAAGATAAGAGGGATGAGGAAGAAAAACTAGAAAAACAAAAGAAAATGAAGGATAGTAAGGCCTTGTCTTCAAAGGCCAAGGGGAAGGAAAAAGAGGAAAAGGATTCCTCCAAGAAGATTGTTAAGAAGGAAAATCATTTTGCAACAAAAGGTGATATTAAAAGAGCACTCCTTCTTAAACAATCTTTCTACCTTCTCCTATCAAGGGAAACATCCCTTAGCACTGCCACAATTCCTACATTTGAGACCTTACCCCCAAAGGTCCAAGAACTCTTACATGAATTTGGTGATATATTTCCCAAAGAGATACCCCCTGGGCTACCTCCTTTAAGGGGAATAGAACACCAAATAGATTTAGTCCCAGGAGCAAGCCTTCCTAATAGGCCAGCCTATAGGACTAATCCTCAGGAGACTAAGGAGATAGAGTCTAAGGTAAAAGAATTGTTGAAGAAGGGCTGGGTCCAAGAGAGCCTAAGCCCATGTGTTGTGCCAGTGTTGTTGGTGCCCAAAAAGGATGGTACGTGGAGAATGTGTACAAATTGCAGGGCCATCAACAACATCACTGTAAAGTATAGGCACCCCATTCCTAGACTTGATGATTTGCTTGATGAGTTGCATGGTGCCAATATCTTTTCAAAAATTGATCTTAAAAGTGGGTATCACCAAATCAGGATGAAAAAGGGTGATGAGTGGAAAACCGCTTTCAAGACCAAGTCTGGTTTGTATGAAAGGCTAGTGATGCCTTTTGGGCTCACTAATGCACCAAGCACCTTTATGAGGCTTATGCATCATGTCTTAAGGGATTTCATAGGTAGATTTGTAGTTGTTTATTTTGATGATATTTTAGTGTACAGTAGGAGCCTAGATGATCACTTAGGACATCTCAGGCAAGTTCTTTCAGTCCTTAGGAAAAACACCCTCTATGCAAATATAGAGAAGTGTACTTTTTGTGTAGATAATATAGTTTTCTTAGGGTTTGTAGTTGGTAGAAATGGGATCCAAGTGGACCCTGAGAAAATCAAGGCCATCCAAGAATGGCCCACCCCAAAAAGTGTGGGAGATATTAGGAGCTTCCATGGGTTGGCAAGCTTCTATAGAAGGTTCGTTCCTAATTTCTCTACAATTGCATCACCTCTCAATGAGCTAGTGAAGAAGAATGTGGCATTTAACTGGGGTGAAAAACAAGAGCAAGCCTTTGCTTTGCTCAAAGAAAAGCTTACTAAGGCACCTGTTCTAGCTCTTCCTGACTTTTCTAAAACTTTTGAGCTAGAATGTGATGCCTCTGGAGTGGGAGTTGGAGCTGTTTTGTTGCAAGGTGGGCACCCTATTGCTTATTTTAGTGAAAAACTTCATGGTGCCACCCTTAACTACCCAACCTATGATAAAGAGCTTTATGCCTTAATAAGAGCACTCTGAACTTGGGAACATTACCTTGTTTCCAAGGAATTTGTCATTCATAGTGATCATCAATCACTTAAGTTCATTAGAGGGCAAAGCAAGTTAAACAAAAGGCATGCAAAATGGGTAGAGTACGTAGAGCAATTTCCATATGTTATCAAATACAAAAAGGGAAAAACAAATGTGGTAGCTGATGCCCTCTCTAGGAGACACACATTGTTTTGCTCCCTAGGAGCTCAAATTTTAGGATTTGATAACATTAGGGACTTGTATGCTTTAGATGAACATTTCTCTCCCATTTACAAGAGTTGTGGGAAAAAGGCCCAAGATGGATACTATTTGGCTGAGGGGTATTTGTTTAAAGAGGGAAAGCTTTGCATACCCCAAGGAACCATCAGGAAATTACTTGTGAAGGAGAGCCATGAGGGTGGGCTCATGGGCCACTTTGGGATAGACAAGACCCTTGTCTTACTCAAAGAAAAGTTCTATTGGCCCCATATGAAGAAAGATGTCCATAAGCATTGCACTAGGTGTGTGGCTTGTTTACAAGCCAAGTCTAGGGTGATGCCTCATGGGCTATACACACCCTTACCCATTCCATCTGCACCTTGGGTAGACATTAGTATGGACTTTGTCCTTGGGCTCCCTAGAACCCAAAGAGGTGTAGACTTTATCTTTGTAGTGGTGGATAGGTTTAGCAAGATGGCACACTTTATACCATGCCACAAGGTGGATGATGCTTCCCATATCTCAAAACTCTTTTTTAGGGAAGTTGTGAGACTCCATGGTTTGCCTAGGATCATTGTGTCAGATAGAGATGCTAAGTTCCTTAGCCACTTCTGGAAAACATTATGGGCTAAGCTAGGAACTAAGCTTCTTTTCTCTACCACTTGTCATCGACAAATTGATGGGCAAACAGAGGTAGTGAATAGGTCTTTATCCACTCTTTTAAGGGCTCTTCTAAAAGGCAACCATAAGTCTTGGGATGAGTATCTTCCTCATGTAGAATTTGCCTACAATAGGGGGGTTCATAGAACCACCAAGCAATCCCCTTTTGAGGTTGTCTATGGGTTCAATCCCTTAACACCCTTAGACCTCATTCCAATCCCACTTGACACTTCTTTTATACATAAAGAAGGGGAATCTAGGTCAGAGTTTGTAAAGAAGTTGCATGAGAGGGTTAAGACCCAAATAGAGAACCAAACAAAGGTGTATTCAACTAAGGGCAATAGAGGAAGAAATGAGCTAGTTCTTAATGAGGGGGACTGGGTTTGGCTCCATCTTAGGAAGGAAAGATTCCCTAATAAAAGGAAATCCAAGCTTAGCCCAAGAGGGGATGGACCTTTTCAGGTCTTGGAGAGGATCAATAATAATGCCTATAGGTTGGACCTCCCAAGAGAGTATGGAGTCAGCACCACTTTTAATATTTCTGATTTAACTCCTTTTACAGGTGGAGCTGATATAGAGGAGGAGGAACAACCAGATTTGAGGTCAAATCCTCTTCAAGGGGGAGGGGATGATGCAATCCTCCCTAGGAAAGGACCAGTTACCAGAGCCATGAGCAAGAGGCTCCAAGAGGATTGGGCTAGAGTTGATAAAGAAGGCCTTAGGGTTCTCATGAACCTTAGGGTAGATTTTTGAGCCCATGGGCCAAGGTTGGGTCCACTCTTCTTTGTAAATAGTAGAATAGGTTGTTTTCTTCTTTTGGGCCTTGTATTTTGGCCATTCTAGTAGTATAGGGTTTTAGCCTTGTATTTCAGGGCATTTTGAGTAGACTTTGTAGTAGGATTTTTTTTTGTATTTTCATGTTTTTTTGTCATGGGGGTGAGCTTAGCTATTATAGGGGTGTGTAGCTAAGCTCTAGCTTCTCAAGGAAGCTTCTCAAGGAGGTGAGCTTAGTTTTTAGATGGGTGTGTGTAGCTAAACTCTAGCTTCTCAAGGAAGTTTTCTCAAAGAAGCTTCTCAAGGAAGTTTTCTTAAGAAAGCTTCTCAAGGAAGTTTCCTTAAGAAAGCTTCTCAAGGAAGCTACCTAGTCTATAAATAGAAGCATGTGTAACACTTGTTGTAACTTTGATGAATGAAAGTCTTATGAGATACACTTCAAATTTCCACTTCTCTCCCTCTTTTATTCCTTCAATTTCGTGCTCCCCCCTTCTCTCTTTCTTTTGCCCCATTAAAGCATCCTCTTCAAGCTTCTTATCCAAGGCAATTCTTGGTGGTGAAGCTCCTTCTTCCTTGGCTTATTCCCTAGTGGATGGTGCCTCCCCTCTCCTCTTCTCCTTTGCCTTCCGCTGCATCTCCATGGTGAAAAATCACCATTGAAGGACCTCATTGAAGCTCAAAGATCCAGCCTCCATAGAAGCTCCACAAGCAAGCTTCCATCAATAAGTCTGGGTCTCATGTTGAAAGACTATGAAAACAGAGAAGAACAAAGTTGATACATTGATAGCTATTTCTCCAAACACATGGCAGGAGATGCATAAGAGTTTATTCATATTTCTCCCCAAAATAGTGAATATGTGATTTATGAAGACAACAAACAAAGGTCACTTGATCAACAAGCCCAACAAGTGATATCAAATGATACCCACAGGTCACTTGTCTTTGATTGATTACTTCTGATGATTTTTGTCTATGATTGTTAACTTTTGATTGAGTTTTGATGCTTTTTTTTGCTTAAGTTGTTGATTGTCCTTGATAATTTTGATTGATAGTTATGTTGATTGTCTTTGATAATTGTTTTTTATTGTGTTTTTTTGATTGCTTTTGATTGTGTGTTTGATTGTGTTTTTGATTGATGTGTTATTGTGTTTGTTTTTGCTTGATTAATATTGAATGATTGTTTTTTATGATTGTTCTTGATTGAGTTTTGATTGTTTTTTATGATTTCTTTTGATTGAGTTTTTGATTGTCTTTGATGGTTGTGTTTGAAGGTTATGTTGATTATTGATTACTTTTGATGGTTTTTCTTGTTTTATATTAGATATGTGTTTTTGTGGGTGCAAAATAGTTTGTTTTAATGCCTTTTGGTATCATTTGACTCTCATACTCATACATTCCAACAAGTGGTATCATTTTTATCCTCTCTATTCATGATTTGTTTTTGATGTTGACAAAGGGGGAGATATAAATAAAAGATAAAATAGTAAGGAAAATTATCTATTCTTTATGAGACAACTTTTTATATATGAAAAATATGAAATCTTCAATTGTCTCATATAAGCAATCATTGCAAAACCAAGGGGGAGTAAACTATATGAAAATAGATATTTTTTGTTGTTGCTCCTACCCTACACGTGGTTGTCATCATTAGAAAGGGGGAGAATGTAAATCATGCAGGTTTTGATGATGTCAAAAAGAATTTGCTTGATAATGAGTGTCATCATCAAAAAGGGGGAGAATGTGAATCATGCATGCTTTGATGATGTCGAAAAGAAATCACTTGATTGTCATCATCAAAAAGGGGGAGAATGTGAATCATGCATGCATTTGCATCCTAGAAAAAAACCAATATTTTTGTAGCCCAGCCTCACTACAAGCTAATAAAAGTCCTTCTAATTCAATTTGTGCATTTCCAACTTTATGGCATGAGATGAAGTACAAAGATTGGACCTCTTTTTAGTTGTTATTGCTAAATAGCTTAAACACTTGTGCGTGAGTGATACAGTGGCCGTGAGAATTTGGTGAAGTATCTTTCCATGAAATTTGTCTCCTACCTAGCTTCATTTAGTTGTGTTGCTAACTAACATGTTCTTTTCTCTGAAAAACAAAACTAAATGTCTTGTGAAAAGCAATTGATAAAGGCATTTTTGTTTCATTTGTTATCATGTAATTAATATTTTGTGAATTACACACCTTTGTACATAATCACTGCATGTTTTGTCACTTGGGGACCAGTGAGCTGTTCTTTATTTGCTTGAGGACAAGAAAAGCTGTAAATTTGGGGGAGTTTGTTAGTCAGTTAATACGACTAACTTTTGTGTAAAAGAACTGTTGTAAATTGTATACAACTCCTCCCATGTATAGTTGTTCTGGTAGTATTGTTATTACTTTTTGATAATTTAGGTAATAGGTACTTTGTATCCCTGTTTTGTGTATTTAATGATCATTCCACTTCAATTTCAGGTAAAATAGGCAAGATTGGTGAAGTGCATATTTCATGAACTCGCTAAGCCACTCATCTCCTGGCTAAGCGCATCATCCGCTAAGCGCCCCATCTGATGGCTAAGCACATGGACAAATCTGGAAGAAGGATGAGTTGTATAGAGGCATTGAGTGAAGGCCAACTCGCTAAGCACACCGTCTTCACCTTCAGGCTGAGTGAGTATGACTGGCGCTAAGCCAGAAGTCACTTATGTATGCTAAGCGAGCTCATCTTCCGCTAAGTATGCATTCACTGACAAGATTGCCTATTTAATCACAATTTCTGAAAGGGTTGTTGAGTTTTTTGAGAGTTTTTGGCTATGGAGAGACTGAGAGAGAGCTGAGCTTGACGAGGAAGGCATCTTGCGGAGCTTTGGATGAGATTTTGAGAGATTGTGAGGTTTCTAGAGGTGGAGGAGACATCCCCACTACTTGTATTTCTTCTATCTTTCATCTTCTCTTCTCATTGTTGTAAAGGAAGCTTCCCTGCTATGGAGAGCTAAACCCTCAGTTGGTTCTTCCTATGGGGTACTTGATGTAAATATTTGTATATTTATCTAATGATGTTTTATGTGTTCAATGTGCTATCAGTACTCAATTCTAGTGTGCCTTTGCCTTGATCATGCACTTCCATGCTTAGTTAGGGGCACTCACATTGGGAAATGGTTTAATCCTTAGAACTTGATAGGACGGCGCTAGCTTATCGTATTTTCATGAGACATCGGGGTATGGTAACCTAGTTTTTGTTATGTTATGTCTTAATGCGGTTCTGGTTAAGTGAAGATTATCTCATTAGTTAGGCCGTTCTAGATGATTTTCTAATCATATTGTCATGGCCTACCTAATAGAAGGTGTCCTGCCGCCATTGGAACTACATCATAAGTCACTTCTGTTGGACCAGTGGCCTTAGAAATTTTAAGACGGGGGGGTGAATTAAGATTTTATTGACTATACCTAATTAAAAATTTCCCTTTCTTAGATATTCCCTAGATTCAATTATTTCTTTAATTATAAGTTACTCGAATAATAAATAAGGAGAAGTAACTTTAAAGAAATATGAACACACATAAAGTAAAAGAGATAATGCAAAACCAGATTTATACTAGTTCAGCCACAACTCGTGCCTACGTCCAGTCCCCAAGCAACCCGCTTGAGATTTCCACTATCCTTGTAAAATCCTTTACAAGCAATGAACCACAAATTACTTCCCTCCTTTGTGTTAAGTGATTACAACCAAGAAGTTATTCTCACTTCTTGCAATGAACCCCAAGGAACGTTGGATCCTTGTGTCCAGTGATAACAACCAAGAAGTTATACCCACTTCTTGCAATGAACCCAAAAGACATTGGTCTTTTGTGTCCAATGATCAACCAAGAAGCAAATCCTACTTCTTGCAATGAACCCAAGGAACGTTGATCCCTTGTGTTCAGTGTTTCAACAAGGAAGACCTTCTCTTGAAAATAGTCACCAAGAGTAGGTCTCTTGAAAAGCTTTTTGTAAGAATGGAGGAGAGGAAGAAAATAGAATAGCACAAGATTTAGTCCAATGAACTTTTCTTGATAAAACAAGTGTTTGAACAAAAACATTTAGAAAGATGTTCAGAATAAGCTCTTTTTAAAATTCATGCCATGGTCACATATTTATAGCCATTTGATGGCTCTTGAAGAAACCATGTTAAAAGTTGTGACCTTTGGCAATTTCTTCAAAACCAGTCACTTTAAAAGTTGTGACTCTTGGCAATTTTTCAAAACCAGTCACTGGTAATCGATTACCATAATGGTGTAATCGTTTACACAGTTTATTTTATCAAAGGTTGTGAATCTTCATGTTAAGGTTTGAAATCCAACATTCAAAAACCAATGGTAATCAATTACAAATATTGTGTAATCGATTACACTATTTTGAAAATATTTTGTCACATGTTGTGACTCTTGAGATTTGAAATTCAACGTTCAAAAACATTGGTAATCTATTACATGCCCATGGTAATCGATTACTACTTTGTAAAACAGTTATAAAATTGTTTTGGACTTCTGGTAATCGATCACTGCCTTATGGTAATCGATTACCAGAGAGTAAAAACTCCGGTAAAAGATTTTTCTTTGAAAAATTATTTTGGACAAATTGTGCTATTCAATCTTTTCTTTGAAAAATTCTTTTTATACTTATCTTGATGCTTTTCTTGAGATTCTTGCATATCTTGAGTCTTCTCTTGAATCTTCACTTGAATCTTGATTCTTGCTTAAATGACTCTTGAATTCTTGAAACTTGGTTGAATATTTGGCATCATCAAAATAAGCTTGGAAGCTTTGCTTCCACAATCTCCCCCGTTTTGATGATGACAAACCTGAAATCAAGAGAATGTATGCAAGATTTGTTCTATCATTCACTCATTTCTTTCTCCCCCTTTCTTTTTGAATTCATGCTTAAATTTAAATTATGTTCTTGATTTCTGAAATACCCATTTTCTGTCCCCCTTTGGCAACCTCAAAATGTGGAAGCAAAGCTTTCCAAGTTTATTTGATGATGCCAAAGACTCAAATCAAGAATCAAGAGTCAAACAAGTTTCAAGAACCAAAGAGTCGTTCAATCAAGAATCAAGATTCAAGTGAAGATTCAAGAGAAGACTCAAGATATGCAAGAACTTCATGAAAAGCATCAAGATAAGTATAAAAAGATTTTTTCAAAAGAAAAGATTGAATAGCACAATTTGTCCAAAAGAATTTTTCAAAGAAAAATCTTTTACCAGAGTTTTTACTCTCTGGTAATCGATTACCAGAAGGCAGTAATCAATTACCAGAAGCCCAAATAGTTTTATAATTGTTTTACAAGGTAGTAATCGATTACCATGGGCATGTAATCGATTACCAATTTTTTTAAATGTTGGATTTCAAATTTCAAGAGTCACAACTTGTGATAAAGCATTTTCAAACTTGTGTAATTGATTACACAACATTTGTAATCAATTACCAGTGTTTCTAAACGTTTTGATTTTTAAATTTAAACACGAAGAGTCACATCTATTGAGGTGTAATCGATTACACTATGATGGTAATCGATTACCAGTGACTTATTTTGAAAATTAAATTACCAAAAGTCATAATTCTTAAAGTGACTAGTTTTTGAAGATTTTTTAAAGAGTCACAACTTTTAAAGTGACTAGTTTTCAAAAAGAGTCACAACTTTTAAAGTGACTAGTTTTCGAAAGAGTCACAACTTTTAAAGTGACTAGTTTTAAAGAAATTGCCAAGAGTCACAAACTTTAACCTTAGTCATCAAATGACTATAAATATGTGACCAGGGCACGAATTTTAAATAAGAGATTCCATTCATTCATTTATGAATTAAAAACAGATTTTCATTCATTCATTCAAAGCATTCTTCTAAGAGTTTTTGTTCAATACTTTCTTTATCAAGAAAAGTTCATTGGCCAAAAACTTGTGCTATTCTTCTTCTTCATTCCTTCTCGCTCTTGCCAAAAGAATTCAATGAACTAATTGTTTGAGAATTCTTTTGATTCATTCCTTCTCCCTCTTGCTAAAAGAATTCAAAGAACTAACCGTCTGAGAATTCTGTGTAAGAAGCGGGTAGCTTCTTGGTTGTAATAGTGAACACAAGGGAGGGTACATCCTTTGTGGTTCGCTTCAAGTAGAGGGTACATCTACTTGGTTGTTCAAAGAGAACAAGGGAGGGTACATCCTTTGTGGCTCTTTGCTTGTAAAGGATTTTACAAGGTTATGTTGGATCAAGTGGCCTTTGAATAATTAAGAAGGGGGGGTTGAATTAATTATGAACGTGTCTTGACTAATTAAAAATTTATCCTTCTTAATGTTACTAGATTCAATTAGGCTTTACTACTAAGTTATGAGAAAGTAAAGAACAGAAATAATAACTTAGCCAAAAGTAAAGCAAAAATAAAAAGTGTAGAAGCAAAGCTTCATGATGAATCAAGAGTGATTCAAAGATGTTTTGATGATAACAAAAGATGATGACAAAGGTGATGACAAAAAACTCAAAGGTCAATCAAAGAATGAGTTCAAGATGTTCAAGATAGAATCAAGAACACTTCAAGATTCAAGAGGAAAGTTGAATTCAAGAATCAAGATTCAAGAGATCAAGGTTCAAGACTCAAGATTCAAGAATCAAGAAAAGGCTATTCAAGAATCAAGAAAAAGCTTAATCAAGATAAGTATGAAAAGGTTTTTTCAAAAACTGAGTAGCACATGGATTTTTCTCAAAACATGTATACCAAAAAGTTTTTACTCTCTGGTAATCGATTACCAGATTATTGTAATCGATTACCAGTAGAAAAATGGATTTGAAAAAGTTTTCAAACTGAATTTACAACGTTCCAATTAATTTCAAAAATCTGTAATCGATTACAATGTTTTAGTAATCGATTACCAGTGCCTTTGAACGTTGAAATTCAAATTCAAATGTGAAGAGTCACATCCTTTCACATAAAAGCCTTGTGTAATCGATTACCAGTGATTGTTTCTGAATAAATAAAAAGATGTAACTCTTCAAAAGGTTTTTCACTTTTTCAAATTGGTTTTAAGTTTTTCTAAAAGTTATAACTCTTCTAAATGGTCTTCTTGACTAAACATGAAGAGTCTATAAAAGCAAGGCTTTGTTTTGCATTTTCATTCATTCATTCTATCAATCAATCTTTTCCAATTCATTCTTTACACAAGCAAGTTTTCCACATTGATTTTTGAGTCTCTTTGAACTTCTTCTTCTTCTTCCTTTTTGCCATAAGCTTTCCAAAGTTTTCTGGTTTTTCTAAACCTTGAAAACTTGTGCTATTCATCTTTTTCATTCCCTTCTCCCTTTGCCAAAAAGAATTCGCCAAGGACTAACTGCCTGAATTCTTTTTGTGTCTCTCTTCTCCCTTTTCCAAAAGAACAAAGGACTAACCGCCTGAATTCTTTTGTGTCTCCCTTCTCCCTTGTCAAAGAATTCAAAATGACACAGTCTGAGAATTCTTTTGATTCTTCCCATTCCCTAATACAAAAGTGTTCAAAGCACTAACCGCCTGAGAATTCTTTTGTATCCCCATTCACAAAGTATCAAAGGTTTAACAGCCTGAGATCTTTGTCTTAAAACATTGGAGGGTACATCCTTTGTGGTACAAGTAGAGGGTACATCTACTTGGGTTTAACTGAGAACAAGAGAGGGTACATCTCTTGTGGATCAGTTCTAGTGGAGGGTACATCCACTAGGATTTCAAAGAGAACAAGGGAGGGTACATCCCTTGTGGATCTTTGCTTGTAAAAGGATTTTTACAAGGTTGAAGGAAATCTCAAGGACCGCAGGTCGCTTGGGGACTGGATGTAAGCTCGAGTTGTTGCCGAACCAGTATAAAAACTCTTGTGTGATGGTTCCTTCTTCCCTACTCTTTTACTATCGCGCTGTGCATTTAATTTCCGCTTTTACTTTCTGTTAAGTTTCTCTTCTACTCCTCATTCTCTTAACAATTTAGTAAAAGCCTTAGAAGAGTAATTTTTTAATTAGTAGAGGTTTAGGAATAATTAATTCAACCCCCCCTTCTTAATTATTCTGAGGCCACTCGATCCAACAAAAAGTACATAACGGAATGATAAAGAGTGTAGGGAAGAAGAAGACAAACACAAGATTTATACTAGTTCGGCACAACCCGTACCTACGTCTAGTCCCCAAGCAACCACCGGTTCTTGAGATTTCCAATAACCTTGTAAAATCCTTTACAAGCAAAGATCCACAAGGGATGTACCCTTGTCCTCTTTGAACAACCAAGTGGATGTACCCTCCACTTGAACTGATCCACAAGAGATGTACCCTCTCTTGTTCTCAGTATTTCAACCCAAGTAGATGTACGCTCTACTTGTACCACAAATGATGTACCCTCCAATGTGTTTAGACAAAGAATTCTTAGGCGGTTAGTCCCTTGAATCTTTGTAAGGGGAAACAAAAGATATCTCAAGCGATTAGTCCTTTGAAATCTTTTGTTTAAAGGGAAGAGGAAGAATCAAAAGAATTCTCAGGCAGTTAGTCCTTTGAATATTTTGGCAAGAGGAAGAAGGAAGAATCAAAAGAATTCTCAAGCGGTTAGTCCTTTGAATTCTTCTGGCAAGAGGAAGAAGGAATGAAGAAGAAGAATAGCACAAGTTTTTGGCCAATGAACTTTTCTTGAATAAAGAAAGTTTTGAACAAAAACTCTTAGAAGAATGCTTTGAATGAATGAAAGAAATTTGAAAGTTGTTTTTTTTTAAAATTCGTGCCATGGTCACATATTTATAGTCATTTGATGATTCAAGTTAAAAGTTTATGACTCTTGGCAATTTCTTCAAAACTAGTCACTTTTTAAAAGTTGTGACTCTTTTGAAAACTAGTCACTTTAAAAGTTGTGACTCTTTTGAAAACTAATCACTTTAAAGGTTGTGACTTTTGAAAAATCTTCAGAAACTAGTCACTTTAAGAATTATGACTTTTGGTAATTTAATTTTCTAAATAAGTCACTGGTAATCGATTACCATTGTAGTGTAATCGATTACACATTAATAGATGTGACTCTTCATGTTTAAATTTGAAAACCAACGTTTAGAAACACTAGTAATCGATTACAAGTATTGTGTAATCGATTACACAAGTTTGAAAATGTTTTATCACAAGTTGTGACTCTTGAAATTTGAAATCTAACGTTTTAAAACATTGGTAATCGATTACATGATTATGGTAATCGATTACAATTTTTTAAATCAGTTTGAAAAGAATGTTAGCTACTGGTAATCGATTACTTCCTTCTGGTAATCGATTACCAGAGAGTAAAACTCTTGGTAAAAGATTTTTCTTTGAACAAAATTGTGCTATTCAATATTTTGAAAAACTCTTTTAATACTTATCTTAATTGAGTTTTCTCTTGATTTTTTACTTAAATCTTGAATCTTGATTGAACGACTCTTTGATTCTTGAAACCTGCCTTGATTGAACGACTCTTTGATTCTTGAAACTTGCTTGACTCTTGATTCTTGACTTGAGTCTTTGGCATCATCAAAATAAACTTGGAAAACATTGCTTCCACAGGTTATTGGAAATCTCAAGAACCGTGGGTTGCTTGGGGACTGGACGTAGGCACGGGTTGTGTCCGAACCAGTATAAATCTTGTGTTTGCTTTCTTCTTCCCTACACTTTTTACTTTTCCACTATGCACTTTTTATTTCCGCTTTACTTTTGTCTAAGTTATTGCTTTTGTTCTTTACTTTCTCATAACTTAGTAGTAAAGCCTAATTGAATCTAGTAATATTAAGAAGGATAAATTTTAATTAGTCAAGACACATTAATAATTAATTCAACCCCCCTCCTTCTTAATTATTTCGAGGCCACTTGATCCAACACAAAAAGCCAAAGTGCACGAAAATGAAATAAAATAACAAACATATATCATATGCTAACAGACATAGCAACAAGACAAAAAACACAGTGAACACCTATTTATCTAAGTCACTAGCATCTAAAAGACCAAGTTCTCTTCTAATGGCAAAGAATGAAAGAATGTTTCCTTTGGGAGAGGTTTGGTGAAGATGTCAGCAAGTTGATTTTTAGTATCTACAAATTCTAAAACACAATCGCCTTTAAGAACATGATCCCTTAAAAAGTGATGCCTAATATCTATATGCTTTGTTCTAGAGAATGTAGTACTGGATTTTTGGATAAATTAATGGCACTGGTATTGTCACACTTAATGGATATGTGATCAAGAATAATACCATAATCAGACAATTGTTGCTTCATCCATAAGATTTGTGCACTACAACTGCCAGCAGAAATATATTCTGCTTCAGTAATGGATAAAGCAACACTATTTTGCTTCTTGTTGTGCCATGAGACAAGAGCAGAACCTATAAATTGGCAAGTTCCACTAGTGCTTTTCCTTTCGGTTTTGCATCCGGCAAAATCCGAATCAGAATAACCTATTAAGTTGCATGTAGAGTTTTTAGGATACCATAATCCTTGGTTAATAGTTCCTAAGAGATATCTGATAATCCTTTTTACTGCACTCAAGTGTGATTGTTTGGGATTGGATTGGAATCTAGCACACATGCATACACTAAACATGATGTCTGGTCTACTGGCAGATAAATAGAGAAGAGATCTAATTATACCTCGATATTGTTTTATGTCTATAGACTGACCAGATTCATCTTTATCTAAGTAACAGCCAGTGCTCATGGGTGTGGCCATGTGCTTTGAATTTTCCATCCCAAATCTTTTGATCAGTTCTTTGCAGTACTTGGCTTGGTTGACAAATGTGCCTTCGTTGGTTTGCTTAATTTGTAGCCCAAGGAAGTAGTTTAAATCTCCCTTCATTGACATCTCAAATTCACTTTGCATATCAAGAGAAAATTCCTTGCATAGAGAATCATTAGTGGATCCAAAAATAATATCATCAACCTATATTTGAACTAATAGAATATCATCATCCTTTTTCTTTATGAACAGAGTGGTATCCACTTTTCCTCTAGAAAAGTTTTTCTCTATGAGAAATTTGTTTAGTCTTTCATACCATGCCCTAGGGGCTTGTTTTAAACCATATAGTGCCTTTTTCAATCTATAAACATGATTTGGCTTATCTAAATTTTCATAACCAGGGGGTTGTTCTACATATACTTCTTCTTGAATTAGGCCATTTAAAAAGGCACTTTTAACATCCATTTGATAAAGTTTAAAATTCATAATGGATGCATAAGCTAAGAGCATTCTAATGGCTTCTAGTCTTGCAACAGGAGCATAAGTTTCTTCATAATCTATTCCTTCTTCTTGATTATATTCTTTTGCCACTAACCTAGCCTTATTTCTAATGACTATGCCATGTTCATCTAACTTATTCCTAAATACCCATTTTGTTCCTATAATGGGGTAGTTATGTGGTTTCACAACTAGTTCCCAAACATTATTTCTCTCAAATTGATTTAACTCTTCTTGCATAACAACTATCCATTGATCATCTATTATGGCTTCTTTTAAGTTTTTAGATTCTATCATAGAAACAAATGCCATGTTATTGCATAAATCTTTGAGAGAGTGTCTAGTTGTTACCCCTTTAGAGATATCACCAATAATGTTGTCAATAGAATGATTTCTGGAAGCTTTCCACTCTTTTGGAAGATCATTGTTTGCTTGAGTTTCATAGTCTTGAGAATCCTCATTGCTTTCATCTCTTTTCCTTTTAGAATCCCTTTCATGAGTATGTATCTCTTCTAAGAAATCTAAAACATCATCTAACACATCCTTTCTTGGAGAAATAACATTAGACTCATCAAAGGAAACATGAATGGATTCTTTAATATTCATAGTTCTCTTATTGTATATTCTATATGCTTTACTATGCAAGGAATAACCAAGGAAGATTCCTTCATCCGCCTAGGCATCAAACTTTCCTAAGTTTTCTTTTCCATTATTTAATACAAAACATTTGCAACCAAAGACATGTAAATGTCAAATGTTTGGCTTTCTACCATTGAATAATTCATAAGGAGTTTTCTTTAAGATGGGTCTTATTAAAGCCCTATTTAGAATGTAACATGCAGTGTTAACGGCTTCTACCCAAAAGTATTTTGGAAGAGGAGTATCATTTAATAGGGTTCTTGCTATTTCTTTTAAGGATCTATTTTTCCTTTCAACAACACCATTTTGTTGAGGAGTCCTAGGTGCAGAGAAATTATGTTCAATGCCATATTCATCACAAAACATTTCAAATTCTCCCCCATGATCACTCCTTATAGAAATAATTTTGAGATTTTTCTTATTTTGAATAACTTTTGCAAGTTTCCTAAATGCTTGAAATGCATCATTTTTATGAGTGATGAACAATGTCCAAGTATATCTAGAATAATCATCGACTATGACAAGTGCATAATAACTTCCACCAAAACTCATGACTCTAGATGGACCAAACAAATCCATATGAAATAATTGTAAAGGCTGAGTAGTTGAAACAATATTTTTGGATTTAAATGATGCTCTAGTTTGTTTTCCCTTTTGACATGCATCACATAGTTTATCTTTTTCAAATTTTAGTCTTGGCAAGCCAACAACCAAATCTTTTGAAATTAATTTGTTTAAATGTTCCATATTTATGTGAGCGATCCTTTTATGCCATAGCCAAGGATCATTGTCTTTGCTAAGAAAACATTGATTATCATCTGATTTTTGTTTTAAATCTAACATGTAAACATTATTTTCTCTAAATCCTACATGCTATATATCCTTATCATGTTCATGTTTAATGACACATTATTGAGAATCAAATAATACCATACAACTTCTATCACATAATTGACTAACACTAAGCAAACTATGCTTAAGCCCTTCAACAAGTAAAACATTTTCAATAGAGGTTGAAGAGTTCGTACCTATTTTTACGACTCCAAGAATTTTACCTCTGTTGTTGTCGCTATAGGTTTCATGCCCACTTTTCCTAGGAGAGATAGTTGTGAACTTTGAGGCATCTCCCGTCATGTGTTTAGAGCATCTGCTGTCTATGTACCACTTTTTCTTCAAGGGCTCCACCTCATCGCTTTCATGATTCTTGGTCATTTAGCATACGTTTGCTTGCTCTTTCTCATTTTGATTAAGTATTTGAAATTCTATCTCATGTTTCTGCAATTTTTCAAATAATGTGGCAAGAGACATAGTAGATAGATTTTTAGATTCTATAATGGCAGTTACAATGGAATTTCCTTCAGGGAATAAGAAATTTGTTGAGGCCATATTTCTTGAAGTTTCTAAACTTTCTACAAGAAACCAGCCCTGATACCACTTGTTGGACAAGTGGCCTCAGAAATTCGAAGAATGGGGGGTTGAATTAAGATTTCGTTGACTATTCCTAATTGAAAATTTCCCTTTCTTAGATATTCCCTAGATTCAATTATTTCTTTAATTATAAGTTACTTGAATAATAAATAAGGAGAAGTAACTTTAAAGAAATATGAACACAACAGAAAGTAAAAGAGATTAAGGAAAGAGAGAATGCAAAACCAGATTTATACTGGTTCGGCCACAACCCGTGCCTACATCCAGTCCCCAAGCAACCCGCTTGAGATTTCCACTATCCTTGTAAAATCCTTTACAAGCAATGAACCACAAAGGACTTCCCTCCTTTGTGTTTAGTGATTACAACCAAGAAGTTATTCCCACTTCTTGCAATGAACCCCAAGGAACATTGGTCCCTTGTGTCCAATGATAACAACCAAGAAGTTATACCCACTTCTTGCAATGAACCCAAAAGACATTGGTCTTTTGTGTCCAGTGATCAACCAAGAAGCAAATCCTGCTTCTTGCAATGAACCCAAGGAACGTTGGTCACTTGTGTTAAGTGTTTCAACCAAGAAGACCCTCTCTTGAAAACAATCACCAAGAGTAGGTCTCTTGAAAAGCTTTTTGTAAGAATGGAGGAAAGGAAGAAAATAGAATAGCACAATTTTTTTCCCAATGAACTTTTCTTGACAAAGCAAGTGTTTGAACAAAAACTTTTAGAAAGGTATTCAGAATAAGCTCTTTTTAAAATTTGTGTCATGGTCACATATTTATAGCCATTTGATGGCTCTTGAAGAAACCATGTTAAAAGTTGTGACCTTTGGTAATTTCTTCAAAACCAGTCACTTTAAAAAGTTGTGACTCTTGGCAATTTCTTCAAAAAAACCAGTAACTTTAAAAGTTGTGACTCTTGGCAATTTTTCAAAACCAATCACTTTAAAATTTGTGACTCTTGGCAATTTTTCAAAATCAGTCACTGGTATTCGATTACACAGTTTATTTTATCAAATGTTGTGACTCTTCATGTTGAGGTTTGAAATCCAACGTTTAAAAACCACTGGTAATCGATTACAAATATTGTGTAATCGATTACACTATTTTGAAAATATTTTGTCATAAGTTGTGACTCTTGAGATTTGAAATTCAACGTCAAAAAACATTGGTAATCGATTAGATGCCCATGGTAATCGATTACTACTTTGTAAAACAATTATAAAACTATTTTGGGCTTCTGGTAATCGATTACTTCCTTATGGTAATCAATTACCATAGAGTAAAATCTCTGGTAAAAGATTTTTCTTTGAAAAATTCTTTTGGACAAATTGTGCTATTCAATCTTTTCTTTGAAAAATTCTTTTTATACTAATCTTGATGCTTTTCTTGAGGTTCTTGCATATCTTGAGTCTTCTCTTGAATCTTCACTTGAATCTTGAATCTTCATCCTTATAGGTTCCAATGGAGAATGGAACTTTCACTTGTTGATTGACTATCATCTCCCCTTGCTTATTGAGTCATTCAAGTTTGTAAGGCTTTGGATGGGGAGTGATAGCAAGGCTCAACTTAGAGACTAATCTTGTGATGCAACAATTGCAACATGACCTATGCCTTCCTCTATAATAGTCACTAAGTTCTTCACTTAGGCTCTTGCAAGAGTCATGACTACTATAGGAGGCATGTTTTTCTTTTTCTAACTCTTTTAGTATTTTTCTTCTTTATTCTTCCCTTATTTGTTCCCTCTCGCCTTGACTTATTTTTACCCTCTCTTTTCCTTTTCCCTTTCTTTCTATTGTTTCTTTCCATAACTTGAGGGAACTCAACTTATCTAATATTCTAGATAGAGGGTCCTTATGACTAGTACCCTTGTCATTAACACTAGATGAATGATGACTCATGTTGGTTCCTATGTTGTGGTTCTTTCTTGTTGGGGGTTTGCAAAAGCTAAAAGCTAGGGTTCAAAAGAACTCAAGATAAGCATGATAAGCAAGAACAAAGTATTATGCAATAACAATATAAACTAGGCGTGACTAGTAAAAAAGATAAGCTATGAAAGTAAGCAAGAAATTAAAGTGCAAGAAATGTAAACTAGGCGGATCCTAAGAGTGTTTGGATGACCTCATTTAAGGTTCCCAAAAAAACGCGCACTATCCTAAGGGAAAATTGCCTAAAATTATTACACACGAATAGAAGTAGGGTGACATATTGGAGGCTCCCAACTTACTTCCAATGAAAAGCCTTTTTGTTACAAAATTTGAAAGCAAAGAAAATTGCCAATTACAAAATTACAAATAAAGTCCTCAATTTTGGTGGCTATTCTCTCTTTGGTGTTTCACTCAATTTGGAGTGCTTCTTGGTCCAATAGCTCTGAAGGTGGTTGGACCCTTGCTTCTTGACTCAAATTCTCCCATTGATGGCACACCAATCCTCCTTTCCAATTCCCTATATGGCAACTCACAAACAAGGAAACAAAGAGACAAGCAATAACCAAAGACCAAAAATGAAATGAAAGCTAAACCAATAGAGTTATAACAAGACAAATTTTCAAGGATTATTCAACAATTAAAGCAATGAAAAGCACATAAAATCATGCTAGGACTCAAAGACAAACCTAGAATGGCTCTAGAGTAGAGTAAAACAATATTAAAAAAGAAAGACTCAAAAAACCTCTAGTTTTGGAACTTGTTTTCACACTACTTTTAAATTGAAATTTCTAAACTAAGATTGGTATAAAATAGGCACCAATTATAGAACCAATTTTGAGCCAAAACAACAAGCACAGTTCTCTTTCACTTTTTTTCCTAGACACTGATTTTCTTGCCAGCTTGTATGATTTTCTTAATTTTTCCTTTTATCCAAATCAGTTGGTTCTTTTTTAGAATTTTTTTTCCAGATGTCTAGAAACTTCATTAAAAATGTCAGCTCAAAATTCTCAATGATCAATTCCCAGTAATTTTTACAAGTTCGTATGTTCAAGCTGCCAGCACCAGCGATTTCAGACTTTGAATTTTTTAAGCATGGTATATTGATTGCCTTAGGCTTACTTACAACCTTCCTATGTATGTTGAACACACTAGGCTTGTTTACCATTGTTCTAAGAGTTCAAGAACAAGAAATTTGCACCATAGAAAATCAAATCTAGCTTCTATAGCAAGTTTAATCGGTGAAAATTCTAAAAAATCATCTTGACAACATGTAGCATAAGACATGTGAAGAGAAGGTAAAGCTGAAAATTAATGGAGGTTTTAGGAGCACCTACTTGAAGCTCTTGTGCTCTGATTACCACTTGATGGAAGCTTCTAAGGAGGCTGGATTTTTTAGCTTCAATGAGGTCCTTCAATAGGGATTTTCAACCATGGATATGCAGCGGAAGATAAAGAAGAAGAGGTGAGAGGAGGTGCCGTCCACTAAGGAATAAGTCATGGAAGAATGAGCTTCACCACCAAGAGAGTGCCTTGGATAAGAAGAAGCTCAGAGAGGAAGATTCAATGGAGGAAAAGAATGAGAGAGGGAGCACGAAATTGAAGGAGAAAAAAGAGGGAGAAGTGGAACTTTGAAGTGTGTTTCACAAGACTCTCAATCATCAAAGTTACAACAAGTGTTACACATGCTTCTATTTATAGCCTATGTAGCTTCCTTGTGAAACTTCCTTGAGAAGCTTCCTGAGAAGCTAGAACTTAGCTAAACACACCCCTCTAATAGCTAAGCTCACCTCCTTGAGATGAGAAGGTGGAGCTTAGCGACACACACCCCTCTAATAGTTAAGCTCACCCCCATGCCAAAATGTATGAAAATACAAAAAAGTCCCTACTACAAAGCCTACTCAAAATGTCCTCAAATACAAGGCTAAAACCCTATACTACTAGAATGGCCAAAATACAAGGCCTAAAAGAAGGAAAACCTATTCTAATATTTACAAAAAAAAGTGGACCCAACCTTAGCCCATGGGCTTAGAAATCTACGCTGAGGTTCATGAAAACCATAGGGCCTTCTTCAATGGCTCTAGCCCAATCCTCTTGGAGCCTCTTGCTCATGGCTCTAGTGGCTGGTCCCTTCCTAGGGAGGATTGCATCATAAACTATGTTTTTCATTTAAAATGTCTCCATTGTCCATTATTCTAGATTCAACATTTGTGGGTCATTAAAACTACTTTCCTTCATTATCTTGCTCAAAAAACCTTTTTGCTTACTCCCCACAGTTTGGGCAAGAAACATACCAAATGGTGTCTCCAAATAGGGCCCACAAAAGTTACTAAAAATCAAAAATAGAAACTGCCAAATTTAGGGTAATGTAGAAGCAAAGCTTCATGGTGAATCAAAGGTGATTCAAAGGTGTTTTGATGATAACAATGATGATAACAAAAGATGATGAGAAAGGTGATGACAAAAAGCTCAAAGATCAATCAAAGAACAACTCAAGTGAATCAAAGATCAATCAAAGAACAACTCAAGTAAATCAAGAACAATTCAAGAGTTCAAGATAAGAATCAAGAAGAATTCAAGACTCAAGAAGAAAGTCTAGAAACAAGAATCAAGATTCAAGGTTCAAGATCTCAAGAATCAAGATCAAGATTCAAGACTCAAGTTTCAAGAATGAAGAGAAGACTCAATCAAGATAAGTATTAAAAAGTTTTTCAAAACTTTGAATAGCACATGAGTTTTTGACAAAACCTTTTACCAAAGAGTTTTTACTCTCTGGTAATCGATTACCAGATTATTGTAATCGATTACCAGTAGCAAAATTGTTTTGAAAAAGTTTTCAAATTGAATTTACAACGTTCCAATTATTTTCAAAAAGTTGTAATCGATTTCAATGTTTTGGTAATAGATTACGAGTGCCTTTGAACGTTGAAATTCAAATTCAAATGTGAAGAGTCACATCCGTTCACACAAAAGCTTTGTGTAATCGATTACACTAATTTGGTAATCGATTACCAGTGACTGTTTCTGAATAAATCAAAAGATGTAACTCTTCAAAAGGTTTTTGACTTTTTCAAATTGGTTTTAAGTTTTTCTAAAAGTTATAACTCTTCTAAATGGTCTTCTTAACCAGACACGAAGAGTCTATAAAAGCAAGGCTTTGTTTTGCATTTTTCAATCAATTCATTCATTCTATCTTGAATACTTTTCCAATCATTTCATTACAATCCTTTACAAGCCTTGAATCTCTTTGAACTTCTTCTTCTTCTTTGTACCAAAAGCTTTCTAAAGTTTTCTGGTTTTCCAAACCTTGAAAACTTGTGCTATTCATCTTTTCATTCTCTTCTCCCTTTGCCAAAAAGAATTCGCCAAGGACTAAATGCCTAAATTCTTTTTGTGTCTCTCTTCTCCCTTTTCAAAAAGAACAAAGGACTAACCGCCTAAATTCTTTTGTGTCTTCCTTCTCCCTTGTGAAAGAATTCAAAACGACACAGTCTGAGAATTCTTTTGATTCTTCCCATTCCCTAATACAAAAGTGTTCAAAGGACTAACCGCCTGAGAATTCTTTTGTATCCCCATTCACAAAGTATCAAAGGTTTAACAGCCTGAGATCTTTGTCTTAACACATTGGAGGGTACATCCTTTGTGGTACAAGTAGAGGGTACATCTACTTGGGTTTGACTGAGAACAAGAGAGGGTACATCTCTTGTGGATCAGTTCTAGTGGAGGGTACATCCACTAGGTTCAAAGAGAACAAGGGAGGGTACATCCCTTGTGGATCTTTTCTTGTAAATGGATTTTTATAAGGTTGAAAGAAATCTCAAGGACCGCAGGTCGCTTGGGGACTGGATGTAGGCATGGGTTGTTGCCGAACCAGTATAAAAACTCTTGTGTGTTTGTTTCCTTCTTCCCTACTCTTTTACTTTCCGCTGTGCATTTAATTTCTGCTTTTACTTTCTGTTAAGTTTCTCTTCTACTCCATATTCTCTTAACAAAATAAGTAAAAGCCTTAGAAGAGTAATTTTTAATTAGTAAAGGTTTAGGAATAATTAATTCAACCCCCCCTTCTTAATTATTCTGAGGCCACTCGATCCAACAAGTGGTATCAGAGCAGGTTTCTTGTAGAAAGTGTAAGATTGTGTTTTCAAGAATAGGTTATTCCTTGATTATGATGAAGACCAAGTCAACTTGTGTTTCATGAAAAAATCTCATGAGAACAACAAAGAAGATTCTGTAAGGAAGAAGTGGTACATCGACAGTGGATGTTCCAAGCATATGATGGGAGATGTATCCAAGTTTACAACCATTTCCCCCAAAAGTGGACATGTTACATACGACGACAACAATATCAATAAAATCTCAAAAGAGGTAACATCTAAGTCATCTCTATGAATTAAGGTATGAGTAGTATTTTCAGTTAATTTATTTTTTGTGGCTAATAGAAAATAATTGTTGAAATTTTTTGATTGTGTTTACAATGTTTAATTAACGATATTTAGTTTTAATTTTGAATATATATGATAAATTGAATTTTGTTTAAATTGATTAATGCTTGAATTTCTTATGTTTTGTTTGTTTTGACATGATAGATTAATTGAATTAAGTAAATAATTACCATGATATGTGTTGATGATTGTTATTTGATACTTATGTTAAAATTTATCACGATTAATTAACTATATTTAGTTTAAAAGACATTCAATATACATGATTGATTTTTTTTTGTCTTTTGAAATTGTGTCCAACTTTTTAGAAGTTTGAAAATTAAAATTTGGAAGCTATTGGAAGTTTGAAAATTAAAATTTGGAAGCTATTGGAAGTTTGAAAATTAAAATTTGGAAGTTATTGGAAGTTGAAAGTTGAAAATAGAAGTTGGAAGTTGAAAATGGAAAGTTACTAGAAGTTGAAAGTTGAAAATGGAAGTTGAAAATTAGAAGTGGAAGTTATTGAAAGTTGGAAGTTAAAATTTGAAATTTAAAATTTAATATTTGAAAATTAAAATTTGAAATTTAAATTTAAAAAATTTGAAATTTGAATTTTTGAAAGAATTGTGCATAGTTAGTTGATTGTTAATTAAATTTAATTAATTTGAAATGTTTGATGATTGATTGTGTTTGAGAGTTATTATGATTTTTTAAAAAAAGTTATGTTGATTATTTTGATAATATATTTTTAAAATGATTATGCATGATTTTTTATGTGATATGTGATTAGTCATTTATGAATGGTTATGTATGGTTTTATATCTCTTGTATAATTTTTAAATATGACATGTGAATTACTTGGTTAAGGTTCATTCATAAAGTTTTTTTCAAAATCCATTATGTTATATTTCTTTATTTTTATATATAAGAATTTTCATATATAAAGTATCTTTTTGATTATGAAAAATGTGTTATCAAGCATGAGCATGAAAAAGATATTGAGCATGTAGGTTTTAGAGAAAATAATGATTACATTATTGATTGAGTTCTTTGAACTTTCTAAGTTTTTAAATTATCTTTAACAAATTTGAATGTTTGATAATGTCTGTGATCTATATCCTTCAATCCTTGTATGATTCTTATTTGATATGTTTGAATTACTTGATTGATTGTTCAAAATATTTTTTATGCTTTTCAAAATTATTATATTGTATTTCAAATAAAATTATTTTGATATGATAGAACCTTCTATGTTAATAAAAACTCATCTTGGTAAGTGTTGGTAGTCAATTAGCACTTAGTCTTAAAAAAAAGGTAACTGTATTTTAAAAAAATTGTAGATACTAAAAATCAACTTGCAGACATCTTCACAAAACCACTAACCAAAGACTCTTTCTAACTTAGACAAATGATTTGTGTTTTGATGACTTATGACTTATTTGTTATTTATGCACATATGCTTCTATTATAATATGAGGATAATTTATTATCGTGTTTGATTTCTATAAGCTTCTCTTTTCTTGTTTAATGATTATATTTTGTTTCTAATCCTTGTATTTGGGTATGTTTTTATGACATTTAAATACTTAGTATTTCTTTTATTATTTGATTAGTATGACTGAACATGATGATTATATTTACTTGCTCTTGGTTGTTTACGGGTATGAGTTTTAAACTCAATTATTTTGATGATATATGACTAGTGGTATGTACTTTTATTTGGTTATTATGAATGACTTTCTTGATTATATGACATTCTATGAAGTATTATATTTTTAGTGTGATGAATGGTTATGATATCTTGTTTGATTGTTTTCTATTCTCATGTATTTTGGCTATATTATTATGGTATTTGAACAATTTACTATTTCCTTATTTGCATGGTATGGTTGAACAAGTATGTTATTTGACTATGTGGATTTCATAGTTAATCTATTTATGATTGTTGCTTCATAGTTCTTACTTCGTGATTTGATTGATGTTTTTTATGAATGTTGTATGAATGTTTAGTTATATTTGCATACTTAAATTTTAATACGCACTTTAGCATTTTGTTGATGCCAAAGGGGGAGAGAAATGGGATTAAATCAAGAACTCACATGAGTAATCAATTTAATTTTAAGATAAGCATAAATTCAAAAACAAAGGGAGAGAATTTATGTGAGTGATCGACTAGGAAAAAGTGTGTGTGTTTCTTGATTTCAAAAGTTGTCATCATCAAAAGGGGGGAGATTGTAGAAGCAAAGCTTCATGGTGAATCAAAGGTGATTCAAAGGTGTTTTGATAATAACAATGATGATAACAAAAGATGATGACAAAGGTGATGACAAAAAGCTCAAAGATCAATCAAAGAACAACTCAAGTAAATCAAGAACAATTCAAGAGTTCAAGATAAGAATCAAGAAGAATTCAAGACTCAAGAAGAAAGTCTAGAGACAAGAATCAAGATTCAAGATTCAAGGTTCAAGATCTCAAGAATCAAGATCAAGATTCAAGACTCAAGATTCAAGAATGAAGAGAAGACTCAATCAAGATATGTATTAAAAAGTTTTTCAAAACTTTGAATAGCACATGAGTTTTTGACAAAACCTTTTACCAAAGATTGTTTACTCTCTGGTAATCGATTACGAGATTATTGTAATCGATCTCGTAATCGATTACTAGTAGCAAAATTGTTTTGAAAAAGTTTTCAAATTGAATTTACAACGTTCCAATTATTTTCAAAAAGTTGTAATCGATTACAATGTTTTGGTAATCGATTACCAGTGCCTTTGAACGTTGAAATTCAAATTCAAATGTGAAGAGTCACATCCTTTCACACAAAAGCTTTGTGTAATCGATTACACCAATTTGGTAATCGATTACCAGTGACTGTTTCTAAATAAATCAAAAGATGTAACTCTTCAAAAGGTTTTTGACTTTTTCAAATTGGTTTTAAGTTTTTCTAAAAGTTATAACTCTTCTAAATGGTCTTCTTAACCAGACACGAAGAGTCTATAAAAGCAAGGCTTTGTTTTGCATTTTTCAATCAATTCATTCATTCTATCTTGAATACTTTTCCAATCATTTCATTACAATCCTTTACAAGCCTTGAATCTCTTTGAACTTCTTCTTCTTCTTTGTACCAAAAGCTTTCTAAAGTTTTCTGGTTTTCCAAACCTTGAAAACTTGTGCTATTCATCTTTTCATTCTCTTCTCCCTTTGCCAAAAAGAATTCGCCAAGGACTAACCGCCTGAATTCTTTTTGTGTCTCTCTTCTCCTCTTTCAAAAAGAACAAAGGACTAACCGCCTAAATTCTTTTGTGTCTCCCTTCTCCCTTGTCAAAGAATTCAAAATGACACAGTCTGAGAATTCTTTTGATTCTTCCCATTCCCTAATACAAAAGTGTTCAAAGGACTAACCGCCTGAGAATTCTTTTGTATCCCCATTCACAAAGTATCAAAGGTTTAACAGCCTGAGATCTTTGTCTTAACACATTGGAGGGTACATCCTTTGTGGTACAAGTAGAGGGTACATCTACTTGGGTTTGACTGAGAACAAGAGAGGGTACATCTCTTGTGGATCAGTTCTAGTGGAGGGTACATCCACTAGGTTCAAAGAGAACAAGGGAGAGTACATCCCTTGTGGATCTTTTCTTGTAAATGGATTTTTACAAGGTTGAAAGAAATCTCAAGGACCGCAGGTCACTTGGGGACTCGATGTAGGCATGGGTTGTTGCCGAACCAGTATAAAAACTCTTGTGTGTTTGTTTCCTTCTTTCCTATTCTTTTACTTTCCCCTGTGCATTTAATTTCTGCTTTTACTTTCTGTTAAATTTCTCTTCTACTCCATATTCTCTTAAAAAAATAAGTAAAAGCCTTAGAAGAGTAATTTTTAATTAGTAAAGGTTTAGGAATAATTAATTCAACCCCCCCTTCTTAATTATTCTGAGGCCACTCGATCCAACAGGTAAGTGAAAGGAAAATCCATTAAAATTAATTAGAAGGAGTGCTAAAATAATTTAATAGAAATAACCACGAGATCCAGAGACCCCAAAAATATTAGAAATGGTTCAATCTCACAAAAACATAAAGTCAAAAATTTTCAAAACCCAAAACTAAAAATGGAGCGTTTTCACTTCCTTATCAACATAGTAGAAATCCCATCTCAAAATCATGTGCCCAAACACCCCTAAGACCCAAGTTAGTTCAAAAGCACATGGTTCATGAGGTTTATTTGAAAAACTCCCTATACATTGACAGTTTGTGAGAAGAAAAGAAGAGAATAGAAGCAAGAATGAGCATAAAACATTGGAACCACCCTTAATGACCCCTTCCTCACACATGAACACAAAATACTTCCTCTGCCAATCCTAACATGATATCACACCAATGAATTAATATGACCTAAGTCAAATTATTTCAACTAATGTCTCACACTCAAATTAATTCTAGTCAATTACTTCACTTTAGTTATTAAATAAAGCAATATATATATATATATATATATATATATATATATATATATATATATATATATATATATCAAACACTTCATTTCCCTTTTAAACACTATATCCACATAAAATTCTTTTCATACAAGTAACATTAATTAAATACAATTATTCATAAATAAATCATACATAAAATGAGAAATTTAGTTGTAGATATTTAGATTGTTACAATGAGAGAGAAGACAAGCGTAGAACCTAGGCATTCCCTTAACAAAATACTATTTATCCACAAGTGCAGTTCATTGAATGATTTTGCCTCCTCATAACTATATGACTGATTGTTTCTTTTCCCCATATGTGCTCCCACTTGTTTAGGGTTGGTATTAAATTACAATGCATTGCATAATTACCTAATTTTTTATTGATTATGTTATGATAGGTATCTTGTTGGTTTCTAGCATTTCCTTGTTAGGGTTTAAGAAAAAAGATTTGATGTTGATTTTTATCCATCTAGGTATGACTAAGGGGCTAGGGTTACAGTATTTTGGATATTACATGTTTTAAGACTTGTCTATACACCAAACTATCTCTATGTTGGGGTTAAGAGTACATGGAAGGCATCACTTGTTGTAGATTCACGTTCTACAATGAGAAAGTTGTAGATTTTTGTTTCTAGATCCCTATTCTAGATTTGTCTCATGCTTTGAAACATAGACATACTCGAAGGGAGCACAACTGTACTTAGTGAAGCATACCATGCAATGACCGAGTTGTATTGTAGGATTTTTGGATGTGTTCTATGATGAGCCCAATAGTGCAAGGTTTCTAGATCCCATGTTTGGGGTTTGTCCCATGCTTTAAAATATAAACATACTTGAAGGGAGCACAACCATTCTTAGTTAAGCACATTCATGCTATGATTCATGAGTAATTCCTTTATGGGTTGCATGATTTACTTGTTAAGTATTCACATTTTTTAATACCATAATTATGAGATATAATTATTATGAATGTACATGCATGTTATGCGGTGTATGACATTTTAGTGTCCTTAGGGCACTAACTGAGACCTTCGTAAGAAGTTTGCATGGGCGTTGTTTTCCATTTAATCTCTTTACTAGGACCTTTTTTCGGATGAAGTTTGTGACCTCCTACGTAAGGATTACCAGTTTATATTCCATGATTGTTTTTGTTAATTTGTAGGATGCCTTGGATACTTGTTCTTTGTTGTGTTTATTTTTTTTTATTATAAACTTTATAATATTTTAGTTTTGGAAATGTATGTTTTACATTGGTATGTATGATGTTCACATAATACTTATGAGGGTGCTGCAACCAATATTGAAGTGGGTGGAATCACAACATTAAATTTTGTCTTATTCTGCAAATAGTTTAGTTAGAAAGCAATAAGGAGTGGGATAGAAAAAAATTAAAACCTTGCAAAGTGATTGTTGCATTGCAACATGTAACTATTATTGTCATAAAAATAATTGAAAGAATAACATTTGGTTTTAGCTCCATACTTAATGTACCTATTATATAAGAAAGAGAGAGAGAGAGAGAGAGAGGGGGGGGGGAGAGAGAAGATGCTCTAAAAAAGTGTTTTTTCTTTGACTTTTCAACTACCTAACAACAACCAAACAATTGGCACGAAAAAAATTTCAACTTCTTGATGTGATCCTTACTAGGAGCGGATCGCTTGATACAGGTTACAAAGTTGTTTTTGGATGATGTCACTTCCAAAGAGGGAAAATAAGTCAGGGTAGACACCACAAGGATTACCTTGATAAGTCTGAGATTGGTTCAACAAGAAACTTAGAGAGAAGCTCTCACCAAATTTTAGCAAATGCCAAAAGTCCATCTATAGAAAATGAAATCCATACATATAGTGTATCTGAATGAAAAAAATAGAAATAGACATGGTCCTTCAAAACAGTTTGGGCCAAAATTACAACGAAAAAATTATAAATAAAAAATAGAACATATTTAGCAAGGGCCTTCAAATTAATCTGGGCCTTCAGCAACAATTAATATTCTTAGTAGTGTCTCTGTCTCTGGGCCTTCAGCAACAATTAATATTCTTAGCAGTGTCTCTCCACTTGGGCTTTGTTAAGTATGTCTGCTACCATTTATTGGAGGGTATCCACTGACTGTTTGGTCCTACTCCTGGTCATAGATCCCTATATTTGGTCAGTTTTAGGATTCTCATCACTTCCTATATCCAATTGTCATAAGGGGGATAGACAAAGAATTCAATTCCTTTAATTCGAGTGTACATTTTGTGTACAATTAGTTAACCACAAGTGATTGATGTAATGAATTTAAGGTTAAATCGTTCGGGTATTATATGAATTTGATCTTTGGCAGAAAATATTATTGGTCAAACTTTATTTACCTTCTGGTTGAACTTAGTATTAATCAAAGTTTCTTTTCCCTAATGAACCAGAGGGCTAATACCAAAAAATGTGTACATTTTGTGAGATCTTGCACCATTAAGATACAAAAACAAATCAAAGCATTTTAAAGTGTAGTAATTAACACATTAAATATTAAGTAGCAAAATTTGTCTCATTCTCACCCTTTTGTTAGTTTTAATTGTGAATGGGGGAGAAGAGGTAGAACTCAATTTAGACAAAATAATGTTTTATATATTAAATACCAGAAAGTTATTATATTTTATGGAAAAAGAAAATTAAGATATTAAATTTTAATATTTTTTACAATTTCAGTGAAAAAAATAATTTTAAAAAGAAAGCATAAAGAGTAGTCAAAGAAATTCATAAGTCAAAAAAATAACCTTATCTCTAAATTGTTACAATATTAAATATGATATACCATGTATAAAAGAGTAACATATATTTAAATATTTAAAAGGATTGTATGTTTGAAAATATGATATATAATAAATAATTATCATATGTAAACCAAATGATTTAGGATTTTGAAAAGATAGGATATTTAATAAATTATTGTCATATATGAATCCAATAAACTATTCATTTGTTTTGAAAGCTCCTATGAACGAGTAGTGCAACATTACTTGCATGGTACTAGTAACAAAGCTTTAATTCCTAATTTGCATCATTTTTTTATAAATCATATGTATTTTTTATTATAGACAATTCTGCTCAATTCAAGTAGGATTATCGTGGATGATAAATCTATCCCTTTAAATATTTAACATAACTCTATAATCAGTACTCGAATTTGAGACCACTAGCTAAGAGAAAATAATTTCAGACCAATTAATCAACATGTTAGTTGTTATCCCATGTAATTTGCTAATTACTTACATATATATGTGAAACATGATAAGGACTAAATAATTTAGATAAAACAATAGTAGATCATGAGTGAGTGTGCATTAAAGAGCTATAATATATAATGGAGAAATAGTTTGGGTAATCATTAGAAATTGTAAAAATTTTCATTTTAACTTTTTATTATACAATAATAATTGTTAAAAATCACTCTTGGTATTGTGTTTTCGTTGATGATGATTTTTTAAAGAACCAACGTCATCCATATCTATTTTTTTTATAATATTGCCACCATGTTTTCTTTGACAATGGTTTTTAGGAATTGGGGCTAATAGAGTGTTGTAGAATGTGGTTTTGTATTAGTTGGTGATGACTAAATAATTTCTTGTACCGTTTTAATATTTATTTGTTAGTGACAATTTATTTTTCAGTAATTATATAATGACTCAAATTCATAGTAACTACTAAAAAGACAATTAGATGTGTTCCTGTTTATATGTTTTAAAAAAGCAATTAAAGAATAAAGTGGTCTAATAAAATATAGAAATGAAAAGAATAACTTACTTTATGTAGATGATAAATCGATTTAAAATATCATATTACAAAATTGTTATAGTCACAACTTTATATATTATAACAACAATTGTCATCCTAAAAAATAGTAAGTGATACAAATTATATTAATAGTATACCGATTTTTATATTGTCATTTAATCACAGTTGTTATATATGAATATAACTTTGATGATTTTTACAATAATTACTTTAAAAGTCACATAATATAATTTCTAATTAGTTAACGATATAATTTTTTATAAGTTGTAAGGTTATACTAAGGTAAAATTATAGATAATACATGAAAATGATGACTCAGTATATCGTTTTTATTAAAGAATAACTCTATATTCTAAAAAGTTATATATGGGAATGATTGTTAATTAAAAGTAACTTTAATAATTTGAAGAAGTCAAATACATTTTATTTTCTTATTTCTCATCATATTCTTCAAAACCGACTTAATTTTGTATGGAAGAATCTAAAACTTACATAAATTTACAAAAATTGTAAATTAGTTGCACTAACTGAAATATAGTAATAAAATTAAACTCAAATAAAGTTATAGTTTATACATGAAAATGAAATTTTATTATTTTGTTAAAAATATAAAATCATATTTGACATATGCAATCTTATTTTTTAATATTAAAATGTCTATAAACCATATATAAGAATAATTTTTCAATGAAAAATAAAAAATCGCATTTGAAAAATACAATTTTATTATTTAATATAAAATACTAATAAGTTTTAGATGTGAAATAGAACTTATATATGTATTAATCATATTATTAAATTACAACTTGCTTTTATTTGGTAAAAATAAAAAAAACTCACATAAATTTGATAAAATTTAAATTTCTTGCACAAATTGAAAACTAGAAATCAAGTCACTTATAGCTCAATGCACATCTCAAGCTCTCCAATTGATTTGCATTTTGTTTTAAAAATACTATCTTTTATAGGCTAAGGGAAGGGTGACTTCTAGGGGCTAAGGGAAGGGTGACTTCTAGGGGCCAAGGTTCCCACACTTATTTTTAAGCATATTTAAATTATTATAAATATATTTTGGCCTCTTTAAGATTTGTAAAAAAATTGTTGGAAAATGATATTTGAAAATTATATAGTTTTTTTTCCTATGTTTCTCTCTATGTGTCCTTTCTCCTTTTCTCTGTCATTCTCGCTCTCTCTCTCTCTCTCTCTCTTTGTCTAGGGTAACTTTCTGTCATCCTTGACCATCTCATTTGACCATTTTCTAGCTTTTTGGCCAAAATCTTGAGATAAGCAAACTATAGACACTCCTACTTAAGAGCTTATATTCAGAATTCAAGGCTTTCGTTTAAGTTCATAATAGAGTGTTACTCTCTTCAATTTGAGTTTCAATTAGGGTGATGATCCTCTCTCCATACCAAAAAGTTGAAGGTTTGATTTTATTGCTGATTTTATTTTCTTTTCTTTTTTGTGCTAAGATTGTTGTCATGAACACAATTTTTTTTGGGTGCTTAGTGCTACAAGGGTTGAGTTTTTATGCTTCTGAATCGATGTTGTGGGATCGAAAAGGAGTCTTCAACGTAATAAGCAGAAGAGGTATGGATCTCCTGCGAGACAAAAACACTCATCATCCCATTGTGGTTTTCTCGAGTTTAAGAATCAGGAATCTACTCGATTTCAATGCGTTGGTGAGTTTTCTTTAACATTTTTTGTCCAATTCATATATAGTTTATAACTTATGATTCTTGATGCATCATGACAAGATGCTCACCAACATATAGGTGATTATTTTATTATTTTGGTTTTAGATTTGTGATTTAAAATTTATGCACCTTGATATATCATCAATTAAGCTTTTGAGTCTAAAGGGAGACTGAATATAACCTTACAAGAGAAAAGAGAAAGGGGACAACAAAATATTAGAAAAGATGAAAATGTATTGCAAGAAATCAAATTGGTACACTCATAACAAATATAAAATCATTATCTTATAAATCAGAACTATAAAATACAAAAATATAAAATTTTAAATATCATATACTCATTTAATTTATTATTAATATAAAACAAAATTTGTCTATTTTTTTAAAATTAAATCAAAAGTTCCACATTTTTTAATATAAAATAAATTTTGATTTTTGTAAAATCCTAATAATGTTTTAAATATAAAATTATAACTTCAATTGTAGTAATTATAATAATTATAATACAAAATACTTCTACAATTACAATTTTATCCTAAAATAGAGTGGAAGAGTTAAAATTATCCTCACTTATGCTTTTATATATAAAGATATTAGTATTAATAATAAAATATTATATTAATTTGTGAAATTATAGTAGTAGCAATTTGTGGTGTGTTTTTTTTAATACTTGATATCAAAATTTTAAATTTTTTTTTATCAAAGATCAGGTCATGCAGTTCAATAAGTGACTCACTGATTCAACCATTGAGCAAGTGACCTAATACCTTAACAAGGTCAATCACCGCTTTAATGTTTTTTTACAAGATCCACTATAGTTTTTAAGAGCTATGGGTAGAACTCTATTATTTAAATTTATGTATAGCAATTCACATTAAACACTACTAGAAAAATGTTTTTTACGACATTTATTTAATGTCGGTTGATGAAAAACCGTCTTAGAAAGAAATGCAGTGATATTTTTGTAAATAAATATAACTATTGTACAACGGTTTTGCGAAAACAATCTTAGAATGATGGTCTGCAAAACCGTCTTAGAAGGATGTCATTCGAAGACAGTTTTTGCAAAATCATCTTAGAAAGATGTCATTTTAAGACAATTTTATGAAATTGTATTAGAAGATTTTCAATTGTTTTTATTGTCTCCCTCTCCTCTCATGCCACTCGTGGGCAATGTCACGTTTCTTCACAAGGTCTTCCTCTTCTTGGAGCATTGGGGCTTGATTAACTATGACACCACCCCACCTTCTTTTGATGCGGATGTAGAGTAAATGGAGGAGGAGCATTGCAAGGTTCACTTCAAAGAAGGTGCTCCCAATCGGTTTTCATTTTGAATTTTGAATTTCAAATTTCGATTTGAGTGCATAATTGTTGGTTTTGTAATTTCATTTTATGTAGTTTGAAATTTTCATTTTTGGTTTCTGATTTATGAGATCTGGTTTCATATCTGCAATATGTGTGCTTGTGCGTTTGATTTTTGAAGTTGTATGGCTTTTTTATTGTTTTTTTTCATATGTGTTTCGATTGCAATGTGAAGAACCCTACTTGCGCATCCATCACATATGGGATCCTTCTCAGCATGGATTGCTCTGCGGTTCACCGAAGTCTTAGCATGCACATCAGCTTCGTGAGGCAAGTTTTTGCTGATTTTGTTTCAATGGTGAATCAGCTTGTTAATTTTTCTGTTCGAAAATTGTTTGTAACCTTTCAAAATATGATTGTGTGGCTAATTCTATTATCGGGAATGTTGTGTGGTGTGATGTTGTGTCTGAATGTTTTATGTGGGTGAATTTAGAGCATTGCATTGTATTGCTACACTGTGTCATTCCTTATTTAGATCTCCAAAACTCAAAATCACCCATGAGAATCTTTCCTTTTGTGGAAAGAAGCTTTGAACCACTGTAATACCTAAGTTTTTTTTCCTTTAACTTTCCCACCATACCAAAGTTTAATTCCTAGTGTTTACCCGTTTATCTTTATGTCCAACATATTTAGTTTCTTGAAGAAACATGTTGTTAATCCTTCTCTAAATCATGATGTCCATCACGTCCAATGGTATATGGCAAAGTACCAATATTTCAATACCTTATTAAGCACTCTTTGACTAGCTTCTTTACCTACACCCATCCACAAAAATGTGAGGACCTACCTTTACTCATTTAACACTACCTCCAAATGTTGTTGCAATTTCACTAACTCATTTTACATTGTACTTGAGTCGTATAATGTGTTAATTTCTGGTCATGGCTTAGCATTAGTATACTACACATATAATTTGTCTCGAGTAATTCATGTTTGGGATTTTGACTAGTTTTACATTCTTGTCGAGGGCGTAACACAATCCTACTTGGGCTTAGGTCCAACTTTGAGACAAAAGACAGTTCTCAAATCTATGGTTTTAAAAAGGCTAAATGATTATATGCTCATGAAGTGTAGAATAAATAAATATGGGTAGGTATTTATGTGTTGTGTTAGTTTTGATAGAGGCTTCACACGATAACATGAAGTATGATATGGGACTTATATTATTTGATTTGGTAATATCCTTTTTGTTTTGGGGCAATTCAGTTTTATATTCTTAACTTGTAACTCATTTTTTAATATAACTTTTTAAATTTAGTAATGATCCTTGACAGACTTTGTCCTCACATACTTTAAAAAGTTACGGTGGAACCTTTGAGATTATCCATTGGTTTGCATGAGAGTTTATATTCAATCAATGGATGACTTTGTGGCTTCATATATAAGATTGGAAGGATAAATGATGATATTATTGTTTTAATCTAATCATTGAGTTGCCAATGGAATAAGGATTTAAAAGTGGAGCAACTGAATGGATACTTAATCCAAAATAAATGAAGCAATATTGGAATTATCAAAGACTAGTTGGTTTTTCACATACTTGTGTCTAGAGGTATTTGTCTTATAAAATCTATTATAGGGGAAGCAAGTAATTTCGTAACTTGAAGAGGCTTTACGTGTAGATTCAATGAGATCCAAGGAGCTTTACTTGCTTGTTATGTTATTGTGCTTTCCATGAGAAATTTGAAGTACATAGCAATTATATAACTAAATTAAAATTTTGTACCCTGTGCTACATCTTTATTTGATACTTCATTATTCTGTGAAACACACTATATTCAAAATGTAGGAAGTTGTTGAATAGAAAGAAGCCAGAAAAGCCTGAGAGCACTTCTTCACCTAGAACTTCACATATAGTAATTTTGTTGCTTAAGAATTGGCCAATGTAGTTAAGATTTTATTTTCATGCATGGCACATGCACCATAGCTGAGACTTGTCCATGTGTAATGTGTCTTTGATTTTTGTATATATTAATATATTTTTTGGGTACATTTATATATAAATATATGATCTTATAACTTGTATTAATTTTATAGTTTTATTTGAGGTTGTCTGATCTTCTTTCTCTTTTTGTTAGTTTGTGGAAATAGATTATATTATAAATATTTGGAAAAACCTAACAATGGTATACCCTTAAATAAATCATGGACTGAACACTGAAGGAGGAAAAGGATTATAACTTTGTACCAATTATAGATGAAGCAACCTTCCTCTGTAAATTTTAATAACAAAAAGGCATTTTATTTTATTGCTTATAATGCTTCGTTCATATTAACAAAGTTTCTTCTCTTCCATATAGGTTTAGAAATTGCAATTTTCCTTTGTTGTTCTAAACAAAGTTCTTCTTTCATTATGGAAATATCAAAATATCAAACACACACAAAGATGTGTGGATCAATAATTGGGATGTATGTGCAAATTTTTTTTTGCTATGCTTTTTTCTATTGTTCTCTTTTATTTTCGAGTCTTTTTCTATGATTTGTCATATTCTTTAATTTATTTTTCAGTCTTTATCTTTTAAGATTGAAGCAATTAGGAATGAAATTCACTGTTTGGGTATTTAAGCATGTAAGTACAATATTTCTTGGTTTTTGATTTTTGTCAGATATCTTACTCATAGAATAAAAGTCTCTTGACCTAGTAATAATTGTTTTGGAACTACAAAGTATGGTTACGACATGCGACATGAGTAAGATATCACACTGACATAGGGATATGACAAATTTTAAAATCATAGGACATGCAATGGTTAATACCAATGGAACTAGTGGGTGAAGCGGAATCTGTACATAATTAATACTTGTATATGCTTTTATAATTTATAATAGTACAATTTAATAAGAAAATGTACGTAATTAAACAATACATCCCAAGTAAAAAAAATTAAAAAAAATGATTCTAAGACGGTTCTTTCAAAAACCTTCTTAGAATTCATAATTTTTTTTAAATACATTCTAAGACATTGTTTAGCATACAACCGTCTTCGAAAAGTGTCTTTTTAAGACAGTTGTATGCTAAAAAAATGTCAAGACGATTTTCACTTGAGAAACTATTTTAGAAGAGTAATATTCTAAGATGAGTCTTAGTTCACAACCATCTTAGAAATGTATATTTTTCTAAGACGATATTTTAAGTACGATCCAAAATCTTCTTTGAATGAGCCTTATAACCATCGTGCCATGAAAGTAGCATTTATATCCATTAAAAGCTTAACATTTTCACACACTAGCATTAAAAGTTCACAAAATTCTAAAAAATATCAATTGAACTCCAAATGTCATCAAAATTGACATTGACATTACACTTATTAGCAACACTTTGTTTGCATAGTACACTTATTAACCACTAAGTAGGATGGCTACCGTATCGAAGATTACAGATATCAAATAAATAACTTATAATTTTTTATAATTAAACACTATATGAGGAGTCTTACAACACTGCTCAACCAACTGAGCTAGACCTCTTTGGTATATACATTATAATTTATACTATACGTATAGAAGTTTTTAAAAGTAAAAAGTTATCCAAAATTAAAGATGTGTTCAATTATTCATAAATAATAATCAATAGTTTAGTCTAACACACATTTTCCATTAACAATGAGACTAGTGAGATGATAGTATGAAGTTAAAAATAAATAAAACATGATGGAATGTGAGGAAGCTAGGGTTTAGGGAAGGCTAATTGGAGGATTTTGTGTTTGATTTTTGTTGGTTTTGGCTGTTTATGAAGAATCTATTGCTCATTAATTTTGCAATTTCTTTTTGCAATTTGTTTTTGTTAATATAATCTATCTTTTTATGGAATCATAATTATTGATTCCATATAGTCGTGAGCTGAGGAGCAGCGGACTTTGAAACTATAGACATATAGATGCTTAAAAAAGAAATATTAGAGGGTTTCTAAACAATTATTCATTGATGATTTAGGAGATCTAGAAAAAAATATCAAACCTAACCTATTCTTTGTTTATGCACTCTACTTGGGTTGAATGTCTCTTCATTTTTTCTCTATTCTGTTGGAGTGCAAGAAGCCCTTTGCATTTCAGTGAACTTCATAGTTCACAAACTTTTGTCCCTACGATTTTCTTAGTTCATAGGTTTTCGTGTATTGTTTTCATTAATTTTGTTAACTTATGAAGATTTGTGTTTTTCGTGTAAAAAGGGGCTAAAGCCCCAAGAAATTTATTAGAGACTTTGCTGAAGGGAGAACAAAGCAATAATTGTTGTAAAGAGCATAAATAAAATTTAGCATTACATAACAAATTCTCCCATCCCCCTGGATAGAGAGCCCAAACTTGGCTAAAGTGTCGGCCACATGGTTAGCTTTTATGTCCATATGCCTCCAAGAGAATAGTCCTCCTTTTTCCGAAAAGTATTTCATAGCTCACATCAGCTGATAACAACTATGGCTTGGCTCACATCCTTCTATTATCAATTAAATGACATTTTAAGAATCAGACTCCATAGTCAACCTTGTATACCCTCTAGATCATGTGATACGAATGCCATTAAGAATGGCCCATAATTCCGTGTATAAAACTCAACACGCTTAAATTAGAAGCCCAACACAGCTTCACTTTACCTTTGTCATCCCACAACACTCATCCACATGCCTATTCTCCACCATTAGTTATCGCTCTGTCGCAGTTCAGCTTGAACTCCCCAACTTCTGGTGATTGCCTGTAGGAAGGAGTCCTATAAAATTATCCTTGGGTAGGCATTTGATTAACTTGTATGGCTTTCCTAAACCTTAAAACATTAAATGTCAAGGCTTTTACATGGGTCACGATACTTCCCACAGATGAAGCGGTTCCAAAAAAACCCACCTCATTTCTATTCTGCCAGAAACTGTTCAAAGCAATGCCAAAGGTGGCATTCCAATCACTATTCACATAGGCACTAACATGCATGAGATTCTTGAGCAACGAAAGATTCAAATCTGCATAACATAATTCCCTTACACTCCCTCTTTCTGCAAGACACTTCCATATTTTGTAAGAATATTGAAAATCCTTTAGGTAGCAGATCATAGTTTTGGGGAAAAGATTACATATAGGGCAAAGATTAGAAACTGTCATCCCTCTTTACATTCTCATAACATTTGTAAGAAGGTCTTGCCTTGCGCATTTCCAAGCATGAATGTGCATCCTCTCTAGCCCTGACCATTTCCAAATGGATTTGAAAAGAGGATCCTTATTATATGCTGACCAGTAAGGCTCTGATAGGTCGAGGCTATCATAAAGGAACCATCATATGAGTGTGCTACATAGGAACATCATCCTCACAAGTGATCACGGGAGGCTCCATAGCTTTAATGGCCTCACAAACTTGTGGTGGGAGCACCTTGTCAGGCTTGCCCATAACCACGTGACAAAATAATATTGTAGCTAGAAGATCGATCTCATCAAGAGTAGCCATAGAACTCTCTTGAAGCCTCCCTTGGTTTTGAACCCAAAAATCTTGTTAGAACAAAACAGACATTCCATTGCTAATTAATATAATTTATCATAAGTTAATAAGTCTTAACTATCAGTTAAATGATACTATTTAAATTAAACGATGCAAATAAGAAGCAAGGATTTGGGTCCTCTCACATTAAAAATAGTGGAAGAGTATCCAATTAGAAAAAAATCACACTGGTGGATCAAATGTGCGGCTGCGATTAAATTATAGAGTCACCCACTAAACTCACTGTTTCATTCAACTCAAACCTGACTATTTGCTTTGTGACCCAACACTCAATGACAATGGTTGTTGTTTTAGTAACCACCAAGAATGTTTTCAAAGACCATGAATGGCCAACCTCCTTTCACCCCTATCTTGCGTCACCCGTCACCACCGTGTATCATAGTCTTTGTGCTCATCACCACCCATAGCCACCGCAAGTGCCACCCCATGTGTGTGGCACATCTATCACAATTTTTTTTTTTGTTTTGCAAATCTGGTTGTGCCTCAGTTGATTTGGCCAGATCTAACTTGGTTTGGTTTCTCATTTCAACTTCTCTATCGTCTGTGGCAGCACGACCACCACTAATGTTTCAGATCTTCATTTTCCTTTATGAAATTTGATATGGTTTGGTGCTTGAAACCATTTGATTTATGCTTATACGAATCTGAAGTTGGACCCGCAAGAAAGAAAGAAAGTCACAAAAAAAAATGAATTTGCCATTGACAATTGCATACAACAACGTGGTTCGTGATTATGGTCTTGTGGATGTAAGAAACAGGAAGACCAAGGCAAAAGAAATGTGGGGAGAAAGAAGAAAATGGTACAATAAGAGAAAGAAAAAATGATAAATGATAAAAGATAAAAAATCTTGACCCTCAATCTAAAAAAATAAAAATCTAATGGTCTAAAAATCCTTTTCCACCATTGGAGACATGGGAAGTAGTCACATTGGAGAGACTTTAGTGAAAGAGTGAATTTAATTGAACAAATCTCAACCGCGCATCTGATCCAACATTGTATCTTTCTCGAATTGGAGACTTTCCAGTTATTTTTAGTGGAGAGAGTATCCAAATCACAAATGCAAACATTTTTTAAAAATACATCTTACTAAAAATCCTATTATTAATACAATTAATATTGATGTTATGTTGATCAATTTTCTACTAATATTAATGTCATTAATTGATAATTAACTCATACAATGGAATTTTTACCACACTCTATTATTATTGAATTTATTTTTTAATAATTAGAATAAAGGTTTTTGAAATGATTCAATAGATATATCAAATTTATTGTCATCTAAAATCTAATCAAATTTTACGTGTATTTATCTAAAAGTGAAAATAAACTACATAGATATATCAAATTTATTGAATCTCATTATTTTCAAAGCATAACTAAAATGCACAACATTACATGTATAACAATGTATTGAAAGACACACACAACACTATACAAACAACATAATAAAATATTCTAGCAGGATCATCCAAATCAACATCCAATCTATAGTTGTGTTGTCTTCCATTAAGTCATTTGTAACACATAATTTAGTTCATTTTTCAGCAAGTGTAGCCCCTCCAAACCCACTTCCCAAACGAACATCACAAATGAAATTACTTAATGGGGCCAATTGCCCCCATAGTTAGCAAACATGCATCTGTCCCAGCACCACTATGCAAAAATTTATGCAAAACAATTTCAATATTTATTCTAGTCTTGTAATTGAAAACAATTATGGTGGGAAGACCACTTTTCAATGGCCGAGAAAAGTGTTTAGTAAGTTCAACATATTCCTTCAACAATAAAAAATAGTTTAATATTAGAAAAGATATGAAAAATCTCATAATATGATTATAGTAATTAAAAATAAAAAATTAAATTCATTATATAAAAAATCCTTATAGATCCAGGATTGACATATAAGTAAAATTTTGTGTAATTTTTTCTTTAGAATATGATCTTACACTTGTCATCATATGTCAATGTGTCAAAATCGACTAGATGAATAAAAAGAAATGATAATAAGTTATATGAATTGGTTCTCTATTTATAGTAATAATTAGAAGATATGTGAAAATCAAATTCATTAATTGTTTACTCATTAAAAACAAAACATATCATTTCAAATTTTTTAATTTGAAATGGCTTCCTTTATCTCCATGTAATTACAATTGATAAAAACATTTAATTACCATTTAAATACACATTAATTTATATAATATGTAATAAAAAATAAAATAGAATCAAAATTAATGTTAGTGAAGCTATTTATGTGATAAGCTTAAAATTATTATTATACATGCACAAAAAGCTTAAAATTATGAATTTCAAGTTTATTTAAAATTTAGTTATCTATAAATATTTTATGTTAATAACTAATATTGAGACTCTTTTATCGTTTATATTTCTGATTGAATAATTATTATTTTTAAAATGTTCAAATTTGTATTTGAATTCATTCAATCTGGAGATGTATATATAAATATTTATCATTAACCAAAATAAAGAAGTATATATTTCATATTTTTAAGAAAATATATTTATTAAAATTAAAACCTTTTACTTATTTATTATCCAAATTTTTATTTAAAAATAACTGAGTACATAATAAATATATAAATAATATATTTTTGTGGAATAAATGTATAAATTATAGATTCAAATGCATGTCTCTTTTCTTATATTAAAAGATCTATATATATCCATATTATTATAATTAAAAATTAATTTATTTATTCAATATATACAAATTAAATAAGTATTTTATCAATTGTTCCAATTATCAATAAAGTAAATTAACACATAATTTGAAATAACTAATAATATTTGCAGTCTATTTTACTCCTCAATTTTAGACCTATTTGTTTTATGGTCTTTGTAAAAAAACTAATGATTTCCTTTGGAGTATTTGAAAACAAAAACACAAAAATGGTTAATTAAATTAAATTTTTATACAGAAAAAAGGAAATGAAGGATAGAAGTTTTTGGAATAGTTCTTCATGAAGACCACAAGCATGAAGGTAGAAAGAAAATAATATTTCTATTTAAGAAGTTACAATTTAAATAGAAAAATATAATATATTTTATTAAATATATTCAATTGATTTCACATGGGAAGAAAAACCTATAATAGAGAAGACAAAAAAAAAAAAAAAAAACCTTGTGGCATCCCTCATTATGATTTTTACCTTTAACTTTTTACAAACCTCGCTAAGGTTGATGCCTTTGCAATGTGATGATTTCGACTAAAGAATATGTGGTGGATTTGTGCCCAAACCCATTTTAAAAAATAAACAAATAGTCACAAGATAAGAGGATATAATTGAAAAGGAAAGAAGAAAATTTTAGAACATTAGGATTTTTGGGGGAGAATAGAACTTGGCAATGATGGTAACATTAATTTTAAAATATTTTTTTCAGCTCATCATTCCAAAAACGTTTTTTCTAGGTAATTATTATAATATTATTTTCCCAAACTACCCCACCTACTTTCTTTTATTTTTCCAAAACTAACCCACCTCCTTTGTTTACATATATAAAGAAAGATTTCATCATAAAGGATTTTCGGTTCTCCAAAACTCATTATAGAAATTTTGTTTTCCAATTTAATTTTTAACACTAAAATTGTTCTGAAATGCTATTTTTAAATTTAAAAAAACACTTAGACAACTCTAAATTTTATAAAATTTAATAGGGAGTTTCCTTAACCTTAATAATATGTCATATGTTTTTCTCAAGCCAAAAAAATTACAAGAATCTATTTTTCATAATTATTGTTCCTTTGTTGCCCTACAACAGTATTTTCACAAGAAAATTTCTAAATATTATGATATCACTTTATAATAATTTGGAAAAAATTCTGGACCATATTCTACTAGGTTAGTTGTGCATCATATATTTTTTTCAAAAGTTATTTCTCATGAAAATTAATTTTTTTCCTATTTAAAACCTTCTCATGCAAAAAATCATTTGGATGAAAACAAAATTGTCATAAACAAGAAGCAATTGAAGTTTGTTTTGTTATCAACAATGTGTCAAGCTTGTGCAGAGTTGTCACAGACAAAGGGATCCAAAAAATATAAACTAAAAAATTAATAATCAAATTGTATTGATAAAAAAATGTGCATAAATCAAGTACAAACGCTTCAAAACATAGTAAGATCAAATAGTAATTTTAGTTGAAAATAGAAAAAGAAGGGAAAAAAAGGCATAAGAAACTAAAGTTAGAAGCTAGATTTAAGAACAAAATCAAAACCCTTGAAATTTAAGGTGTGTGAGACAGAACTGAACCGAAGGAATTGTGACTTTTGAAGAGCAAATCAAAGTGAAAATAAATAGAAAAGGGTGATTGTTTTGAACTAAGAAATATATACTTCATGGCATGGTTTTTGAACAGTCATATCATAATCGTCCTCTCACTACTAGAAAAATGACTTTTTATGACGATTATTAAGTGTTTTTAACGACGATTGTAAACCGTCGTTGAAACGCAATTGCTTTTTATGACGGTTATTATAATAACCGTCTTTGAAAGTTAGAACAATTCAAAGACGGTTATTATGTAATAACTATCTTTGAATGCAGTGTCTGGTGCAACATTCAAAGACGGTTAATACATAATAACCGCCTTTCAATGTTACATCTGGTTCAACTTTCAAAGACAGTTATTATGTAATAACCGTCTTTGAATGCAGTGTTTGATTCGACAATCAAATACGGTTATTATGTAATAACCGTCTTTGAATGTTACATCTCGGTCGACATTGAAAAACAGTTATTATGTAATAACCGTCTTTGAATGCAGTGTCTGATTTGACAATCAAAGACGGTTATTACATAATAACCGTGTAATAATCGTCTTTGATTGTTACATCTGGTTCAACATTCAAAGACGGTTATCAATCAAAGACGGTTATTATGTAATAACCGTCTTTGAATGCGGTGTCTGGTTTGACATTTAAATATGGTTTTTGAATAATTCTGAATTCCCCACATAATCACTAAAATAATCTTCCAATATGTGTTATGACCCATATTTAGAGAGATCCTCCAATCCCATGCCTTCAACGGGCTTCAAAAAATTTCTGTTCCATGAAAAGAATAACCAGTAGCCATACTTAAATAGTACCAATGAGGAAATAAGAATATATTTCTATTTTACTTTTATACAACATTATAGCAAAGGCAACAAGTCAAGCTCTTCATATTTCCACTATAAATTTTGCCAACAAGTCGATGTAAAAGACAATCTACTAGAAGTTAACTGATTGTGTTTGATACTTGATTACATTCATGCTAAACTATTGCAAGAGGCTCGGTGATTATAAATGTCACCTAGTTAGAGATATCAACTTCAAAATATAAATATTAAGGATGATAGAATATTGCATGATTGATGGGAAAGCTGATCATGCATCAACTGTTTTATAATCTAAGACATTGATCAAACTATTGCCAAGTTTTAATTAAATTTGTTCAGGAAAAACAAAGAAAAGGGGATGCGGGAATAATGTAGGCAAACTAACAAACTCAACCAACTGCTTTTCTTTTCCAGTCAAGATTAAAACTCAAACCCCTTTTCAAAGGGACCTATTCCTTCCATTTCATATCTTTAGCATCGGTCAGGCAAGTTGAGTGCTTGACAATAGCTAGATTTAATGTATAACGCTGCTAATATCAAGTCTTCCACCATCAGTCAGCTTAAACAGGGAAAAATGCAGTTAACGATACATAAATGAAAAAAACACTTACCTAAGTAGATAGTCTAAAAATGCGATAGCTTGTAAATTTAACATTCTCGCATCCTTATCAATGTTTACTGGGTATCTCCTAGAAATATAAATAGTTGCATTCATTATCCCACAAAAAAACCAATCACATGCTTTTTTTTTAAATAAAATCAAAGACTCTATTATAACAAAGGAAGACTAGATTATATCTCAAACCTTTAGAAAAGCTTTATTTTAATATCAACCTTTACACTTTTTCATAAAATATGAATGATGGCTTCTTGTTATTTGTTAAAAAATAAAAATAAAAAAGAACAAGTTACAGTGACACCCCTTTAGTTTTACTCTAACTACACAAGCACCCCCTCTGTCTAACGGTGTTGACTTCTGTTAAATTTCTAATTAAATTAAGCACATACCCCTAAAACTCAAAATGGGGTCTCTTCACTCTCTCATTCCCCTCACGCAGGTTCTGAAGGATAGGACGGATACTTTTAGATATAACTGGAGAGGATAACATAGAATATAGAATCTATATCTATTATGTATTTGGACATGGTACCACTTGTACATATTAATGGAAGTTCTTTTTTTGGCTGATCTAAATTGTGATCTATAAGGAAATAACAAGGAACAAGAAAGAATTAGAATGTTACTTGGAATTGTCCTTGGAACTCTTGCGTGAACTCTTTCCATCTTCACAACTTACTGAAGATTGCAAGATTTTCAATTTGTCATGAATCTGCAAGAATTTGTTATTTGGAAATTATTTGCTTTGACCAGGAACCAAGTTATACAAGATTTGTGCATTTGCTATCTCGATGAATGCAATAAGAAATTGGCAAAACGATACCGATAGATGATTGATAGAGTTGTCCTTTCAAACACAACACAATAAAATCAATAGTCTGTAAATCACAAGTGTAGTTATGTACGTCACTTCTACACCAACGATCTAATATATTTTTCTCATTGAGAAACATTATCAACGAAAAAAAAATTATTCCACTAGGTGAGGTTGACTACATAGATCACACTATGTCTTTTAGTCATTCAACTCGGTTATCTATGAAAGCAACATTAACAAGGAAGAAACATTATCAATGAAAGCAAAATACCTAAATTACAGGAACCTTTGAAACAATTGTCAGTACTTAGCAGACCACCATATGGAAGAAAAATAAAGCAATTTGTCATATCTTACAAATTATAATGCATAAAGCATTGTTTTCCTTGTCAAGCCCACAAATCATATAATGAATCAATCATTTGTTCAAACACTTGGGAGTTGGGATGCCCCCCAATGTTTCCAAAATTCCTACACTAAATAGACCAGAAAGTTGAGCAGTGTGAGAGTGTTAAACATCCAGCCTCAAGGCTTATAAAGCATATTATAAGTGCTTTGCATGGTGTCCAAATCTACGAAGAATCATTAGTAATTATTATCCAGCTAGGTGATATAACCTAGAAGCCTCAAGTTGCAACTTTTTGAGAAAAGCACCAGTTATGAATTTATTCTGATTTGAAGAATGAATTTTAAATCTCAAATTTTCAGGATCAAACATACGAATCCAAATTCCAAGTTTTTTAACCCAGAAGAATATTCAAGAAATAAGTCACACAAAACCAGAATTGGTCCTAACTCCAAAAGCATGTTTTTAAAAGATGTTTTCAATGAGCAGCCATGCTCATCAGCCTAGCATCACCAATTCACTTTAATATGATATGCTCTCTTGCTAACCTAATCCCAATGTGAGTAACTATGGGCAACTATTAACTTCCCATAGGGAAACTCTATAGCCACTTACCAATTAATACAATGATTTTAATTTTGAACCAAAACAACAACAGTAATAACAATACATGACTCTTAGATAGCTATAAAATCCTAATAGGAATCCTGAAGAAAAATAAAAACAAAAATAAAGGAGAGTAGTAAAAAGACATGGCTAAGTGAGATTAATGTGATAATTCAAAGAAACAAATGCATATTACTCCCAAAGTAACTTCCAAATAAGTTGAGTTCATAGAAAAACCAGTAACTGATGCAGTATCCAAATCAGAAAGGAGTTAACTGACCATCTTAAGACCCATGGGTGGGCCTGCTCACCATATTAACTAACTTGTCTATTCAATTGTTCCAAAGCTAAAAGATTTTAAGCTTTTAAACAGGGATTTATAAATTGTGATCCTCCCAAAAAAAAATCCCTCTATGCAAAAACAGAGCATTTTGAGCACACAACACTAATCATCTCCATTGTGATGTAATTCACTGATCTACTTAGAATTGTCTGGTTCAGAATTGCATACTTGTGGGGAAATTAAAAACTAGTTTTAATTGGATATCAGTCACTACCAACTCTGCCAATATCTACTACTCCTTTATAGTGTATAATTTAATTCATCGTAGTTACTAAAATCCATCAAAGATGCCTGCGGCAGGTTGAGGTCAATGAGTACACTTAGCTTGCCTTTTACTGGTTATATTGAGACCAAAGGCGAAGGTTCTGTTATCCTTTTAGCTTTCACCAAATTTGGATATTGACTCTAGGTTGGCCATTGATTTGCATTATATGCATATCAATACTTATGGTTATGTACGTACCTGTCATTTCCATGATGTATAGAGAACTAATTGGAGTTGTTCTTTTACATATCTATAGGTATAATGTTCTCACGTTTACTATTTCTGGCCGAAGGTAGGTTGAGGTCAATGAGTACACATAGCTTGCTGACCTTCTGTTGGAAGCCACTAAAAAAAGAGCATAAGCAATATCATCATCTAAGATGTCAACATTTAATAATTGGATCCAATTACTCCAAAACATGGTCTCAACAAGGAAAAAAGTTAATTCAGAAAAATTAACATTCCCCACAACCATATATTCAAGTTTAAACATACCTCTGAAACATCAGCAGTAAGTTTTTCCCAACTCTCAATCAACTGATATAGCATCCCTGTAGGGAGATCCCTGCATAATTTCCATTTTCCCATCAAAAGTATATAAATGTATGAATAGACAAATAAAGAAGGAAGGAATATTTCAATTTAATCTCAATGATTATCAACACCAGCTATTGTGATGTTATCAAATTTTCTTGTTAGAATATTTGGTCTCCTACTCCTATTCTTTTTTGAAGTCAATAGTTTTCTATTTCTTTCCTATTAGATTTAGGCAATAGAATACTTCATAACCTGGTCTTGACCATATAAGGAGGTATCTGTATGCTTCAGATGTCATCTTTTATATAACAAAATAGATTTTATGGCTTCCCTACCCATCCTTCCTCCTTTTCTGCTTAAATATGCTCTTAATTAGGAACAAATATTGCTCTACATCAACAAGTTTTTTTCTGAAAAAAGATAAGCATCAAATTCCTAGTTACCTCACTTTGCATACTATTTTGCCAATAATACCACCGCTTTTCATGATGGAATATTGTTGTCTGGGATCATTTGTTGAGGACAAATCACGATCTTTTTCATCCCCCACATCACAATCAGAAACCCTTGAAAGGTATAAATGTTGACTGAGAGCTTGACAAAACAAATCCAATAGTCGCACTCTACTATACTTTCCAGCTTCATATAGGCACTGAACAAAAGGAAAAATCAGGATCATGAACTCCAACTTAGCCATGGCAACAACTAATTACCAAACAATTTCAAAAGAAAAAGTTTAGGCAATCACAATGAATACAATATTTTCCAAATTTTTTTATTGGCAGATGAAATCATAGCTACTTGCAAGGCAAAATACTAGAATGTCCATCTGCCATAAAAAAAAAGGAATAATCAAGAAAAAAGCTTCATCAAAAGGAACAGGCATGGAGAATATCAAACATACAAATATAAAATTCAAGATCGTCTCATAATCCTTCCATGATAACATATCATTAAATAACTATGATACACATTATAACTATATGGTTACCATGCTATAGGATCCAGAAAGCACAACCTTAAAGATCAAATAATCTCCATATTTTAGTTTAGTTTTTATTTTGGGATGACTGTACTCATTCATAACCTTTACTAAAAGCTGTTAAGAGTGTTTGGCCAGATTGAAGGTTCACCTCATCTACACCCTAGTTAATGCTTCCTTCATTTGCTCTATCCCATTAAACCCCAACACTATCCCACAGGTACTACTCACAGCACCCAAATAGCCAAAATTCAACCTAAAACTACAGTCCTATTGCTCCCCTTACCTGACATAAATCTGATGAACCCCCAACTGGCCATTTACTATCTTTGATTCACCCTAGAAAATTCGAACTCTGACTTGTGAAATTCACAACAACGATAGGAAAAAGGTGAGGATGTATATCTTAACATAGACAATTTCCCATATAGTTAGACAGTTGTCTGTTAGACTTCCGATATAGTTAGACAGTTGTCTATTAGTTAAGTTTGTTGTTGCAGATAACTGTTTGTTAGATCTGTCAATAACTGCTGATGTGACAGTAACTTATCTTCTCAGCTTGTAGCACAAGCTTCCATTGTAATATAAATTTAGAATAACAAAATGAAAGCATTTCATATCTAATTTTGTGTTCTCTTTTCTTTGAATTCTTGATCACAAACATTAATGAAGATTCATCCAAAGGGTATGAGTATAGTTGACAACATGAATTACTTTATCAATTTAGTGTCCATATTAAAACTTCTTTTCCTACTCAGTTACGAAAATTTTCAGTAGTAACTATATAATGTACCAAAAAGCTACTTTTTGGATTGCTTGGATTTCTACGGTCATCAATTGATCAAGTTGTAATTTAGAAGATTAACAGAAGAAGTTTCAAAAGCAATAACCAATAAGACTATAACAGTGGATGATGAGTGCACAGGATCAAAAAGCAATTGCTAAATCTTACCAGAACTGCAGTGCTCCATAGCTTCTACACTGTCACCAATTCTGACAAACCCTCAGACATGCTTTTTTGAGTCCGATGATCAACTGTTTGATTCCTAGATTAATTTTAACCAAGGGGTAAACTCATTGTCAAGCAAATCTATATTAGAACAAAAAAATTTGTAAACCGTAATACCTTGCACACAATGGAAGTTCATCTATGTATTTCAGCAGAGTCTCGGGTGATAGTGCAGATTTTCCCTCCTAACAACCCATTTATAGTCAACCATTAGAATAATAAAACAAACAGCAATAAGATGACAAGACTTATTTAAAAAGCTTGACAAGAACACCCAGAAGTTTGAAGCTTGGATGAAATACCCATGCCCATAGGGTGAAATGTCTAATGGATCAAACACTAAACCAACCAAAAAAATAAAATTAGACTAACTTGGGCTAAATGACACTACTTGAAATGTTTGAGAATGAAAATATGCACACAAAAAGGATCCTAGTTTGCTGAGAGATGTGTGTGTGTGTGTGTGTGTATATATATATATAAGAATTGATAGATAGTACAAAAAAATGGTTCATGATGAAGGCTGCAGCCAAGCCAATGGTGACAGATTACAGGACAGCTTCTAAGAGCTTCTACAACAAGCTAGAAAACACTACAACTTCTACAGCAAGCTAGAAATATAAAACATTAATAAAACATAATCAAACAACAACTTTAACAACACTAAAATAAGTAATCAAAACACTAGACCCAAAAGCTATGTAATTATGAAGTCAGATTTGAAAGAGTAAACTCAGAGAAAAGATAATTCATTAGAAGAGTTCAAGACAAACTTTGTGAATGGATTCAAGTCAACACAACTGGAAAAACACTCAATACTAGTAAAAAGCCATATAAAAAAAATTTTGAACATAAATTGATGAACATAAGCTTTGTAACTCAAGTTCTGAAGGGTGGAGGGGGGACTGAGTAGAAAGTTAAAGGACTTAGAAAGAATTATTAATTCCCTACATTTAAATTTTGTTAGCAAATAAGTGCCTCGGGATCTCCAAAACTTGTATTATTTAGTATCTTCAAGGAACATTCAATCTTTTTTGCACGCAGACACAGTTGTAACTCATGTGATTCAAAATAAAATTATAATACCAAGTTCTCGTGAAGCTTTGTAAACATGGTCTGAAACTAGTAAATGGGGCAAAATTAGAAAATACACAGACTGAAAATACAAATATCAAGCCAGGTCTAAAGAGTTGTGGTTACTTTTTCGGGAAGGGTGAGGAATAGGATCTGAAATAAAAATAGGTACTGTTGGAAGTGCAAATATTCAACATATATGATGAATAGAAGTCCTTAACACAAAACATCCTAAAACGATATTTTAGACATGATAGGATTTCATGACCCCACCAAATAAAAAATACACAACAGGATTTGATCTAAGCTACTGGGATTTATTTGTAAAATTCTTTGAAAAGCACAAGAAGCATGGAGACAAATTCTCAATCATCAATAAACAAATTTATCCCAATATAAGAATAACATTATATTTAATACAGTTATTAACTCCCAGAACCCAGGCCTTAGTTTTGAAGCTTTTATTTCAGATGCTGATGATGCTTGATGAAATGAATAAAATATACTTGTCAAGACTTGGATTTAACTATTCAAGTATGCATTATAATAAGTATGTATTGGCAATATAAGATTTGGCAATGCATTTGATACCTCTCAACGAGTCTCTCATTTTTTATCACTTCTAGTGAGGCAATTGCAACTGCACTGGCCTGTGGATTTCCACCGAAGGTATTGTGAACCATAATAGAGAAGAAGAAAGCTTCAGCATTATTAGTCTTAGCTTTCATACTTTAATAACATTGAATTGTATTGTACTAAATGAAATTATTGGCTAATTACATAAACAAGAAATGAATGCAAAACAAAAAGCAAAATTTCCAGAGTACACAAAGGATGGAATTTTTTTATTAAAAAAAATAGCAATTGAAAGTTCTTAAACGAAGAATTCAGTTTAATAAGAAAACTGAGGGCTCCATTTTTAGGTTCGTCAGCCTGGAGACCTTCCATTTTTTATCCTTCCATTTTAAAAGAGACATTTGGTCCCCCTGTTTTAAAAAATCTGCAATTTTAGTCCCAATATTTAAAAATAAAGACATTTGGCCCTTTTATTTTAGGAAATTCACAATTTTGATCCTCATATTTTTTTAAAAAAAAAATTACCAATTTTGGTACAATCTTCAATTTTATTTACGTTTTGTTTCATTTATTTCTTACATTATAATTAATTAAATAATTTTTTGATGATATCTTGAATGAATATGTTAGGTCTAGGATTCAATTGCATCAAAATAAAATAAAAACGTAGGCAAAATTGAGAATTTGACTAAAATTAAAAATTTTATAAAATAGGCCGGCCAAATGTTTTTATTTTGAAATAGGGGACTAAAGTTGTGAATTTTTTTAAAACAGAGGGACTAAATATCTCTATTTTAAAATAGAGGGACCAAAATTGCATTTAAGCCTAAAACAAACTATATACTATAAGATTCCAGGTTCCAACAGAAAGGAGAGTTCTGTCTCTTCACATGATCTGACAAATAAAGGGCTTTAAGGATGAAAACAGATGCCCGTCATAATCCAGAAGTTTGACAACTACAGACAAGAAAATGCTAAACAAAAGGAGCAGACTAAAATAAATTATAAATTTATAATAAAATGAAACCTTCCATGCTGTCCCGGTTGTATACAAAGCATCACATCTTTGTCTGCAAGAACTGCACTAACTGGTATAACTCCTCCACCCAATGTTTTCCCTAGTATCTGAGTAAAAAGATAGTTAAAACAATTATGCATGGTGGTATAGAAAGGAGATAGAACCTTAAAAAAGGTAGGGGAAAAAAGAGTTTGCACTTTGCAGCAGAGGCAGTAAATTTCTCATTTTCTTGAAAGAAAACACAAAATTGGGTGGCCAAGTCTTTCAAGTGGAAGGTAGTCAAATGCATCTAAATCCAACTGCATACTTGCTAAGTGCAATGGCAATTTGTATTGTCTATGATTTAGGCATGTTCATAAAATATATATTTATAGGAATGGAGGGAGAAACTATATTGATTTTGACTAAAAGTATATATCCAAAAGATTTAATGTCATATACTTCTTGATAGCTGCTAGAATAGCTGCATGGCCTACAGCTGTTACCTGGTAACACAATGAAAATCAAACGTTTCATTGAAATACTAGTGTAAAACTACTTGATTTTGTTTCTAAAATAAAGTGGACACCATTTAAGAAAATGCTAGAGGAATTTAAAAAAATCAATATATGTTAGAAAAAAGCATTACACATCATCTTATTAATGGGTAGTTTAGTATGGCCTTAAAAATGGGATGAATGTGTGTGAAAAATAACATTGAAAATTCATCTTTGAAGTCCAAGTGTAAACTCTTTCATCAAACACTGATAAAAATAAAGATTAACCGATACATATCTCCACATTTCTACAACTCTTAAGTTTATTAATACATTTGACAACTAGAAGTTGACAATAATTATTTATTCAACAATGGCACCTCTTGATTCTCTCAGTGTCTAAACAACTAAAGATCTGAATTTGAAATTTTGAATTCCCCTTGTGTATATGTCAACATGGAAAACATTCAACAAACCAAAGCAATTGAAATGTAATTAAAGTAATCCCACAAACTGCATTTTAACAAAATATCGACACTCAAGTTTTGTAACTTTGGGTTCACTATCTGTAAACACAGTTTTGTTGTCCTTCTTTAGTTTGATGCTTCTATTTACCACGGGAAATCTACCAAACTTCTTATGAAGCTGATAAACAATTAGTTGATATTACATCCACATAAGAGGAAACGGAAAGTAAACTAGATCACATGGATTTGAAAGTGTAAAGGTGCTCACAGGAATTAGCATCAAGATTGTCACTGGAATTAGCACAATAATGTCAGTCATGGTTCTGTTTAGTCTCTTTCTTTGACTCCCGGAAGCCTTGCAGCCGTGCACTTGCCTTACAAGTATTTCTAAAGCAATCATAATGTCTATGAAGAGCAATACAATACCCATCCAGAGGTCCTAGTAAAATTTTCCACAAATAAAGAACCTACAAAACAACTTGTTTACAAGAAACACGTGATTAGAACTCTTACTGCACTTGTGGATGCCAACTTGATGCTGTATCTCTTGATAAAACTTTCATGCTGAGGATTTGACTTGTCGACACAGGTATCTTCCTCGTATGTTTTCTTATTCGTGATTGCTGAAATTGGAGCCTATGATTAAAAGAAATGAGAAAGAATTGGTTACTAAGAGCAAGGAATATGTATAACTGATGTTCCACAAAGTTGACACTTGAAAACACTAGTTCAAAACTGTAGGTCATTGGTTTGTTATGCATTAAATCTTGGGCCAACATATTTCGTGCAGAATAGGGAATCTTACTACCATGCATCCATGCTGTGCAGAAAGCACATGCAGTAATACTGCAACAGAGCTCATCACTTTCAATTTTTACACTCAAACTATGTTTATTCTGCTAACTTGCATTATTAATATTTAGAAGGAAAAGAAAAGATCATGACCACATAGCAATTGCCTTTCAAACCCCATTCCTAAAACAAAAGGAGTTCATTATAAAAAATTCACTACTGAAGAACTTCTCTCTTTGGTGGATATCTACCGAGTACTTTGATCACTGTAGCTGATTTCTGTTTTTACAATGCCTTCAGTCTCAGCTATGAAGCTATTCAATAAATCTCAATGACAACAAGATTCACTTTGTTTCCTAATCCTACTGATTTTCCTAAAGGAATTATAAAAACCCTTTAGATTCTCTCTTATCCTTCAAGGATAAATTGCCAACTACCAAGGATACTTGATAAAAATAAACATCAATAAAACCAACCTTCATCATTGCCAAAATACATGAGCTAAAAGGCCAACACTGAGAACAAAAATTGAACCAAAACCTTGCAATCGAATTAAAAAATGGCTAGATAAATTTGAGTATCACAGAAGGCAGCAATTTACATCCCAAGTTTAGCAAGATAATGAATTTCCTTAACTTAGTATCTATCATGTGCGTTGCCTAAGTAACATACCTTATTGAATATACAACTGTTTTGAAAATTGTTCTTTGGACATCCTTCTGTAGTTAAATCATGTGGCATCTGCTGCACTTCAAACACCAGAGGTAACTTGGGTCCATTTATACTTCCCATATATGATGTATGGTTGTCAAATGCAGCATGATCCGCAGTATTTAGTGATTCGCTGCAAATAGGCACTATTTAATGATCCACAATATTTAGTGCATATAAGAATCCATCAAACCAGAACCAACCTACCCTGAATTGTCATAAGCAGCCCAGTGATATTGCAGACAAATACTTAACAAACCCTGACTAGGATGTTAAAAAGAGAATAAAAAATACAAGGTCAATAGTAATTATAGGCAGACAAAGAAACTTTGACTAGTAAAACTGATGTATAAATTAAATATTACCAACGAAGCAAGTATGAGCGCGAAGCTGTGTCCAATGATTGTTGAGTTGAGCGATTGAAGTGTGCAAATTAGTGCTATTATTTTCTGATAAATTAGAGCAGAATAATACAAACAGCAATATTATGTTCCCGTTACAGAAAAACACAAGATGTTGGTCTTATCACCCCCTTCTTCTTGCAATAAGTTAATTAAAAGAAACTAAGATAACACAAGCCTAGTATATAACAAAGATGACAACTAAAAATTAAAGGAATGTAAAGCATAGCTTCATAAAACAACAGAAGGCAACATGTCACTGTATGCAGATAAAATGGTAAAAAATATACCTGTGCTTTTTGTGATGGTGTCACACGACAACATATAGCAGTCCTTGACAAAACTGCCAGCTCAGTGAAAGCTTTACGATAGTGGGTAAGTGCAATCTCAAGTGCCCAGCCATCAACAACAAAAGCCACATCCTGTTTGAGAGAAGAATGATCAGATGAACTTCAAAACCTTTCAAATTATCTTGATGTCAATACATGTTTGCTAAAAGAATGTCCTAGTCAAAACACCCAATATGTCTGTACAAGAGGCCTATCACTAGATTTTATTTTATTTTAGATATGAAAAGAAATTTATTAAAGAGAAAGGGAAAAAAGGTACAAGAGCAAATAATAAGATTTCCAAAATTGAAACCATTTTTTTTATCAGCAAAGATAAATATTTATATATAGATAAATGAGTACCAAAATTGAAACCATGAAATGCAAAATCCAGAATGTTCAAGATAAACAAAATTAGTGGATTCTAAAATGATACAGAAATTTATAAGCAGTACCTTGGGTTCTGAGGTAGTTATCCGCATAGTACGGAGCACTCTCTCTAAACTCCTACAAACCTCCTCCTCTGTTTTGCCATCAATTGATAGAAGCTGTCCCTTTGGTTCTATTAGTTTTGGACGGAGGGAATTGTAAGAATAAAGGCTCTCCAGTATTTCCATAACAAATTAAAGACCTTCCAACGAAGGATGCATAAACACTAATCAAACAATAAAATTTAAAGCAAGTTGTGAACACACACATATCCAAGCTATTCGAAAACAGGATTATATGCACAACAGAAAGTTAGGTCAAAGTTCAAAAAGTAGTCTTATTTATGTCGGTAGCCCAAGCTGTGAACCAGATGCTGCGCATTTTAAAGCATCCTGGATAGGACTTATAAAAAAATGTTTTATAATATTTAATGCAGCATAATAATCCAAAACAGATGTGCCTAGCGCCCAAAACATGAGTTTGACCAAAACATCTTCAAGAGACAATACAAGTAAGGGGCAGCAGATGTGCCTAGCGCCCAATTTCACCACTGCATTACTACAGGTTATAGCCACAATAATTCCTGCAATACCGCTGAATAGTTTTCTGTCAGGCTAAATTCCTTCTGCTGAATATTTGGTGAATCTAACAGAAATAAACATAATAAAATCATCAACTTGAAGAATAACTTTGAAAGTCAAGCCAATGCAAGGACATTTGTTGACTATGAAAAAGGATTTTCATCCCCAAGGTTCAAATATATGTTTCTGAAAACAAGGTTGTTTCAAGCAAACCTTCCTGCATATTCCACAGACCACTTTTTTAGAAGTGGAATAAAATATCCAGCTATTCGTGGCATTTCAGTCTCTCTAAACCACTGCACCAAATACGGATGCTTCATTTTCAGTCTCTCTTATTTGATTCATTATTGGGCTCAGACTGAAACCAGGGAGTAAAAGTTACTCAGATCTGAGCAATGCTTATATCAGTTGAATTTGACAATATCACGTTTACTATTACTAGTCATAACTAGTAAGGATAAAGTGGAAGTAGTAAATATAATATAATATGATGCACAACTATTCTTCCAATCATAGGGTTGATAAAAGCCTAACTTGTTACATCTTTTATATATATATATATATATATATATATATATATATATATATATATATATATATATATATATATATATATATATATATATATATATCAATGTTACAACTGACAAGAAAAGCAATGTCCCAAAATTATGTTACAAGTATACAAGAGATTTATAACTGAACTAGAGACAGGCCAAGATTTAAGATATCATATTAAACCCACTGTAGCAGGAAATTGAGTCAATGCTCAAACAAAACATAATGAGAATCAGCTCAATCATTTGTATAAATATGTAAAAAAGGTGATTACTTATGAATGTAAGAATAATAAAATTAATAATAACATTACATAAAACCCACAAGAAGTTGCACAAAAAACAGTGTGTCTGCCCTTCGATCTTATTTTGATTGCAGACCTACGTTATAGTACAACCATTGATATTTTCATATAAACAAATAGAACAAAATCTGAAGGCACATGGAAACTTGTGCAGCCTGAACTTCGTGAACAGACTGTAAAGAATTGAACTGTATTTTGGTTCTTATGTAAGATAGAAAGATTATAAAGGATAGTGTAGGATCACGGGAATATGCAAATTTTACCAAGGACAAAACGAACACTAACAAACAAGACACAAGCATGCATATAGTTCACAAAAACTGATTAACTAACAAGAGAACACCTTGTAGCCTCTTCGAAGAAATTCTAGAGAACTTCCCTCTTCTTCTTGAAGTCCCAAGACCCTCAACAATTCCTCTTTGACCTATATCAGTCAATGGATTAGTATGAAGCTATTTACAATTAATAAGCAAATGAGGTTAACTATTTACGGTTAATTAGTGAATAATGTTAAGATTATGAAATTACCTCGCCAAGGCTGAAGTGGTTTGCACTTTCTGCTATGCAAGCATAAGAACCATCTGCTTGTTTAAGCATCACCTGCCAAGGACCTCAACAGTTTATGAAGAAAAAATTTAGTGCATTGTCCATATCATCAGTAAATCAAAGTATGCTAGTCATACAATAAGAATCAAATATAAATTAAAATATATCTGGTATTAACTCCTGGCTAAATTCAGTTTGTGCCAGCTACTACATGCACTCTTTTGAAGGACAGGGGGACATGTGGGATGGTGAAATTGATAGCATGGACAACAAAGTTAGATATTAAACAAGCGTTCTAAGTGATTCTCTCCAAACAAACACAGTTAGCCCCAATAATCAAGTATTAATGTGAATATGGCCATGCTACTATTTCCCTGACTAAATGTGGTTTGAGTAAAAATTGTCCCTAGTAACAAAGAGAAGCAAGTAATCACATTCTTCTTTGATAACAAGAAAAAAAAATTAATGTTGTTACGTAAACTGGAAAAAAGGTCTTCCTTTTCAGGTCTGATGCTAATATCAAATAAATGTATTAGTTTATCATACTTTTCCCCAAAAATTTCTCAGTAGTTTATTACTTTTTTATTCTAGTTTACATTAACCCCAATATTTATTTTGCATAGTATGTGTAAATAGATTAAAAAAAAACAAAAGAAAGATCTGAACATGTTTTTAGTCATATATTATCTTGCTTTTTGTTCATGCATGAGTGGGGTGTGTGTGGGTATTTGTGCATGATATACAGATACCCATATAAATATATAGTTGCACCTGGGTACTAGCGGAATACAACTCCATTGTAATTGACAATATAAGGTGCTATTGCAACTGTCTTTAAGACAGAAAAAGGAAACAATCAACTTCTATTATTATATAAAATGATCAATATCTGGAGCACATTCAATAAAGAAGTGGTACCTTTGAATACTCTCTGATTTGGATGAAGTGAATTGAGAAAGAAAGCGGTAGTGCAAATCTTTGGCTGGGAAGCCCGGAAGGCCTAAATCAGCACTGTAAATTAAATAATTATTCTGTCAAGCATGAGTATATGAAATAGTTAAGCAATTAGGCATGCATGAAAACTCAATCAGGGAAAGAAAAAGGAGTACAACATATACCATAGTGTATCTAGTTCAAGATTAAATAATAGTGTTAGTGTTGACGTAGCAAACTTCTCCAGCAAAATCCAAGTACTAAAAATAGAAGATATACATCAAACTAAAGCAGCTAGGCGAAGCAAGAGTACAGAATAAATTCTTTCCAATTGCAGATAATTGCATATATATTATGAATTAAGAATCGCTCCCATAGTTTGCCAACAAAGGGCATCAAAAACCAGAACCTAGATGAAGTTTTACCATCTAAGATACTGCTACTGGAAGGGATGGACATAGAAGCTAAACTCTGTATGTTGCAGAACATTGCTTACTGACCGACCCTAAATCAAATGAAAAAACTCAAATAAACATATATTGTTGCATATTATTTATCAACGATGAACAAAAACTAAATATTTCTGACTAAACAATCCAAGACCAAGCAAATACAGATAAGAGTGAAATTTAATTAGCACATTGAAGATTTGAAATGGAAAAAAAAAAAAGATTTGGGAAACCTTCTAATGGCAGAAACACCATACCACATACTTCTCTATATACGCAAGTTCACGTGTACTGCAGTTAATGAATATGCAAGAGGTTTGGGAAACCTTCTAATGGCAGAAACACCATACTACATACTTCTCTATATACACAAGTTCACGTGTACTACAGTTAATGAATATGTAGAGTGATGGAGGCTCAGTAGATTGCCAACGACCTGCATTTTTAAGAAAGGAAATGGACAAAGCATTACTATTTTATCATGATCATAAATTACAAAGCAATATTGCATCACCAATATATGGCTCAAGAATAATTTGATAAATTGTTATCCATAATCTAACATGGTAACTAGATATTACTTAGAAAGTTATCATTCAGAAATTTCCAATGGTGTGATCTTTTGCTGGAATGATTTTAGAAAAATGTTACAAGTTAAATGTGAATTGATTAATTAGACAGATGGGAAATAAATTCATAATTTCATTACAGAATCTAGAGCTGCTTTGAAAAACTAAGAGGCTCTGCATTCTGGTTTATCAGGTAATACCTACAAAGGAGCACAACAGGAGACAATAATAGCCTGGAACAAGTATCCATGAGTAAAAAGATTCATAGAAAAAACAACTGAACTGATTCTCATAAAAATTAAAAAGAACAATCAAAATAGAATAGCAACAAAGGACAGATGCTTGTGCTCAAATAAAGAAAAATAACTTTCAGGTTGTAAAATTGAATGGTAAATTACTAACATTATGAACAGACAACAAAAGTAGAAAAATATATAAATAAATATAAACTGTTAAACCTCCTACATCATATAAAACAGAAAAGAGGATGATATAACAAATTTGGTGAATCACTGATTTTGGAGTCGTTTTCCTAGGGCCAGCTATTCTGCCTACAAAGCAAAAGCCTCAACAAGGAAAAATTAAACTTATTCACAAATAAATAAAAAATGAAAAATTACCATGCTGTGTGGGATCCTTTGGCTCACAGAAGGGTCTATTCTTGGAAGAGTTGTGTAGCTGTCCTCCCCATCATTCACTCTAAATCTGATAGAGGCAAAGAAATCTCATTGCCAATAAGAAGCATTGCTTCTTTACAGTTATAAAAGAATAAGTATGTACAGGAGTTAGAAATTTGTGAATTTTATGTCTGCTGTCTTATTAAAAAAAAGAATCAGCGGTATAACAAAAATGTAATTATTGAAAACCTAAGGGTCTTCCCTTGCTTGATATCGTTCCATCTGCCATTAATGACAACAAATTAAAAGAAGAAGTTCCATTCTCTCAGTCCAACAATTTTGTAGAGACAACAAAACACAAAGTTTCATAAATATATTTCCAAATACATACAAGCCAATATAGTGACATTTGTCTCAGTAATGTTCACAATAACCAAAAAATTTCCTATGTCAACTAAGACTTTGTACATTGATTGCTTTGAACTTTAAGAAAATATGCTGCCCATTTCTGGCGAATCGTTGTAATTGTTTCGTTGTCTAACGCCGTTCCATCAAGAAACCACTACAAAATATGAAGAATACAAAGGGTGTATTTAATGAAGATGTCAAATGAATGGAAATACTACTAAAATAGTAATTTGAAGATGTTAAACTGAACATACCATGCTCCAATAATTCTTTAAACCCCCACTGACGATGTTCCACATCCAATGCATCACGTAGTAGCCACACTCATACCCTCCGCTTTGAACATGGCTCTACATTCAATATAAATAATAATTTGATCTAACAATTGTATTGAGGTTATCATTTGAAGATCAATACTGGAAAATAATGATTAATTGCATCACTAACCTTGACTTCAATCCACTTAGGAGTTGCTGGATTATTTGTACCATCCGCAGTTGTGTTTGCTGACTTCATTGCACTGCTTATAATAATAGCATGATCAACGTCTATACGACGATAACAAATGGTTGACACAAAATATTACACTGCATGATATGAGGGACAATACAAAACTTTACTTGTTAATTGCAGTTTTGATATGAGTATCAGGCTTCTTACGTAACAAACAAAACCATGCAACAACATTGGTCGCAGGACACAGTACTACCAGTTGCCAATGACCCCTACAAGAAACAAGTATTAGGTACGTAGAACTTCAACATTATTTATAACCATTTTGAATTAATAGTACTTGCTGATTTAAGTAAGCTCCTAGGTACACCTCTCGTTGCGATTCCTTGAGCCATGCTTGTAAGTAATGCTCACATTCAGCACGTCGATCCTTTGCATGGTGTATCGATTGTGGCTCAAGGAATCCATACACGGAAGCATGACCCAAAGTTGAGCTCCACTCATCCAAAAACCTGCTTTGATAAAATATACATAAAAATTGATACTGATGCATAGCATACAAAATACTACTTATCAATGAATCATATTAAATTTACTTACAGCATCCATAACTGTAGTATAGATATGTTCAAACATTTGTATCCTGCTACTATTTCATTTACATCAGAGAATGTCAAGAAGAATGAAGCATCAACATTTGATAGCCCAAATTTGCTGCCATCCCACTTCAACTCAACAGGTGTGCCGTACATGAAATATAGGCTCTTAATCAGTTGACGCAATGGATCATGGTCAAAATCATTCGTCCCCCTTTCATCTGTTTCAGGAAGTTTCTTTGGACTAATATCGAACTCCTAAATGTGTAATGAAAACAACAATTTACATAATGTCACAAACTAACATATATTCATGTAAACATGTGATGCAGCAAATATAATAACACCAAATTTACCTCATGTGACACTTTTTTCACAAGATTTGTTGGCCATGCAATGAATGTTTAAAGAGCCTGCCTGACATATTGAATCTCTGATGTCGGGAAAGGCACTTCAGCGTCACCTTCTATAACTTTGTCAACACTCACTCTTACAACATTATCAGCATAAGTGACATTGTGAATGGCAGATCCCCCCTCACATATTTTCCCCAAGGCCACCAACACTGTAGTATGTTGTCGTTGCACGTATAACCCCATAGTGGGTTTTAAGCTCACATTTTTGTCGCCTGATGGGTCAACATCAGCAGTTTCTACATTACTTCCTTTAGTGCTAAGACGTGCAACCAATGCCTGTAAATCCACCTCAATAAGGGGAGAGTATTGTGATCCCATCTGACTCAACTGAATGAAGATCTGACCGGACAACTCCTTCTTAAATTCCTCCAGACTCCTCTTGTGTTGCTCTTCATATTCATTCCTTACTTGTTCCTTTATGTTTCCAATAATGTCAACCCACTGTTGCTGCATTAGTGTTGCTGAGGAACTACTCGACGTACGTGTTGCCCTACCATAAAATTGAGTAAGGGTCATACCAGATCCCGCTGCACGAACTCGACCTGGATGTTCCGGTTTGCTAATGGCCGTATTCAAGATGTCATCCCGACCATGGGGAACAAAACTGCCCTGTGTCGTCTGCTCTTCTAACGAGTCCTAAAACAAGCACAACATATTGAAAGAGTTAATGAGGTAGTAATTATAAAGCAAACAAAAATTAGTCCGAAATTAATTATAATCATGCTGCAACTCACAATTCTATCTGAAATTTCTTTTGCTGCCTTTGATGTCATCTGGCCATATCGTTTGGTTCTAGCCATTTTCCACTTCACGTGCCTTTTAATGGGAGATGGCGGCTCCTCCAGATCAAACAATGGATTCTTATTCAAAAGTGCCTGTTGTTGTCTTTGCTTTGTTTTCTCATCTAACAATTTTTTCTCAAGCAAGTCATAACCCCCACGAGACAGTACGTGGGGGCAGTCATTGTATTTTTTACTCTCCTTTGCCTTTTTCCGAATTTCCTGTCATTGACAATATATTATTTGCATTTATTTAATTGTTAAAAATGTACATTTGTAAAGAATTTTAAACTAAATTGAACAAACATGTTACCTGCCAATCTAGGGTCTTGCGACTCGCAACAAATTCGTCCCAAGTTTGTTTATCCATACCATATTTTACTGAAGGATTTTCTTCCTGTCCGGCTTGTGTGTCAACATAGACAAATTTAGTGGTTAGCGAAGACTTAAATTGCCTCCATCTAGTGCCCACCGTGGACATTACTTTTTTCTTGGCCTTTTCAGCTTCTGGGATATCAAATTTAGCCTGCATTACATATTCATCATTTCAATTTTAGTGCATGTAAACATTTTTTTGAAAATAAACTCAATGTTTCAATACATCAAACTGTTAACGTGACTTACCAAAATGTCCCCCCATACCATGTCCTTAATCGTTTTTGGCACATTTTTCCAATTGCTGTGGACAATGGGGATCTTTTCTCGAGCTACAACCCCTAAAAAACTGTGGAACTTTTGCTTCTCTGGGCCTGATGCTCTTCCAGTTGCAGGATCCACATTAACTATTGGTCTAGGCTGATCTAAACTTCTTAAAGTCAGCCTTCTAAGTGTGCTTTGTCATGTCTTCTTAGGTTGTGGCTCCGAATTACCATCTGACTGCGGAGGGGACCTTGGCGGTGTCACCATGACGCTGTCCAAATGAAACAAATTTAGATTAATTTGGTAGGATTAAAAATAGCATGTACGCAACACAAAATAAAGATGAACATTACATATAACTCAATAACAAATAAAATAATATTGTAACATTACATTGATACAAGGCGGTTAAGGAGCAATGTTCTCCCATAAACCTTCAGCATGATCATGACGAATCGCATGTACGTCATCCACCTCTGCTTGTTCACATATTGAAGGCATTTTTGTGCAAAAACGAGGAGTCTCACAAATGTCAAGGGATTCATCATGAATTTGTTCCCTAACACCAATTGGCCTTCCTTGTAGAACCAATGATAATCTATGATTATTTGGATCTTGGATGTAAAACACTTGTCTAGCTTGTTCTGCCATAATGAATGGTTCCTCCTTGTAACCTACCTTGTTAAGGTCTACTAAAGTGAATACCATTTCATCTCCATGAACACCGGTATTTCCATTAACCCATTTACATTTAAATACTGGCACTCTAAATTGATTATAATCAAGCTTCTAGATTTCTTCAATAACTTTGAAATAAGGCATTGAGGCTTCAATTGGGTTGTTATCAGATGCTCTAGAAAAGTGCTCAAAATGAGCCTCCACAATCACCCCACTATTTTGCACACTACTTTTATCATCTTGTGACTTTGTATAGAATGAATAATTGTTTATGTCATAACCCTGCCAAGTAGGGACATTTAGATTCGGACCAATAGCCAACAATCTTAATGTTTTGGAAGCATTGTCATCACTCATAATTGTTTCTTTAAACCAGTTCATGAAAGTTCTATTATGCTCTTGCAACAATTTCATCATGTTCAATTTTGGGTTAATAGATGTCAGATATTGTTTGTGAGTTTGTATGTATGGAACGACCTCCTGTGTGTTATTCAAGATATACAAATGCGCTTGTGACACATCTTGTCGACTCATGGTAACAACATTGAAGCCTCGCGTCCCTTGACCTCCCGTGTCCGGTCATGACGAATTTTCGGTACCCCCACAACTTCAACTGTTTCCATGTACTGTGAACAAAACTCAATAGCTTCTTCAGCAACATACCTTTCTACAATGGAAGCTTCTGGTCGGTATTGATTTTTGGTATATCCCTTCAACACTTTCATGTAGCGTTCGATTGGATACATCCACCACAAAAAACCGGACCACACAACCGAATTTCCCTCACAAGATGAACAATTAGGTGAACCATGATGTCCAAAAATGATGGTGGGAAATACATCTCTAACTGACAAATGACAATGGCAACCTCATTCTCCAATCCAATTGATGAGGATTAATGTCTTTACTACATATGGCATTAAAAAGAAAGCACAAACGGGTTATGGCAACTCTAACTTTGTCAGGCAAGATGCTGCGAATCGCAACAGGCAATAATTGTTGCATTAAGACATGGCAATCATGAGACTTCAAGCCAACCAACTTAAGATCATTGAGGGCGACACGGCTCTTGATATTTGAAGAGTATCCTTGTGGAACTTTGACATTCCGCAGACATTGACAAAAACTTTTCTTCTCTGTTGTTGACAGTGTGTGGCATGCTAGGGGTAAATATGTTCGCCGACCTTGTGATATGGGATGCAACTGCTCTCGTATTCCCATGTCAACCAAGTCTTGACGACATTTCAAACCATCTTTTGTCTTCCCTTTAATGTTAAGAAGAGTACCAATTAAAATATCACACACATTTTTCTCCACATGCATAACATCTAGACAGTGGCGCACATATAGATCAGACCAGTATGGAAGATCAAAGAATATTAAGCGCTTCTTCCACATGTTGGGAGATGATGTCTTCTTCTGGGACTTGCCAAACACAGTTACAATGTCCTTTACGCGATCATGAACTTGGTTTCCGGTTAATGCTTCCGGGGGGCCTTCATTCTCCTGACTTCCATTAAAAGCTTTTTTCAATCATCGATAAGGGTGAAAAGCTTTTAGAAATCTTCGGTGTCTGGTATATACTGTCTTCTTTCCATGCTTGAGTTGGATGAAGCTTGTGTTTTTCTCACAGATAGGACATGCATGATGCCCTTTCACACTGTATCCACTTAAATTTCCATATGCTGGAAAATCATTAATAGTACAAAACACCATTGTGCGTAACCTGAACGTCTGCTGCACATTTGCATCCCACACATCTACCCCTTCTTCCCATAATTGTTTCAAGTCTTCGATTAATGGCATACACATCAATATCATTCCCTGGCTGCCTTGGACCCACGATCATCATACACAGGATAATGTATTTACGCAAAATGCACAACCATGGGGGAAGGTTGTAAATCATCAGTAAAACAGGCCACGAATTGTGGTTGCGGCTTAAGCTACCATAAGGATTCATTCCATCAGAAGTAAGAGCAAGCCTTAGGTTCCTTGGTTCATCCCCAAACTCTGGATACAAACGATCAATTGTCTTCCACTGTGGCGAGTCGGCAGGATGTCGCAGTAATCCATCAGATTTTCGGTCATCCGAATGCTATGAATGGTTTTTTGCATCATGTGCATTAGCAAACAATCGCTTAAACCTTGGTATTATTGAAAGATACCAGCACACCTTGGCAGGATGACAATTTTTGGTTCTTGCATCATCAGTTAATTCATCACGTTGCACTTTGTATCGTGATACCCCACACGTGGGGCATTGCCGTAGTTCTGCATACTCATTTCTATACAATATGCAATCATTAGGGCATGCATGGATCTTCTTGTACTCCATTCCCACTGGACACAAAATCTTTTTGGCCTCGTAGTGATTTTTCAGCAAAGTGTTTTGTTCAGGAAGCATGTTCTTCAATAAGACCAACAACTCAGTGAAGCTTTTATCACTCCACCCAAATCTTGCCTTCAAGTTTACCAAAGCTAACACTGCTGACAACCGCGTGAAAGATGTGCACCCCTGATACAATGGCGTGTTGGAATCACGTTCTATTGTATCATACAGAGGTGCATGCGCTTGCTCAAAAGTCTCTTGTCCAAGATCACGGATCATTTCCTCTATACGCTCTCCGCTGTCTTCGTGAACCGCCTGAGACTGAGAAACAGTTAGAATGTCGGCCGATTCCCCATACCATATCCATTTTGTGTAATTCGAAATGATGCCGTAACATATCAGATGTGATCGGATTTCATCAACTGACTGTCGTCTACCATTAAGACATTTAACACATGGGCAAAAATAATTGCCCCTCAAACTTTTAGCATTAAGTTGCATAAACTGTAGAAATTGTTCCACCCCGTTCTCATACTCATCACTGATGCGTTTTGCTTTCATCCAACTTCGATCCATGTTTTGTCTTTGCTATTCATGACAATCAATAAGTTATCTGTGATGCATGCTAAACTCACTTTTTTGCATTGAAGGTGTGGCCCTATCCCATTCAGGAAGACATTTTTTATAGTTGAATCAAACGTACAAGTAAAATCTCTTTCGAGTGATTTGATGAAATTTCGGCAGCATTTCGCATTGGTCTTCAAGTACACAAGATGAAAACGGTGAATGTGTGAACAATCACCGCGATCAAATATGCACCCAAAGAACAATGTCAAATGCAGTATACCGAAATTTCTTCAAATCATTCAAAAGATAATTTACCTCTACGTATGATTCAACTATAAAAATATGTCATCCCAAACTGTCCAAACGGACAATTCAAGAATCAATACATCGATTAATTCAAACTATCCGTATTAATCAATCTATCGAATCTCGAACAGGCAACTAAGGTTCACTCATAATGCAACTAACTAGTAACATGAAACAATACCGATATTTGAACAACGACATGTTACAATCATACCACTTTTTAAAAATAGAGACATACCTCAAAAGATGCTCAGTGTCAACGACAACAAGTGCGGGGATGCAGTTACAGGGTAAACACTAACACAAATGTCGTAATGAGGACATATAATCTGTACCATCAATGGGGGAAACTATCAGCTGGATCAATCATACTCAAATAACAATGCATCATGTTTGAGGTTTATAAAATAGTAAAACCAGTAAAGAGGTTTATTTTAAGTGAAATAACAATGCATCATTTTTGATTGAGCTTTATCCAGTTGCTATCTTTATATAGAAGTTAAGATACATATTATAATGAAAATATATAGAGAAGTTAAGATACATATTATAATCAAAACAAGGGAAGAAGGAAAGTCATCATTTTGTTATTATATAAATAAGCACCATTTTGTTATTTGATATTGCAAATATAAAACTGACTCTTTCAACAGTAATTTTTAAAATAATTATTCAAAATATATTTTATTTAAAAGCATACTCCTTGTGGACCAGATTTTTAAGATGATGCAGAGTTATGATCATATTATTGTCAAACAAGAGCAATGTGTTTTATTGTATCTGCTAAAAAAATGCATATAATACCCACCCTATAATTAATTTTCATTTTGTGTTTTGTTTCCATTGGGTCGTTTCTCTTCAGGTTGAATCCAATTTAAGTGAAAGAAAAACAGTTTTAGAGGTTTGTGAGACAATTGTAAAGCGAGGTGGGAGCTTAGCTGGTGCAGGAATAGTGGGGATTGTACAAAAAATGGAAGAGGATCAGAGAGGTCTCGTCTTTGGGAATGGAAAGAGAAGTGTTGTTGCCATCGATGGGGGCTTATATGAAAATTATCCTCAATACAGGGCTTATTTGCAAGATTCAGTCATAGAGCTGCTAGGAACAGAAAAGTCATTCTGTAATGTGGTGATAGAGCATACTAAAGATGGATCTGGAATAGGAGCTGTTGTATTGGCTACTTCAAACTCCATGTACAACCAAGACTTATAGTCCATTATCATGCAAATAAAAATTGAAGGAATAATCCATTTTTCCTTTTGTATATGGGAGAGGAAAGGGTGACTTGATGGAGGTCCAAGATTATTTTTTTTCCTCATAAACATAGTATTGAAATTTGAATTTAATATAAAATACTCAAGTCTCTTGTTGCTAGATCTTTATATAATTTTAGTGGATTGGTACAGTAATCAGTGTAATGTATATAACTGTTTTTTATAGTAACGTAATTTATATAAAAAAATTACAATTTTTATACAAAAGAAAGAAATAAGAAGAGAAGAGAAAAATGTGTTATATCTGTCATCACCAACCAACAAGCCTAACATTCTCCATAAAGAAAACAGAAGTCCTAGGATCGATTGACATGTGAATTGTGAAACTTAACAGGAAAAGGCAAGCTAACCTGATTTCTCCCGTGAAAGCCCCATCTTTTCCCACCCAAGAATTCTGGGCAGAAATTTCAATCCTATCTGAAATTGAGTTTTTCACCTGATCGATGTACACAAAGGGAGGTGCAACAACAACATCTGTACTTCTCACAAAAATTAAAAGGATTAGAAAACAGGATAAAAATATTACGGCCAGAATAGCTACTGTAATTATTGGGGTTGTAAACTCTAATCGTTAATTACACATCTCATAAAGTTAAAAAATAAATTAAGACGACTGTAATTATTTATATTGTATTAAATTCTACATATAAATTATGCCTAGCTATGACTATATATAAAACTTTTAAACAGCACCCATGACTGGTGACTAGATAACAAAACAAAGAGAATAGCTATTGACATTAATCATATACATAAGGTTGAGGCTGCTGAAGCACCTACACTTGAAATTTATGCCTAGTAGCAACTAGATTTTATAACAACAATATATTTAATGAATATGAGTGAAGGTGAAAAGGACATTGGACAGAAGGGGACGTATGCACGTGCATGATGGCACGGTCAAGTGGCAATGCAGATTTGCAGTCAATAATTGAGATATAAGAAAAGGAATAGGAACAAATCAGAGAGTGAGAAACATATGGATATGGTGAAAGAAGAACAAGAAGACCAAGAAGAAACCAAACGAGTGCCCAGCTTCTTCAATTTTCGTCTGCAAAAACTGGTCCCCTGCATGCTGTTGCCGCTTCATCACTTTATTCTAACTAATTAAATCACCAATCAATTAATATTACATAAATTTGTTTCATCTATATATAAAAAAACGGATATTATTAGTCAAAGTGAGAATCGGTAGAACCGGTGATAATTTGGTGTTGAACCAACATAGAGGACTGCGGTGATAATTTGGTGTTTAAACATTGAACAGTGGAGTCAAATATTACGGCCAGAAAACTTCTAAATGAAGTTGTTTCTAAAAAATATCAAGAGTCAGAAAGCCTGCAGTGAGTAATGATTCTCATGCAAAAGAGTTGTTTGTTAGTCAGATAACAAGAAAAAGTTATGATTATGACATTACCAAAGCTTCCTTCCAAAGAAATAGGAAAAGGTTGCTCCACTAAAATTTCAGGTTTGGGAAGGGAGAGATGGATGGAAAAAAGGGTTCAAGCAAACTCTGCAGTACTTTTGCTACAGGAAGTTAGAAGGTGAGATTTGGAAGAGCTTATTTGAACTAGTCAAAATGGCTTATGACATTCATATAAGATATTTTTATTCAATAAGGTTCACAACTAAGCTTATGGATAAGCTTTCATGTTATCAGTTTATTGAATAAGTGCTTAATTAAGATGTTTTGTCAGTTGAGCCCTTAAAGACTAATTACATGTCATTCACGTGGAGCTCACAAACTGGAGGGCTGAGTTGAATTGAGACAGATGAAATAACAGGAAAATATATTTGTTCAATACTTAAGGAAACAAGTTTACAAAGGCTTATCAGCTAAAATATATGTTCAAGAGTTAAGATGGAGACTTTACATTTCAAAAATTACTAAAGAGCTGCTAAATGAGAGAATTTTACAACAACAATAGCCTTATCTCACTAGGTGGCATCCATTACATGAATCACATGACACCATTGAACTCAATTAAAAACCAAATTCTTATAAATATTATTCACTTTGACATTCTTTTAATAATTTTTTCAATATTCTTCTTGGTCTCCGTCCACCCTTTTCAAAGAGCTAAAAACTGTGTTATTTACTCTCCTCATCATTTGCTTCAATAGCCTTCTTTGCACATGTTCAAATAACCTTAATCAATTTTCAGTTATCTTTTTCTCAACGGGTGTCACACCAATATCTCTTTATATACAATCATTCCATATCCCATCTTTTCTTGTGTGATCACACATCCATGTTAGCATACTCATTTTTTTTACTCACTTTTTTCTCTCATTATCCCTTTAAAATATAGCATTCATTACGATAGAGTACAGCTAGTAATAGAACGATATGATAACATTTTCCTTTTAGCTTATTAGGTACTTTGCGATCACAAATAACCCCCCAATGTCTTTCTCCATTCTAGCCACTTAGCCTGTATTGTGTGTGACATTTTCATTAATTTCCCTGCTATCTTTTGTCATGATGCACCCATGTAAGGCCTTAAATCATTCCCTTTTTAACTCTATCCACGGTCTCATAGTGATAGGCCTTGATGTCAGTTCCAAATCCAAGTAAAGGAAAAGGATTGTTATAGGCACTCAATAACCAATGTAACTTCAAACATGGATCACTCATGAAAAAGAAGTTTATGTGTAAATTAAAATATTAAATCAGCTACACGAGGCATTAAATTACATGCTAATAATGAACAGACAACCCCTTTCACCAATCAAAAACAGAAGGGGTATAAAAAGAAAAAGAATTTCGGGTGAGACACTTACACACTTCCAATTGCCACCAACAAAGAACTGCAACACACAGAAAGGAAGGAAAAGATCATTATACACAAGAATTCAGAATTAAATAAATGCTACCTAAATGATTATACACAAAATCATATCATAACATATTAAGTCCTTGACAAATGGAAGTGATTAGTAACACAAATGGAAGTAATTGACAGTCATATGTTAGTCATGAAATCAGAAGAAATTGCAGTACAAATGCAAAGTTTGTATCTAAGCACCAATTACTAACTAATTGCAATTTAGCAGCTAGCAATAATAAGTATAGTTCCTCTGATCTTAGCTCCATAATTTTGTTTCCTCTTCTTTAAAATAAGACCATTTTAATATAAAATATAAACATTTTCCAAGGTTTAGCTTTTATATAATTTATAAGATCTATAAAAATTAGCAAACAAGCTCATGCAAAACCTTGTGGCTTCCTCTGAAAAATAGCAGAGCAAACAACTTGTTTTTCGTTGACATTTTGTCCTATGTTATGAAAAGTAAAAGTACTCCTCTTTTGGATAAACATTCCAAAACAGTAATTTATTAGTACTGCTTAATAAGTGTTTCCACTTTCATGGAAAATGAGTGATATCTCATTAATAGACTTCACAATAAATTTAGGGTATAAAAGAAATTTAGCAATTAATACATTTAAAAGTGATCATATGTTTCTTACATTAAGGACCAAAAAAAAATACTGCCATTTGTTTCTTATATAAAGGACTCAACTCAAGGTAGTACAATACAAGATTGCACAGAAACTTGTATTGCTATTATAATTTGTATTAGCCAAATCTTGCTTATAGTGAAATTGGCTGGGTGGAAGTTGGGTTTTGGTTCAGAATCTTGATTTACTGTCTATATGGCATGAGAAAGTAATGTAAGATGCATTTTGGTGTTCTGTTTGTGAGCATGTCCTAAATATATTTTGTTATAAAGACTGCAGAGGAAGTGAGTTTTGCCGCAAATGGTATAACTGCAGCTGGATTGAGAGCTTTTTCATTAGCATAAGACTAAGCACACTGAAGATCAGGTTCCTTATATTTGTATGAATTGAATATTAAGAGCAACCTGGGTGATATCTTAACCACGTTTTAACATGAATACCATGAAAGTGGTTACAACATTGAATAAAGAATAACTATTATAACCAACCTAAATATACCTCCCCGGTCCCCTCCCCCTTTTTTTTTCCAGGGTGTAACACTAGCCTAAGCTAAGAAACAATTACATGCCACCATCAAGACTCCAAACCCTGAAAGATGTATGCCTCCTCAATTCAGCACTTCAGTCTGTGATCAACAGTCTATCATAGTTAAGAGGACAGGCTGCTGACTTTGAATGGTTGAGGCTAGTATTAGAAAAGAAGACAGAATGTATGGATCACAATTTGTCAGAATAGATTATAGAACTAGAGCGGGAAAAGTAGAAAAACAGATAGTAAAAAATAACCTTTATTGATATCACTCTTCTCCCTGAATCCAAATCAAATGTGACCGTAGACTCTAGTATATAGTTATAGCTAACTAACTAGCAGCTGAATCAAGGAAGCACAAACACTTCAAAATAGTAACCATGTCATACCCATGTGGGATACTTCACTAACATTTCCATAGTGTTTGGTTGGAGGGAAAGGGAGGGGGTTAAAATCTCTCCTCACTTAATTTTAGCTTTCCCTCAAGAATTGGGGAATATGGAGGGGAGAGAAACTTTTACACTCATTGAACTAAATTATCCTTAATAACTTTATTAGACCATTCTTAATATATAATGGTTTTCACCTCCCTTCACTTCCCTTTCCCCTGTGAAACAAATAAGGAACTTCTCCCTTGCATTAAAATTCCTCCACTCTCCTCCTTTAAACCAAAAGTAAATTTGAATATTACTAACTGCATCTCACAATTGCTTTAAATTTCTTTTTAAACTTTTATGTGAACACAAATAAGATATTACAATACTTAAATAAAATATAGCATTCCATGATGTCTGCAATTACTAGTGTTCACTTTCAAAAATAAATTCCCTCTGGATTCAAGATTAACTTTTCATGTTACTTCGTTTATGATGTACTTTTAGTCATGTTGTGTCTTATAATTTTAAAAATTTGTTGCATCCCCCTGTCCTCTAGGTATCATAACTGTGTCACATGCATCATGCTATATCAATGCTTTTTAGCTATCGATACAGATATCAATAGTAATGTAATAATGTTATCAGGTCTGTTCTAAGTTCTAACTAACTAAGTGCTGATTCTTGGGTCAATTATCAAACAAACCATTATTGAGAGCCACCACTTGGATTTCCTATCTTATGCCATGGGATTTATCCATCCTACATAAGAATGCCTTAAACAGGTATTTAACAAACTTCACATCACAAATGTGAATAAGAAACATGCTCAGAAAAAATATCATAAATGGAGTGAGTTTAGACAAGGAGTCCAATATGAAGTGAAGAGGGTCTCAATGTCACAATACTAAACAGAAATAATGGTTGCAACCAAATAATCTTGAGTTCAGTTCCCAAGACTTGCAAGCCTCATTTAGGTTTGGTACATTAATCCATGATTTACTCAGTTTACAGATCACATCATACTTAACCAACTAGAAACATATTTATTCACAGTTTCACACCAAAAACAAGCACCAAGATAGAACAAAGCAAGCATAATACAATTGCAAGTAGTTCCTCTCCTCTACCATTCCAGAGTCCAGACAACTAAAAGTTCCTCCAACTAAAACGTACACACTACACAGCATTCACGAGATCAATCAACCCTATAAAATCAAACCAACACAAATAGAAAACACACACACACAGCTATATATATATCAATCACTAAAAACACTGACCCGTTTGCAGCCCAATCAAAAACGCATTAGCTTCTTCACCAACAACTCATCGCTAACATGCGCGCTTCTTCCCTGCAACCACGATTAGCAAACATCACCATTAACAGAAATTATATGGAATCCGCGAACTTAGATAATAACAGTACACGAACCCCTTAACCAAAAACAAGCTTCAAATAACCTTAACCTAACAAAGTTTGTAAGTCACTAGCAAATCTCTTTCTTCATGAAACTTCAACCCGAGAAGTTGGAGCGATGAAGTTGACCTTGTCCAGTTCAATGGAAGAAGGCTACAATGTCGAAGAGCAGAGGTTCAATGTTGAATGACAAAGAAAGGACCAAGCAGAAAGGGGAAGAAACATGCGCTAGGGTTCAAAGAAAGGACAAGCAGAAACACAGGCTAGGGTTCAAAGAAAGGAGTTCGTACCAGAGAGGTGAAGCTAGGACGAGGTTGCGCGGTTTTGTTTTTTTTATTTTGAAAATTATGACGGTTTTTTACTAAAAACCGGCGTAAATTATAAGAAACATAACATTCTAAGGCGGTTTTCAATAACCGCCTTAGAATGTGCGTCCTAAAATTCCATTTGTAACCCAATAATTTCAAAAATGCCACCGCACCATTTATTAGAGCGGTTCCTTGTACAACCGACGTAAAGCACATGTCTTAAAAAGGGCTTTTTGTAGTAGTGTCTGAGACCATTGAGAAATCGAGATCCATTGGCAATTTCATAAGATCAAAGCTAATATTCTAGTGAAACCACATATCGAGTCGTCTTATAGAATCTGAATGCCTCAACCCAACTCGCTTCTTTCGATAACGTGTGCAATTAACAAACAAACAATGCAAATGATTCTTCAGTTCAAAGACCAAAGTCTTAAATTACATTTCTTCAATGGAGACAAATTGATTAAATCTAGTTATAACTAAGACACAATAAAAGAGTTCAAAGAGAGAGACACAGAAATTGAATGACAATTGGGAAAATAGAGAAATTGAATGATTATTTCTGTATAACTATCCAATACAACAAATAGAAAGCTGCTGATTCATCAGGCTTTAAGAACCCATCAAATAGCCCATCATTATTATATTATATATAGAAAACAAATTAAAAGTAGCATGGTCTTTATTATTGATTGAAATTCAATAGAAATTATAACACTTAATAAGTCTCTTCTTATTTAATGAGTTTCACTCATAATTATATGGTTTCAAATAAGTTTTTAACTAATAAAAGCCATACAATAATAGGGTACGACAAGGGTAAGCAGAGGGTAAATACCCTTCTTGGGGGGTGCTTTGCATCTACTCCTCTTATGATGCAATCATCCCTAGGAAGGGACCAGCCACTAGAGCTATAGGCAAGAGGCTCCAAGAGGATTGGGCTAGAGTTGCTGAAGAAGGTCCTAGGGTTCTCATGAACCTCAGGGTAGATTTCTGAGCCCATGGGTCAAGGTTAGGTTCACTTTTCTCTGTAAATATTAGAATAGTTTTGTAGGGTACCCTACAAATTAAGGGCATCCTACCCTACAAGTTAAGTGTACCTAGTAGTATAGGATTTTAGCCTTGTATTTCAAGGCATTTTGAGTAGTCTTTGTAGTTGGGACTTTTTTTTGTATTTTCATGTATTTTGGCATGGATGTGAGCTTAGCTATTGGAGGAGTGTGTGTAGTTTTCCCCCTTTGGCATATTCTTGGAATATTCCTTTGGCATATTCCTTTTCCATGTGCTAGAGTCACACCTTTCATTCTTGTGGCATATAAAGGGAATATGCTAAGATGCCTTTGGCATATTCTTGGAATATGCTATGATGCCTTTGGCATATCCTTGGAATATTCCTTTTATATTCACATGAAATAAAAATGAAATTCACATAATTTCATTTAGTTAGTGACCTAGGCTATAAAAAGAAACATGTATAACACTTCACAACTTTGATGAATGAGAAACTTCTGAGAAAAACTTCAAAGTTTAATTTCTCTCCCCCTTCTTCTCCTTCAATTTCGTGCTCCTCCTCTCTCTCTCATTCTTTTCCTCCATTGAAGCTTCTTCTCTAAGCTTCTTATCCAAGGCACTCTCTTAGTGGTGAAACTCCTCCTTCCATGGCTTATTCCCTAGTGGATGACGCCTCCTCTCACCTCTTCTCCTTTATCTTCCGCTGTAACTCCATTGTTGAAAATCACCATTGAAGGACCTCATTGAAGCTCAAAGATCCAGCCTTTATAGAAGTTTCTCAAGCAAGCTTCCATCGAGTGGTAATCAGGCCACAAGAGCTTCAAGTAGGTGCTCCTTAAACCTCCATTAACCTCCATTGTTGCTTCTTCATTTTTCTCCATGTATTTCATCTCATGTCTTGTGTTGAATGTTGTTAACATGATTCTTTAGAATTTCCACCAATTAAACTTTCTATAGAAGCTAGATTTGATTTCCTATGGTTCAAATTTCTTGTTCTTGTTCTTGAATCATAAATTGTATTGAGTTTAAGTTCCGTTGATTTTTATCTTGCTATTTTTTGTGGCTCAAACTTAAACCTTAAAATTCTTACAAAAACATTAAAGTAGAAGAAAACCTCAAAAATCTAGAGTGACATGTTCACCTATTGTAGTTTTTTCATAGAAGTCATGTCTAGTCGTGAAACTTGTCACATAAGATTTCTTATGTTGTGTTGAATTTTATTTTTCTTATTTCTTTGTCTAACTCATTTGTTCGTGAGTGTATGAAATTTTTTTAGCCTATTATTTGACTTAAACATGTTCATGCAAAATTCTTAGAGAGTCTTTGATTGTGAACCTTTTCTTGAACTTTTAGGTTTCCTTATGATTGTGTCTATTATGAATTTGAGTTTTGGTGATTGAATTGCTGGCTAAAATTTTGATCCTAAGTGAATGTTAAACTCCTAAAACTATGGTAAACAAGCCTAGTGATTTTATCATACATAGGAAAGTTGAAAGTAAGCCTAAGGCAATCAATATACCATGCTTTAAAAAATTTGAAGGTTGATATCATTGGTGTTGGTAGCAAGAATATATGAACTTGTAAAAATTACTGCGAATTGGTCACTGCGAATTTTGAGCTAAAAGTTTTACTGAATTTTCTAGACATCTGGAGCCAAAATTAGAAAAAAGAACCAAGTTATTTGGATAAAATCATACAAGTTGGCAAGAAAATAAGTGTCCAGGAAAAATAAATAAAAAAGTGAAAGAGGAGTGTGCTTGTTGTTTTGTTGAAAACAAGTACCCAAACTAGAGGTTTCTTGAGTCTTTTTTGTTGGATCAAGTGGCCTCGGAATAATTAAGAAGGGGGGGTTGAATTAATTATTAATGTGCCTTGTGTAACATCCCAATTTTTCGTAAATAAATTTAAAAAGATTTTTAGTAATAAATAAATAAATAAATAAATATAGAGCAAATAATAGGCTGAGTACCCTAGGTATAAATAGTTATGTTAAGTCAGCTGCCTCCTTTTGGCCTCATTTTCGTTTTTCCCCTTCTCCTCTCAAAACCCTTTCTTTTTCCCGCAGCCCACCAAACCAGTCTCAGAAAAACGACGATCTCGAACCCGTTCACCGTTGGATCGTCGTGAAATTTGAGTATCATGTTCGCAACACAATTCCGAGCATTCTCACCGTTGGGAATTTCGATATCATGTCTGAACTAAGAGAAAAACCCTTCGCATTGTAGCCTTTTTCTTTCCCGCAGAAACCCAGAGCTGTCTTGGTAAAACTACGATCCCGGTTTCGTTAACCGTTGGATTATTGTGAAATTTGGATATGTTGTTCGAAATTCAATTCCGCACGCTTCCACCGTTGGGATTTTTGAGATAATATTCGTGGAGGGAGAAAAAGGAATCGTATGAAGACAGTATAAGTGGAGGTTTCAATCTCTTCTCCGTCTCTCTAACGTATTATTGTGAAATTTGGATATGTTGTTCGAAATTCAATTCCGCACGCTTCCACCGTTGGGATTTTTGAGATAATATTCGTGGAGGGAGAAAAAGGAATCGTATGAAGACAGTATAAGTGGAGGTTTCAATCTCTTCTCCGTCTCTCTAACGTTTGGGAATTCTATCGGAGCAGTCGGATGAATAATTGAAAGAATTTCCGGGAACCGCTAGAGATGTTGCTATCGCTGGCTGAAGACACGTGAGCCCGCTTAGAGGTAAGGGATGAGTTATTCACAGTTGGGGATTAGTGAGAACATGTGTAGGGATCCTTAGAGGATTAAATTGGGATTTTATATTGGGATGTTTGTTAAATTGCAATTTTTCCTTTATGATTATAAATAAAATATTGATGTCCTGATGAAAATTGCTTGATAAATTGTGCTCTTGATATTTGTATATTTGGACCTATGATTTGGATATAATTGTGTAATATTATTTGAGGGATTTTAGTCCTCATGTTGTGATAGTCTTTTATATAAATTGTTATATTGAGGATATGAAATGATAATTCAAATTGTGAGTATGTGATGAATTGTTGAATAACATGTTGCTTTGAGATTATAATATTGTTATTGAGATTGAGTATAAGTGTAAAGTTGAACATGTGTTAATTTGTGAGATACGTGTAAACATGTGATGGTGGATTGTGACACTATGAGATGTGAAATTGTGAATGAGTTCTAGTTGTGGATAAGTGTGTAGTTAACACTTGATGTGAAATTAATTGTATTGTAAGCTATGAATTGTACAATACCCGACCAGCGTTATCTTGAGAAAAGCGTTGATGCGCAGTGTTAAAGAGAAAATGTAGGTTTCCTATTTAGGAACCAGTGTTAAATCGTAGCGCAATTGTGTTGAACGTGTTTAAAACACGAGTGTAGGTCGTGGGTATTGTATAATTCATGAGCAGTGTCTTCTGCATGTAAAAAAAATTATTTTAGGGGTTGGACCTGAATCAGGAGGGAGAGGCCCTGACGGACTCTTCAGAGTGTAGGCCTTGGGGGTCACCGGGTTTGAGTGCTCCTTTAAGCCTATGCTGATCTCATATGGTTGGAGCATTCTCGCAAAACATCGTGACCCTGACTGGTCTCCCTATGATCTTACTTAGTGAGAGTGACCTGACAAACCCATTGTGTGGTGTGTCTTGTTATGTACTCCTAAGCGCCCCAGGGTGGTTTTTCACTGACATGGTACCACATTGCATATAGAATTGAGTCTTAGCATAACTATTGCATATGCTTGCTAATTGATGTGTTATTATATCTTGATCGAAGTGTGGGATTCTTGTGTAATGTGATTGATAATTGAAAAGTGAATTTTGAATGACGAAGTGGTGAAGTTACGTGAGCTATGTTTAAGCAAGTGGTATCTCATTTATATAATATGTATATTTAATTGTCTTGTTTCTCTATTAGCTAGGAATGTGATAACTCACTCCCTGTGTGTTGTTGTGTTTGGATCCTGTGATGATCTTGAACTTGTGTTCGGGGGAGCAGATGAATAGGTGGATGACTATGAAGAACCTCATGCTAGAGGACACGGGAACACCACGCTCTGATAGGATGTGACATTAGGATATAGGTTCTATATTAATTGTATGAGACTTATATGACTTTCTTTGAGTCGAGATGACTTTATTATTTATTTGGACAAGTTTGAATATGATGTAGAAGAAAGTGAATGTGAGCCTTTTACCCATTTGAAAAGCTTGTATTTAAAAATGTTTTAAAAATACTTTTAATTAATATTTGAATTTTTATTCCTTTATTAATATATATGTGAGAGGTAGAGGGTGTCACACCTTGACTAATTAAAAACTTATCCTTCTTAATGTGACTAGATTTAATTAGGCTTTTACTACTAAGTTAACAAAGTTAAAAAACAGAAATAGAAAATTAACCAAAAGTAAAAGCGATAATTAAAAGTACACAGCGGAAATTAAAGAGTGTAGGGAAGAAGAAGAAGACAAGCACAAGATTTATACTGGTTTGACCACAAACCGTGCCTACATCCAGTCCCCAAGCAACTTGTGGTTCTTGAGATTTCTTTCAACCATGTAAAATCCTTTACAAGCCAAAGATCCACAAGGGATGTACCCTCCCTTGTTCTCTTTGAAAACCCAAGTGGATGTACCCTCCACTTGAACTGATCCACAAGAGATGTACCCTCTCTTGTTCTTAGTATAATAATCCCCAAGTAGATGTACCCTCTACTTGTACCACAAAGGATGTACCCTCCAATGTGTTGGGACAAAGAATTCTCTTGAGGTTAGTCCTTTGAAATCTTTTGCTTAAAGGGAAGGGAAGAATCAAAAGAATTCTCAGGTGGTTAGTCCTTTGAATATTTTGTAAGGAAGGAGAGAGACACAAAAGAATTCAGGCGGTTAGTCCTTTGTTCTTTTGGCAAAGGGAGAAGAGAATGAAAAAGATTAATAGCACAAGTTTTTGAACAAAGAACTTTTCTTGGAAGAGAAAGTGTTGATCAAAAACTTTTTAGAAAGATGAAGAAAAAAAGAATCAGAAAATTCTATAGAGAGAGTTGAAAGATATTGAATGATGTTGAGAGAAGATTGAAAGATAGTTTGAAAGATAGATGATTATGATCAATCCTTTGTTTCATGCCAAGGTCACATATTTATAATTTCTTGATGACTCAAGTCAAAACTTGTAACTCTTGGCAATTTCTTTAAAACTAATTACTTAAAAAGTTATGACTTTTGAAAGAATCTTCAGAAACAAGTCACTTGAAGAATTGTGACTTTTGAAAATGAATTTTTTGAAAACAGTCACTGGTAATCGATTACCATTAAGGTGTAATCGATTACACATCAACAGATGTGACTCTTCATTTTGTGTTTTGAAAATCTTAACGTTTTAGAACACTAGTAATCGATTACATGATTATGGTAATCGATCACAGCTTTGTAAATCAGTTTGAAAAACAATGCTGGCTACTGGTAATCGATTACTACCTTCTGGTAATTGATTACCAGAGAGTAAAACTCTTTGGTAAAAGATTTTGTAAAAAACTTCATGTGCTACTCAATGTTTTGAAAAACTTTTTAGTACTTATCTTGATTGAGTCTTCTCTTGATCCTTGAATCTTGAGACTTGAATCTTGATCTTGATTTTCTTGAATCTTGATTCTTAGATCTTGATTCTTGAATCTTGAATCTTGAATCTTGAAACTTGAAGCTTGATTCTTGAATCTTGAAACTTGAAACTTGATTCTTGAATCTTTGCTTAACTCTTGATTCTTTGGCATCATCAAAAATAACCTTGGAAGACATTGCTTCCACATTTTTTTTAGTTTTTTTATTCTACTCTAGAGTCCTTCTAGGTTTCTCTTTGAGTTTTAGCTTTCTTTTATGTGCTTTTCATTGCTTTAATTGTTGAATAATCCTTGAAAATTTGTCTTGTTAAAACTCTATTGGTTTAGCTTTCATTTCATTTTTTGATTTTTGGTTATTGCTTGTCTCTTTGTTTCCTTGTTTGTGAGTTGCCATATAAGGAATTGGAAAGGAGGATTGGTGCCATCCATTGAAGAATTTGAGTCAAGAAGCAAGGGGCCAACCACCTTAAGAGCTATTGAACCCTAGCTTTTACCTTTTGCAAACCCCCAACAAGAAAGAACCACAACTTAGGAACCAACATGAGTCATCATTCATCTAGTTTAATGGTGAGGGTACTAGTCATAAGGACCATCTATCTAGAATATTAGATGAGTTGAAATCCCTCAAGTAAAGGAAACAAACACTAGAAAAACGGAAAAAGGAAAAGAGAGGGTAGAAATAAGTCGAGATGAGAGGGAACTAATAAGGGAAGAAGAAAGAAGAAAAATACTAAAAGAGTTAAAAAAAGAAAAACATCCCTCCTATAGTAGCCATGACTCTTGTAAGAGCCTAAGTGAATAACTTAGTGACTATTATAGAGGAAGACATAGGTCACATCCTAGACCTCACTCCCATAGGAGAGAAAAGGAAAGAAAGCCTCAAGAGGCTAATATTAACCTCCAATACTTCCATGGGAAGGACAATGTGGAGGCTTATTTAGATTGGGAAATGAAGGTTGAGCAACTCTTTGCTTGCCATCATACAAGTGAGGAAAGGAATGTTCCTTTGGCTACCCTTAGCTTCCAAGGGTATTCCCTATATTGGTGGACTTCCCTTGTTACGGAAAGAAGGATTCATAGGGATCCTCCAGTAAAATATTGGAATGACTTGAAAAGTGCCCTTAGGAAGAGGCGCATCCCCTCCTACTATGAAAAAGAGCTTATGGACAAGCTACAATGTCTTAGATAAGGGAGTGTGAGTGTTGAAGAGTATAGGCAACAAATGGAACTACTCATTTTAAGAGCTAAGCTTAGGGAGGAGGAAAGAACAAGTATTGCTAGGTTCCTTAGTGGACTTAATATGGAAGTGAGGGACAAGGTTGAGCTCCTTCCATATAGGGACCTAGATGACCTAGTCTAACTTTGCATAAGGGTAGAGCAACAACTTAAAAGGAAGCCTACTTCCAAATCATATGGCTCTCACTCTTATCCAAAGAAAGACCAAGGTCAATGCATCTTAGGGGCTGCACCTTCTAAGCCCAAAGATGATAAGGGGAAGACAATAGAAAAGCAACCCCCTAAGGCTAGTATGCAAGAGAAGACTAGCTCTATAAAGTGCTTTAGATGTCTTGGAAGAGGACACATTGCATCTCAATGCCCCACCAAGAAAGCCATGGTTCTAAGGGGCTAAGACATTTATAGTAGCCAAGATGAGACTACTACTTCGCCTTCCTCTAGTGAAAGTGAAGAAGCAAAAGGGAAAGAATCTAGTGAGGAAATCTACCCCCAAGAAGAAGGGGACCTTTTAATGGTCCGAAGGCTTCAAGGAGGCCAATCTTATGACTTGACCCAATCTCAAAGAGAGAATATTTTTCACACAAGGTGTAAAAATTTTGACAACATATGCTCTCTCATTGTAGATAGTGGTTCATGTTGCAATTGTTGCAGCACAAGATTAGTCTCTAAGTTGAGCCTTGCTTTCACTCCCAATCCAAAGCCTTACAAACTTCAATGGCTCAATGAGCAAGGGGAGATGATAGTAAATCAACAAGTGAAAGTACCCTTCTCCATTGGAACATATAAGGATTAAGTAACTTGTGATGTAGTTCCTATGGAGGCAGGACACCTTCTCTTGGGTAGGCCATGGAAATATGATAGGAAGATCAACTATAATGGCCTAACTAATGAGATAACCCTCACCCACCTTGGAAAAAAGTTTGTGTTGCATCCTCAAACACCTTCACAGGTGGCCAAAGATCAATTTATTATGAAAGATAAGAGGGATGAGGAAGAAAAACTAGAATAACAAAAGAAAAAGAAGGATAGTGAGGCCTTGTCTTCAAAGGCCAAGGGGAAGGAAAAAAAGGAAAAGGATTCCTCCAAGAAGATTGTTAAGAAGGAAAATCATTTTGCAACAAAAGGTGATATCAAAAGAGCACTCCTTCTTAAACAATCCTTCTACCTTCTCCTATCAAGGGAAACCTCCCTTAGCATTGCCACAATTCCTACATTTGAGACCTTATCCTGAAAGTTCCAAGAACTCTTACATGAATTTGGTGATATATTTCCCAAAGATATACCCCCTAGGCTACCTCCTCTCAGGGGAATAGAACAACAAATAGACTTATTCCCAGGAGCAAGCCTTCCTAATAGGCCAGCCTATAGGACTAACCCTTAGGAGACAGAGTCTTAGGTTAAGGAATTGTTGGAGAAGGGTTGGGTCCAAGAGAGCCTAAGCGCTTGTGTTGTGCCAATGTTGCAAAAAGGATGGTAAGTGGAGAATGTATATAGATTGCAAGGCCATCAACAACATTACTATAAACTATAGGCACCCCATTCCTAGACTTGATGATTTGCTTGATGAGTTGCATGGTGCCAACATCCTTTCAAAAATTGATCTTAAAAGTGGTTATCACCAAATTAGGATGAAAGAGGGTGATGAGTGGAAAACCCCTTTCAAAACCAAGTTTGGTTTGTATGAATGGCTAGTGATGCCTTTTGGGCTCACTAATGCACCAAGCACCTTTATGAGGCTTATGTATCATGTCTTAAGGGATTTCATAGGTCTATTTATAGTTGTTTATTTTTATCATATTTTAGTGTACTGTAGGAGCCTAGATGATCGCTTAGGACATCTAAGACAAGTTCTTTCAGTTCTAAGGAAAAACACTCTCTATGCCAATATAGAGAAATGTACCTTTTGTGTAGATAATACAATTTTCTTAGGATTTGTAGTTGGTAGAAATGGGGTCCAAGTGGACCATGAAAAAATCAAGGTCATCCAAGAATGGCCCACCCCAAAAAGTGTAGGAGATATTAGGAGCTTACATGGGTTAGCAAGTTTCTACAAAAGGTTTGTTCCTAATTTCTCAACACTTGCCTCACCTCTCAATTGGTGAAGAAGAATGTGACATTCACTTGGGGTGAAAGACAAAAGCAAGCCTTTGCTTTGCTCAAAGAAATTCTTACCTAGGCTCATGTTCTAGCTTTTCCTGACTTTTCTAAAACTTTTAAGCTAGAATGTAATGCCTCTGGAGTGGGTGTAAGAGCTGTATCATTGCAAGGTGGGCACCCAATTACTTAATTTAGTTAAAAACTTCATGGTGCTACCCTCAACTACCCTACCTATGATAAAGAGCTTTATCCCACAATAAGAGCCCTCCAAACTTTGGAACATTATCTTGTTTCCAAGGAATTTGTCATTCATAGTGATCATGAATCACTTAAATACATTAGAGGGAAAAGCAAGTTAAACAAAAGGCATGCTAAATAGCTAGAGTACCTAGAGCAATTTAGATATGTTATCAAATACAAAAAGGGAAAAACAAATGTAGTAGTTGATGCCCTCTCTAGGAGGCACACATTGTTTTGCTCCCTAGGAGCTCAAATTTTAGGATTTGACAACATTAGGGAATTGTATGCTTCAGATGAACATTTCTCTTCCATTTATGAGAGTTGTGGGCAAAAGGCCCAAGATGGATTCTATTTGGCTGAGGGGTATTTGTTCAAAGAGGGAAAGTTTTGGATACCCCAAGGATCCATCAGGAAATTACTTGTGAAAAAGAGTCGTGAGGGTGGGCTCATGAGCCACTTTGGGATAGACAAGACCCTTGTCTTACTCAAAGAAAAGTACTATTAGCCCCATATGAAGAAAGATGTCCATAAGCATTGCACTAAGTGTGTGGCTTGTTTACAAACCAAGTCTAGGGTTATGCCTCATGGGCTATACACACCCTTAGCCATCCCATATGCGCCTTGGGTAGACATTAGTATGGACTTTGTTCTTGGTCTTCCTAGAACCCAAAGAGGTGTAGACTCTATCTTTGTGGTGGTGGATAGGTTTAGCAAGATGACACACTTTATACCATGCCACAAGGTAGATGATCTTCTCACATCTCAAAACTCTTTTTCTGGGAAGTTGTGAGACTCCATGGTTTTCCCAGGACCATTGTGTCAGATAGAGATGCTAAGTTCCTTAGCCACTTCTGGAAAACCTTATAGGCTAAGCTAGGAGCTAAGCTTCTTTTCTCTAGCACTTGCCATCCACAAACTGATGGGCAAACAGAGGTAGTGAATAGGTCTCTATCCACCCTTTTAAGGGATCTTCTGAAAGGCAACCATAAGTCTTGGGATGAATATCTTCTTCATGTAGAATTTGCCTACAACATGGGGGTTCATAGAACCACCAAGGAATCCCCTTTTGAGGTTGTCAATGGGTTCAATCCTCTAACATCCTTAGACCTAATTCCCCTCCCACTTGACACTTCTTTTATACGTAAAGAAGGGGAATCTAGGTCAGAGTTTGTATAGAAGTTGCATGAGAGGGTTAGGAACCAAATAGAGAATCAAACAAAGGTGTATGCAACTAAAGGCAATAGAGAAATAAAGGAGCTAATTCTTAATGAAGGGGACTGGGTTTCGCTCTATCTTAGGAAGGAAAGATTCCCTACTAAGAGGAAATCCAAGCTTAGCCCTAGAGGTGATGGACCTTTTCAGGTCTCGGAGAGGATCAATAAAAATGCCTGTATTTAATTCCTTTTGCAGGTGGAGCTGATACTGGGGAGGAGGGACCAAAAGATTTGAGGTCAAATCCTCTTCAAGGGGGAGAGGATGATGCCATCCTCCCTAGGAAGGGATAAGTTACTAGAGCCATGAGCAAGAGGCTCTATGAGGATTGGGCTAGAGCTGCTAAAGAAGACCCTAGGGTTCTCATGAACCTCTGGGTAGATTTTTGAGCCCATGGGCCATGGTTGGGTTCACTTTTCTTTATAAATATTAGAATAGGTTTTTCATCTTTTAGGTTTGTAGGGTACCCTTCAAATTAAGGGCACCCCTACCCTACAAGTTAAGGGTACCTTAGTAGTATAGGGTTATAGCCTTATATTTCAGGGAATTTTGAGTAGTCTTTATAGTAGGGACTTTTTTTGTATTTTTGGATATTTTGGCATGGGTGTGAGCTTAGCTATTGTAGGGGTGTGTGTAGTTTCCCCCCTTTGGCATATTCTTGTGGCATATACCTTTCCCATGTGCTAGAGTCACACCTTTCATTCTTGTGGCATATAAAGGGAATATGCTAGGATGTCTTTGGCATATTCTTGGAATATTCTAAGATGCCTTTGGCATATTCTTAGAATATGCTAAGATGCCTTTGACATATCCTTGGAATATTCCTCTTAGATTCACATGAAATGAAAATGAAATTCATAAAGTGAATTTCATTTAGTTTGTGACCTAGGCTATAAATAGAAACATGTGTAACACTTGTCACAACTTTGATGAATGAGAAACTTGTGAGAAACACTTCAAAGTTCAACTTCTCTCTCCCTTTTTCTCCTTCAATTTCGTGCTCCCGCCTCTCTCTCATTCTTTTCCTCCATTGAAACTTTCTCTCTAAGCTTCTTATCCAAGGTACTCTCTTGGTGGTAAAGCCCCTCCTTCCATGACTTATTCCCTAGTGGATGGCACCTCCTCTCCTTTATCTTCTGTTGCAACTCCATGGTTGAAAATCACCATTGAAGGACCTCATTAAAGCTCAAAGATTCAGCCTCTATAGAAGCTTCTCAAGAAAGCTTCCATCAACTTCTTTTTCTCTTTTTCGCCAATAAAATGCTATGCATGATCACTTAAATCTTGCGTCTGAGTGGACCAATGAATGGTTATTGTATTCCAAAACAGTTTCAAAATAATATGATTTGCAAGTGTTTTTTCTGAACCTGATGAACACAACAATTGTGTTTTCTGATGGCCATTAGTTTGTTGAATCTTTTGAGACAAAAGAGTCGGTTCAATTACTGTACCAAGGCAGCTCATATCCGTATTCACACTTGTTTTTTAACAGGCTCTTTCAAAGACAGTCCATTTCGGGTAGTTGATTTCTCTTTTTGAATAGCATGCACAACACTAGCGGTATTTTGCAACATTGAATTTGAAGTTGGGAGAGGATCCTCCATGGATGGTCCTGAATAACTTGAATTTTTCAAGAATAGTTTGGGTTGATTTTCAACACCAAAAGTCAATGTTGAGCAAGAAACTACCACTGATGATAGGCAAGTATTTACTTTGGTGTTTGAATCATGGCTTTGGTTTTTCAATTCAACCGCATCATCATCAATATCACCTCCATTTTTACCATCTTTATCATCTAGCCATGTAGGAAATGACGTCAACATCACAGATAGTCTATCCTCAGCAACAGAATAAGAGTAACATGGTTCAATTATCTCGGAAGCAGACAACACCAATTTTGTAAATGCATCTCCCACTTTATCTTTTCTGACTTCCATGATATCCGTCATAGTTGTATCTCTCTTGTCCTTGACTGAACTTGACTTATCAAAATTGAACAAGACAACCCCACAACCATTAGTGTCCACCAGTTTAGACTCCCAGTTATATGTGTTAGAAATCATGTTTTTATCTTGATGATCAAATTCTCTATCAATTTCCTTTTATTCATTTAAGTCAAACAACCGATTCCTGGCTTCCACAGATTTGGATTTATCATGGTTTGAGTTCATGGTAGATGAAGGTTGCTCATCGTTTGTTTTGGTGCCTGAATTATCATCTCCAACGACTCATACCTTAAAGTCAACTGAAAGATTTCTAGCTTCCATAGGTTTGGATTTATCATGGCTTAAGTTCACGGCAGATGAAGGCTGGTCATCATTTGTTTTTATGCCCAACTTATCATTATCAATGATTGAATCTGCCTCCTCAATGCATGCATCATTATTGTTAGTACTCCTGCCATGATTTATTTCATTCAGTAGGGATCCAATATTTTCAAGTCTGTGGCGCATGAGATCCAACCTATGGGATTTTTGACCCTTGATGGAAAATTTCTTGCACTGATCTTTGGACTTTATTCCTACATGCCATGCAGTCATCCTAAAATTCTCGCCAAAAGACAATACAACCTGAAGAAAGGCTGTCTTCTCATTTGTCCACTCATAAGTTCCATCTTCAATATCCCGATGAGTAATGCCAGGTGTCACAAGTTGTTGGCATGACAGCCTTGAAGCATATACAAACAGGACTTAGTTCATTTTAGTTGATGGGGGACTTCAACACACCCTTTTTTTCCCCAAGGTTACCCGCCACAACTAAGGTGGGTTAGGAGTGACCACAGCTAAGATGTCTTTCCAACAATTCCTATACATGTTTATTGAGAAGTTTAATCAAACGGCCATAAAAAAGAGTAGTTGATAGAATCTAACAAGCTACCTGTGAAGGAACTGAATGCACCAGAATCTGTAGTAGCAATAGTAGTAGCACTTACACCATCACCCTTAGTTTTCTTTTTCTCAAGCTTAGCAAGTCCTTCACCCCAATTCAACCTTGGCCTCTTCCTTGTCTCTTCAATCACACTGTTCACACTCATTTCCACTACATTCTTGTTCTTGCCCCTACCCTTTCCTGTACTTTGAGAATAGAACCTTTCAGAAGTATTGTTCCCTTTATTAAGTGGTTTCTAGCCCAAAGAATCATCCCCTTCATAGTTCTTCTTCTTATTATTATCATGGCATTGTTCTTTGGAGTTAAGTTTCTCCCTAGTGTTCATAGAATATGCATGAGAGGGAGTACTTAGCACATCATCAATGCACCTCTTTGAGGAAGAACTCTCCCTCTCATAGTTCTTCTTCTTCTTATTATTATTATTATCATGGCATTGCTCTCTGGAATAAGGCTTCTCCCCATTGTTCACAGAACGTGAATGTGGGGGAGTACTTAGCACATTATCAATGGACCTCGTTGAGGACAAACACAGAGAAACGTAGAAAAGCATTGTTAGTAATTCCCCATAACTTGTGTCTGGGGTCTCTTGGGGATCAAAAGGTTATTCCATAGCCAGAGCAAGAGCCTTGGCCTGGTTCCTTTAGAAACTAGTGCATAGTAGCAGCACCACCACCACCATCCAGTTGTCTGGGACCTGTATAGAAAAAAAATTAATATTCCAGTCAAAATTGGTAAAAAGATGAAGGAAAAAAAATCCATAGAAGCTAAGTATATATTCTCATGGACAAAAAAGGAGAAAACAAATATATGTGTTAGCATACAAGAAAATTCACTTATTTGAAATAAGATTTTCAATTGGAGACGTGAATAAGTTTTTCAAGTTGACTTGGTATGTCTAAATTTTAGTAATCCTTTGAAAGTAAATGAAATTCAATGATACTCATAAAAAATAATATTAATATTAATATTTTCTCAATTAAATAGATCTTTGACTAGGAATCATAATGGGGAGGTGTTAGGTATTGTGTTATAGCATTGTCTATATCAGTAAAGAAAACACAAAAAAAAAAAAGCATTCTGTCTATATCCACATTTGAAAAAAGATAGTCATATTTGCCCATATACATGTGTAGATATCAACTACCCCTATTCCCATAGTCGCTAGGCAGCTATATACCCCTATCTGCACAAGTTATCTCACTTTACTTAAGAATAAAACCAACAAATCAAGCACAAAATACTAACTGAAAAATTACAACAATTGAATTAAAATAATTATTCATAAATCATCCAAACATAACCATTCAACATAATAACATAATCATTTAGCATTACTATTATTATTAAATAATCCAAACATAATCATATAATATACATAGGTATCGGACAAGGTGGGTACTATGGTATCCACACCCGCATCAATCTCCTTTAAATTTTGAAGGTAAATTCATCCATGGATGCATTGCTATAGAGCTAGAATTTATCCTTTACTCATAGATAAAATTGAATAATATGTATATCCAATTAAATTATAAATTATTCAAAATTTTAATTTCTTCATAATTTAATTAATAAAAATTGAACATCTCAAAATTACTCAATTGATAAAATTATAAGACATAAATTGTGGTGAAATGTTATTTGTAAGACCTATTGTACAAAAGATATTATAATTAAAGAGAAATCAGAAGACAAGGAGAGAAAGAGATAGAAGTATCATGTGTGATGAAAAGAGATTGAGACAGAGAATGTTGTATAAATTACTTTTTAGTTGTTGTATAAATAACAAAACTCTAACATATGAGTAAACCAATTTGATTTCTTGCAATACATTTTTATCTTTTCTCATATTCTGTTATCTCCTTTCTCTTTCCTCTTGTAAGGTTATATTCAGTCTCCCTTTAGACTCAAAAGCTTAATTGATGATATATCAAGGTGCATAAATTTTAAATCACATATCTAAGACCAAAACAATAAAATAATCACTTATATGTTGGTGAGCATCTTGTCATAATGCATCAAGAATCATAAGGTATAGACTATATCTGAATCAGACAATGAGATGATGAGTTAAAGAAAACTCATCGACACATGGAAATCGCATAGATTCCTAATTCTTAAACTCGAGAAAACCACAATGAGATTATGAGTATTTTTGTCTCGCAGGAGATCCATACCTATTCTCCTATCCTTGAAGACTCCATTTCGATCCCACAACATTGATTCAGAGGCATAAAAATCAACCCTTGTAGCACTGAGCATCTAGAAAGAATTGTGTTCACGACAACACTCTTAGCACAAAACTAAATCAAAATAAAATTCGAATAGCATCAAAATTCCACAAGATTAGCACCAAAATTCTACAACTTGAACACCAAATTTATGATTTCCTACTCTATTGAAAACCTAGGGCTTTTCCAAAAAGCAAAGAAAATCAACAATAAAATCAAACCTTCAATTTTTTGGTATGGAGAGAGGATCACCACCCTAATTGAAACTCAAATCGAAGAGAGTAACACTCTATTATGAACTTAAATGAAAGCCTTGAATTTTGAATATAAGCTCTTAAGTAGGAGTGTCCATAGTTTGCTTATTTCAATATTGTGGCCAAAAAGCTAGAAAATGTTCAAATGAGATGGTCAAGGATGACAAAGAGTTATGCTAGACAAAGAGAGAGCGAGTGAGAGAGAAAGAGAAAGAAAGGAGAGAGGAGACAAAAAGAGGGAAACACAGGACAAAACTATATAATTTTCAAATATCATTTTCAAATATTTTTTAGAAATCTTAAAGAGGCCAAAATATATTTATAATAATTTAAATATGCTTTAAAATAACTGTGGGACCCTTGTCCCCTAGAAGTCGCCCTTCCCTCCGCCTATACAAGGTAGTATTTTTAAAACAAAATGCAAATCAATTGGAGACCTTTAGAAGTGCATTGAGGTATAAGTGAATTGATTTCTATTTTTCAATTTGTGCAAGTAATTTAAATTTTATCAAATTTATGTAAGTTTTAGATTTTTACCAAATAAAAGCAAGTTGCAATTTAATAATTTGATTAATGCATATATAAGTTCTACCTGACATCTAAAACTTATTAATATTTTATATTTAATAATAAAATTTTATTTTTCAAATACGATTTTTTATTTTTCTTGAAAAATTATTCTCATATATGGTTTATTGATATTTTAATATTAAAAAATAATATTGCATATGTCAAATATGATTTTATATTTTTAACAAAATAATAAATTTTCATTTTTATGTATAAACCATAATTTTATTACTGTATTTCAATTTGTGCAACTAATTTACAATTTTAGTAAATTTATGTAAGTTTTAGATTCTTTCCAAATAAAATTAAGTTGGTTTTAAAGAAGATGATGAGAAATAAGCAAATAAAATGTATTTGAATTCTTCAAATTATTAAAGTTACTTTTAATTAACAATCATTCCCATATATGAATTTTTAATACTTTAATGCTGAATAATTAAATTATATTTGTCAAACACAACATAGTATTTTTTTTAGAATATAATGAGTTGTTGCTTAATAAAAACAGTATATTGAGTCATCATTTTCATGTATTATCTATAATTTTACTTTGAGTATAACTATACAACTTATAAAAAATTATAAAGTTAACTAATTAGAAATTATATTATGTGGCTTATAAAGTAATTATTGCAATAGTCATCAAAGTTATATTCATATATAACAATTGCGATTAAATGACAACATAAAAATCTTTACTCTATTAATATATTATGATTCAATTATTTTATTTTATTTTACAATAAACATGTAGGTCATACATATATAATTTGTATCACTTACAAATTCTATAAGACATTACTATTTTTTAGGATGACAATTGTTGTTATAGTATATAAAGTTGTGATGTGATATTTTAAATCAATTTAATTATCATCTACATAAAGTAAGTTATTCTTTTTATTTCTATAATTTATTAGACCACTTTATTCCTTAATTGCTTTTTTTAAAAAAAATATTTATCAATTGGCTTTTTAGTAGTTACTATGAATTCGAGTCATTATTTAATTACTAACAAATAAATTTTCACTAATAAATAAATATTAATATGATACAATAAGTTATTTAGTCATCACCAACTAATACAAAATTGCTTTCTACGACACTCCATCAACGACAATTTCTAAGAAACCATCTCAACGAAAATATGGTGGCAATTTTATAAATAAATAGATATGGATGATGTTGGTTCTTTAGAAAATCATTGTCAATGAAAACACAATACCACGAGTGATTTATAACACTTATTATTGTATAATAAAAAGTTAAAACAAAAAATTTTACAATTTCTATTGGTTACCGAAACTATTTCTCCATTATATATTGTATCTCTTTAATGCACACTCACTGATGATCTATTATTTTGTTATCTAAATTATTTAATTTTTATCATGTTTCACACACATATGTATGTAATTAGCAAATTACATGGGATAACAACTAACATGTTGATTAATTGGCGCAAAATTATTTTATCTTAGCTAGTGGTCTCAAATTCTAATACTAAGTATAAAGTTATGTTAAATATTTAATGAGATAGATTTATGGCCCACAATAATCCTACCTGAATTGAGCATAATTGTCATTACTAAAAAAACAAATGATTTATGAAAAAAATGACACAAATTAAGAATTAAAGCTTTGTTCCTAATACCATGTAAGCAATGTTGCACTACTCATTCATAAGAGCTTTTAAAACACATGAATAGTTTATTAAATATCCTATCTTTTCAAAATCCTAAATCATTTGGTTCATATATGATAATTATTTATTACATATCATATTTTCAAACATACAATCCTTGTAAATATTTAAATATATGTTTGTCTTTTATACATCGTATATCATATTTAATATTGTAACATAAGATTGTTTTTTGGACTGATGAAATTCTTTGATTACTCATTATGCTTTCTTTTTAAAGTTATTTTTTCACAGAAATCATAAAAAATATTACACTTTAATATCTTAATTTCATTTTTCCATAAAATATAATAAATGTCTGGTATTTTATACATATTGCTTTATTTAATAGCTAAAGTGAAGTAATTGACTAGAATTAATTTGAGTGTGAGACATTAGTTGAAATAACTTAACTAAGGTTAGATTAATTCATTGGTGTTATGTGATGTTAGGATTGGCAGAGGGAGTATTTTGTGTTCATGTGTGAGGGAGTGGCCATTAAGGGTGGTTCCAACGATTTTTCCTCATTCTTGTTTCTAATCTCTTCTTTTCTTCTCACAAACTATCAAGGTATGGGGAGTTTTTCAAATAAACCTCATGAACCATATGTTTTTTAACTGACTTGGGTCTTAGGGGTGTTTGGGCACATGATTTTGAGATGGAATTTCTACTATGTTGATAAGGAAGTGAAAACGCTCCATTTTCAGGTTTGGGCTGAGACCTATTTTACGTTTTTGAAACTTTTTTACTTTATGTTTTTGAGAGATTCAACCATTTCTAAGGTTTTTGGGGTCTCTGGATCTCATGGTTATTTTTGTAGAATTTTTTTAGCACAATGGATTTCCCTTTTACTTACCCCAAATCTTGCAGTTTCTATTTTTTGATTTTTAATAACTTTTGTGGACCTTATTTGGAGACACCATTTGGTACTTTCTTGCCCCAACTGTGGGGAGTAACCAAAAAGGTTTTTTGAGCAAGATAATGAAGGAAAGTATTTTTAATGACCAAAAACGTTGAATCTAGACCAATGGACAATGGAGACATTTTAAATGAAAAATATAGTTTTACTGAGAGTAGGATTAGTGGGGATCCAACAAGCCAACCTAAATTGTGTGACAATGACAGTTCCATATATGACTAGGTCTAAGACTAGAAGGATAAAAAAAGTTTTGCAAGGCCTTATAATGGAGATCAACTCTACTCAAGGTGAACTAGAGGTTACACCACATTGGGTCAGTTTTCTACAAGTGCGTGAAGATTTAAGCCCAACTTCACTACAACAAGAAAAGCCCAAACTAACAAGACAATTATTGATGGGTTGGAGTTTAATAAGGTTTTGGGCTGAATAGCTATTCAAATCCCATTTTACTATTGTTTATGTAATTTTCGTTCTTAATTTTGGATGAATAGATTCGGACGCCTTTTCGTCTTGCCTAACTTAAATTTTAGTGTCTTTAGACTTTCAAAGCCATAATGATGACTAATGGGACTGAATGGGTCGTTGTGATGGTTAGTCGAAAGTAGATGTTAGTGGAAGAATAATGCCTAGTGGAAGTTCACTACTTGTACTTCAAGGGTTTCTTAGTTTAGCCTATAAGTAGGAAGCTCTTGTAAGCTTTTAAGTAAGAGTTTGAAAATCAATCAATTTGAGTGTTTCTCTATAATGAGAATTTCCCTTTTGTTCTAGGCTTAAAAAACTTTATAGTGTTGATTCTATCAGTAGGTCATGGTTAGGGTCACACTTTTCTCTTTATAACTTTGGTTCTAGCTATCTGCAGGTTACGGTTAGGGTTAGGTTTCTCTTTTTATCTTTTATCTGTTTTCAAGATAATTCATAATTTGATGCATATCATGGACCTTGGTTTAATTTTTTGTTGACCTCTGCACATATTAGAATGTTTAGTGATTCTCTGGGATCTTATAAAAATTGTATTCTATTCTCCCTTAATTAAATAGTGTAAAACATACTTTCTGACAGTGGGTAAAGTTAATTATTTTAAAATATTTGTGCTTAGTTTTGAACCTTTGGAAAATTATATATGGTAGACAATACAATAATGGAGTTGTGTGCAAACAATGTTGAAAACCTAAATTATTTAGTATTTATGAGAATTTTAGAACAATGTTTGTCTGTACTGGGACATAATTTTTTTTTTAATTAAGACTTGTTATTAATGGGTGCATCTCCATGGGTAACATTTGTCTTTATGTATTTTTTAAATAACTTATCTTTTTTCTTAAAATAAAAAATAAAACATATAAGACAAAATCAAATATTTTGACCATAATCAAATAGTAGGAGAAATATATTTAGATTTTAATTTTTTAAAAATAACATGAAATTAAATTTTAAAAATACAATATCTATATATATATATATATATATATGTAATTTGTTTATCAAATCTGTAGCATCCTAATTTTTGTAATCTAAATTAAAAAGGATTGTTATTTATAAATAAATAGAGTTTTAGAAAAATGATGAGATTTTATAAATAAATAAATAAGGAGATATAATTATTAATTAAAATAATGATTTGAGAGAAAATAAAAAGGGTATTTCATTTATTTGTTTGATAGAAAATAAATTAGAGTTTGTTTTTATAAAATAAATAAATAAATAAATATAGAGCAAATAATAGGCTGAGTACCCTAGGTATAAATAGTTATGTTAAGTCAGGTGCCTCTTTTTGGCTTCATTTTCGTTTTTCCCCTTCTCCTCTCAAAACCCTTTCTTTTTCCCGGAGCCCACCAAACCTGTCTCAGAAAAACAATGATCTCAGACTCATTCACCGTTGGATCGTCGTAAAATTTGAGTACCATATTTGCAACCCAATTTTGAACATTCTCACCGTTGCGAATTTTAAAATTATATTTGAGCTTGGAGAAAAACCCTTCGCATTGTAGCATTTTAATTTTCCGCATAAACCCAGAACGGTCTCGGTAAAACTACTATCTCGGTTTCTTTAACCGTTGGATTGTCATAAAATTTGGATATGTTGTTCGAAATTAAACTGCGCACACTTACACCGTTGGGATTTTTGAGATAATATTCGTGGAGGGAGAAAAAGGAATCGCATGAAGACAATACAAGTGGAGGTTTCAATCTCTTCTCCGTCTCTCTGACGTTTGGGAATTCTATCGGATCAGTCGGAGGAATAACTGAAGGAATCTCAGGGAACCGCTAGAGATATTACTATCGCTGGCTGAAGACACGTGAGTCCGCTCAGAGGTAAGGGATGAGTTTATCGCAATTTGGGGTTGGAATGAACATGTGTAGAGATCCTTAGGGAACTAAATTTGGATTTATTTTGGGATGTTTATTGAATTATAATTTTCCCTTTATGATTATAAATACAATATTATTGTGTTCTATGTACCAATTGATGTCCTGATGAGAATTGATTGATAAACTTGAGTGTTCTTGATGTGTTTGTGTTTAACCCATGAATTTGATTAATTGATTTTGATATAATTGTGAGAAACTATTTCAGGGATTTTACACCCCATGTTGTGATGAAATCTTTTGTATAAATTGTTATGTTGAGGTTATGAAATGATGATTTAAAATGTAATTATGTGATAAATTGAACATGTGACGGATGATGAAATACATGTGTATTGAGATGAGATGTGTGTATTGAGTTGTGAACTATGAATTATGTAATTACACAATTGTAAGACCCTTTAAGGGCGACGAGTATTGTGATGAGATCAATTGTGGGAACCCGACGAGTTAAAATGATTTTGAAAACGATTGAGTAGTTGTGTATATTGCATAGTTCATAGGTAAAGTGAATATGACTAATGAGATGTGATAACATGCTATTTTGAGATTGTACCATTGTGATTGAGATCGAGTATATGTGATAAATTGTGTATGTATGTGATTGAGATGTTGTGTGCATTGAGTATTAACTATGAATTGTACAATCACACGACTATAAGTCCCTTTAAGGGCGACAAGTTAATGCTAAGTCCCTTTAAGGGCGACGAGTTAATGTTAAGTCCCTTTTTGGGCGACGAGTTAATGTTAAGTCCCTTTAAGGGCGACGAGTTAATGTTAAGTCCCTTTTTGGGCGACGAGTTAATGTTAAGTCCCTTTAAGGGCAATGAGTTAATGTTAAGTCCCTTTTAGGGCGACGCGTTAAAGCTATTTTGAGAACAATTGAGGAGTCGTGTGTTTTGTACAGTTCATAGGTAGAGTCTGTGTGCTAAAATGTTTTCTGGGTTGGACCTGAATCAGGAGGGAGAGGCCCTGACGGACTCTTCGGAGTGTAGGCCTTGGGGGTCACACGGTTTGAGTGCTCCTTTAAGCCTATGTTGATCCCATATGATTGGAACATTCTCGCAAAACACTGTGACCCTGACTGGTCTCCCTATGATATTACCTAGTGAGAGTGACTTGACTTATTATTGTGTGGTTTATCTTGTTATGTACTCCTAGGCGCCCGATGAGGTTTTTCACTGACATGGTACCACATTGCATATAGGCTTGAGTCTTAGCATAACTGTCACATACGCTTGCTAATTATTTATTATGAAATTGATGTGTTATTAGGTCTTGATCGGAGTGTGTGATTCCTGTGTATTGTGATTGATGATTGAAAGATGTGATTGATGGATGAAAAGTGTGATTGATGAATGACAAAGTGATGAAATGATGTGAGATATGCTAAGTAAATTGTATTTGGCTACTATATGTTGTGTTGTTTCTCTCTAGTAGTTAGAAATATGATAACTCACTCCCGGTTTGCTGTTTGTGTTTGGATCCTATGATGATCTTGAACTTTGTGTTCGGGGGAGCAGATGAATAGGTGGATGACTATGAAGAACTTCATGCTAGAGGACACGGGAACACCACGCTCTGATAGAATGTGACATTAGGATATAGGTTCTATATTAATTGTATGAAACTTAGATGACCTTCTTTGTGTCGAGATTACTTTATTATTTATTTGAACAAGTTTGAATATGATGTAAAAGAAAGTGAATGTGAGCCTTTTACCCATTTGAAAAGTTTGTATTTAAAAATGTTTTAAAAATACTTTTAATTAATATTTGAATTTTTATTCCTTTATTAATATATATGTGAGGGGTAGAGGGTGTCATAAAATCTCATCAGGAAAAATTGTCATTACAAATGTACATCGTTTTTTTACCATGGGTGTGAGTTATTGTAATCTGCCTAGCTTTGATCCTTATGGAAACTCACAATTTGTGAAATTATATTAGTAGTAACTTGTGGTGTGCTTTTTTTTAAGACATGATATGAATTTTTTTTATTGAAGATCAGGTCATGTGGTCTAATAAGTGACTCACTGATTTAACCATTGAACAAGTGACCCAATACCTTAACAAGGTAAATAACCGTCTTAATGTCTTTTTTACAAGACCCACTATAGTTTTTAAAAACTATGGGTAGAACTCAATATTTTAAATGTACGTATAGAAATTCACATTAAATGAGCATTTATATTCATTAAAAGCTTAACATTTTCACACACTAACATTAAAGTTCACAAAATTCTAAAAATATCAATTCAACTCCAAATGTCATTAAAATTGACAATCACATTAACGTTCCAAAATAGATATACTCCAACAAAAAAAAATTATTCATACTGAAATTCAATCAAAATATATTTTATCTACTTTACATATAAGAATTGAATAGGCTGAAAAATCACATAAATAATATATATTAATTTTGTGACACAATGTGTACTTAGATTTGTGTTTTTTTTTTCTTCTTCTTATGTTCATCTTTTTTATATATTTTTCTTTTATTTTATAAAAGTTACATAAAAAATTTTTCTCTCTCTTTTGTTCCACCCTTCTCTTTTCTCTCTCTCTCTCTCTCTCTCTCTCTCTCTCTCTCTCTTTTTTTCTCTTTTCTCTCTCTAACTTTATTTTTCCATTTATTTTAATTTAATTTTTTAAAAAAAATTCACATAAAATTTAATTTAAATCTAATTAGATAATATATTTATTACAAAAAAATATTTTAACTCTATGATTAATAACATGGTAAATGAAAAATTTGGGGACTTCTAATTATATATAATAAACTAACTTATTAAATATATTTTAATCAAAATTTAATTTTAAATTACTTTATCTATAATATCATAAATTAAATCCATCAAGGTTGCCTTAGTGATGGATAGTTGGGGTAGAATTCATGCGGTCATATGTTCAAACCTTACTACAATCATTGTACTCTAAAAAAATAATATCATAAATTCAATTAGTTTTAATGATTTTTACTGTAGGGACCACAAGTATCACTCCCGGAAGACAATTATGTTTGAGACCTATAATATACACAAAAGTTGCCGCATATAAAATATAAAAGAGTGAGGATATAGGTTTTGGTAAATTAGAATAGTTTGGGACAAATAGCTTAAATAGCTTAAAAGTTGCCACAAGCATCATTAGTAGATAAATATTTAATTAATTTCATATAATAAGAGAATAGTTATTTTTTAGATAAGTAAATAGTTACTCCATTTGTCCAAAATTAATTGTCATCCTAATTTATTTTACACAGATCAAGAAAAGTAATAAATATATGAAAAACATAATAATTTTACAAAATTAACATTACATCATCATTAATTTATTTCTAGATTTTGTAATTCATCATTAATATATAAGGGATATAAGTGAAAAAAGTAACTAATGTTACATTGAAACAACTAAAATGACAATTATTTTCAAACAACTTTTATTTTGACATGACAATTATAATTGGACTAATGAAGTATTTATTATTACTGAAGATACTTAGTTGTAAACGACTCGTACGATAGTATAAATAAGTTATAATTATAACTATTAATAATAACTTTAATATCTCAACAATGTAATTAAACAATTATGTACTTAATAAATCATATTTAATATTTATATAATGATAACTATGTTTCATTCTAAGTAAATTTAATTTTGCATACAAATGTGCTTCAAACATGAGTAAAAACAACTAATTATATATAATTTTAATGAAATAATAATTTTATCATTTGCATATACTTTATACATTAAATCATATAATTATATGATTTATTATCTAGTGTGCACCAAACATTAATTATAATTCAAACTTATCTTACTCCTATCGTATCCTTTTTTTTTGTTGCTATCATATCCTATCAGTTATGTGTTGTAATCTTACGAGTTCAAAGCAATTATTTTTTCTTTATGAGTTTCCATAAGAATTGAAGCTAGGAGGATTACAATAACTCAAATACTCTATTCAATAAAGTTTTTTAAGCCTAGAACAAAAGGGAAACTCTTACAATAGAGAAATACTCAAATTGATTGATTTCCAAATTCTGCTTTAAAAGCTTACAAGAGCTTCCTACTTATAAGCTAAACTAAGAAATCCTTGAAGTACAAGTAGCGAACTTCCACTAGGCATTAATTTTCCACTAACATCTACTTTCGACTAACCATCACCATGACTCATTAAGTACCACTAGTTATCATAATGGCTTTGAAAGTCTAAAGACACTAAAATTTAAGCTAGGCAAGACGAAAAGGCGTCTGAATCTATCTCTCCAAAATTATGAATGAAAATTGCATTAAAAATAGTAAAATGGGATTTAAATAACTATTTGGCCCAAAAACTTATTAAACTCTAGCCCGTCAATGCTTGTCTTGTAAGTTTGGGTTTTTCTTGTTGTAATCAAGTTGGCCTTAAATCTTCACCCACTTGTAGAAAAGTGATCCAATATGGTGTAAACCTTTTTAATTATTCTCGACAGTTGGGGCCAGAAATGTACCAAATTGTGTCTACAAATAAGGCCCACAAAATTTATTAAAAATCAAAAATAGAAACTGCCAGATTTGGGGTGAGTAAAAGGAAAATCCATTAAAATTAATTTCAATGAGTGCTAAAAATATTCTACAAAAATAACGACGAGATCCAGAGACCCCAAAACCTTAGAAAAGGTTCAATGTCCTGAAACATAAAGTCAAACAGTTTCAAAAATGCAAAACAGGCCGAGAGACCCCAAAAAACCTTAGATTGTTTCACTTCCTTATCAACATAGTAGAAATTCCATCTCAAAATCATGTGCCCAAACTATAACATCCCAATTTTCGTAAACTAGATTAAAAAAAATTGTTATTTATAAATAAATAGAGTTTTAAAAAAAATGATGAGATTTTATAAATAAATAAATAAGGAGATATAATTATTAATTAAAATAATGATTTGAGAGAAAATAAAAAGGGTATTTTATTTATTTGTTTGATAGAGAATAAAATAAAGTTTGTTTTTATAAAATAATAAATAATAAATAATAAATAAATTAATAGAGTAAATAATAGGTCATAAATGCCCCTAGTTATAAATAGCAACATGCTAGGTCAGTTTTCAGACTGACTCCTCAGCCTCCTCTGCCTCACAATTTCGTTCTTCTCTCTTCTCCCAAAACCCTCTATTTTTCCCGCAGGCCACCTAACCTGTCTCAGAAAAACGACGATCTCGGACTCGTTCACCGTTGGATCGTCGTGAAATTTTAGCACTACATTTGAAGCCCTATTACGAGAATTCTCACCGTTGGGAATTTTGATATACTGTTTGAGCTGAGAGAAATACCTTTCGTATTGTAGCCTTTTCCTTTCTCGCAAAAACCCAAAATGGTCTCAGTAAAATTACGATTCCGGTTTCGTTAACCGTTGGATTTTCATGAAATTTGGATATGTTGTTAAGAATTAAATTTGTCATACTTTCACCGTTGGGATTTGCGAAATATTATTTGTGGAGGGAGAAAAGGAATCACATGAAGACAGTACAAGTGGAGGTTTCAATCCCTTCTCCGTCTCGCTGACGTTTGGGAACTCTATCAGAGCAGTCGGAGGAAAAATTGGAGAAATCTCGGGGAACCGCTAGAGATTCCATTTTCGTTGTTGGAAGACACGTGAGTCCGCTTAGAGGTAAGAGATGAGTTATTCACAATTGGGAATTAGTGAGAACATGTGTAGTGATCCTTAAAGATATCAATTGGAATGAGTTTTGAGGTGTTTTTTGCAATTTTCATTTTATCCTTATAATTATCACAGTGAATTATATATGTTTGATAGACCTATTTTTGTGAAATTGATATGCTATTGTGTTGACCGTGAACCCTATAAATCATGTACTTTTTCTAATTAATATGAATTGATGAAATAAAGTAAGGAGAAATTTAGAGAGAGATATTGATTTTGTATTTTCTCTTTTTCTTGCTGTTTAGATTTTTATATATAATTTAAAAAATTAATATCATAATTGAAACTGACCAAAGTGTTCATATAATTATTTAGAATTTGCTCATGGAAAGCTTACTTTGAAATTTGTGATTTAATATGATGTATGCTAGTTTATAGATATAGAGGTAGTTATTTATATTAATAATTTATGTAAATAATATTGTAGAGTGTTATAGTATGATTCCAAAAATTATTAAGTGTTGGAGTTTGAGAATATTATGGTTAAATTTCATGAACATGTGTATGTTGTACCTTATGAATATCATTGGGAATGTTATGAGATGGTTGATGTGATGTTATAAGATGTTAAAGTGTGGACATGATATTCGATTGTGAATAAGTGGATGTGTTAACACTTGATGTTACATTAATTATATCATGAACTATGAATTATACAATAACCCGACTAGTGTTTATGCGCAGTGTTAAAGAGAAAGTGTAAGTTCCTAGTTAGGAACCAGTGTTAAATTGTAGCGCAATTGTGTTAAACATGTTTGAAACATGAGTGTGAGGTTGTGGTATTGTATAATTCATGAGCAGTGCTTATAAATGAAATATGTGATGAATTGTGGAATAATATGTTGCCTTGAGATTATAATATTGTTATTGAGATTGAGTAAAAGTGTAAAGTAGAACAGGTGTTGAATTGTGAGATACATGAAAACATGTGATGGTGGATTGTGACATTATGATATGTGAAATTGTGAATGAGTTTTGGTTGTGAATAAGTGTGTGATTAATTCTTGATGTGACATTATTTGTGTTGTAAGCTGTGAATTGTACAATAACCCGACCAGTGTTATCTTGAGAAAAGTGTAAATGCGTAGTGTTAAAGAGAAAGTGTAGGTTTCCTATTTAGGAACTAGTGTTAAAGAGAAAGTGTAGGTTCCTGTTTAGGAACCAGTGTTAAATTGTAGCGCAATATGTTGTACGTGTTTAAGACACGAGTGTGAGGTCGTGGGTATTGTATAATTCACTAGCAGTGCCTGTGTGCTAAAATGATTTTAGGGGTTAGACCTGAATCAGGAGGGAGAGGCCCCTGACGGACTCTTCGGAGTGTAGGCCTTGGGGGTCACCAGGTTTGAGTGCTCCTTTAAGCCTATGTTGATCCCATATGGTTGGAGCATTCTCGCAAAACATCGTGACCCTGACTGGTCTCCCTATGATCTTACTTAGTGAGAGTGACCTAGCAAACCCATTGTGTGGTGTGTTTTGTTATGTACTCCTAAGCGCCCCAGGGTGGTTTTTCATTGACATGGTACCACATTGCATGTAGGCTTGAGTCTTAGCATAATTGTCTCATGCGCTTGCTAATTGTTTATTATGAAATTGAGGTGTTATTATGTCTTGATCAGAGCGTGTGATTCTTGTGTAATGTGATTGATGATTGAAAAGTGTGATTGATGGATGAAAAGTGAACTTTGAATGACAAAGTGGTGGAATTACGTGAATTATGTGTAAGTAAGTTTTATTTGGTTTATATGATATGTATATCTAGTTGTCTTGTTTCTCTATTAGTTAGGAATGTGATAACTCACTCCCAATTTGCAATTTGTGTTTGGATCCTGTGATGATCTTGAACTTTGTGTTTGGGGGAGCAGATGACTAGGTGAACTGCTTTAAGGGATATTGTGCTGAAGGACGTCGGGACACAACGCTCTGATAAGATGTGACATTGAGACAATGTTGTTAATGGCGGATGGCGGTTCATGGCGGAAAGTAAAAAATCCACCATAAAAATATGGCGGATGGCGTAGTGGAAAATGGCGGATGTCATGGCGGACAAAAAAAAAACATATATATAAACTCATTGAAATTGAAAAAAACAAAGGATTGCATTCAAATAAACTAAAAAAGTTTGATGAGTTCATACAATAATCAAGTACCAACACCAAATAAACACATTAAAAAGAGGACTGAACAGAAAAAAAAATTGTGGTGTCAAATAGAAAAAAAAAATTAAAAATGGGACTGTCGAAAGTAAAAGGGGGGTGTCAAATAGAAAAACGGAAAAAAAGATGCAGACAGCAAAAAGGGGTGTCAAGTAGCAAAAACAAAAAAAAGGCTTTGGCCCACCCCCACCAGTATAAGTCGCGGTTCTGGCTGGGTCGTCTTCTCCGTTCGCCTTGCCGTCGTTCACGCCGTGCTCGTCGCCGCCGTTCGCGTTGCCGTGGGTGGTCGCTGCCGTGCTCGTCGCCGCCGTGGGTCGTCGCTGGTTGCAGGTGTGGGTGGTTCCGAGGTCGTGGCTGGTTGCAGGGGTCGTGGGTCGTCGCGCTGTGTTGGAGCTTCGAGGTCGAGGGTTGCAGCTGCATCCGCCATTTTCCGCCTCGCCGCCACATCCGCCATGGCCGCCATGGCGCCGCCATCTTTAACCCGCCACGCCACCGCTATTCGGTGGCGTTTTTTCAGAAAACCGCAACGCAACTCCGCCATGGCGCCACCATGGCCGCCATTTAACAACACTGCATTGGGATATAAGTTTTTATGTTAATTTTATGATGTTAGTCTATTTTATTTCACCTCACTGATTTAACAAAATATTTTTGTAAATTTTGACGGCCTTATTTTGAGCCGAATATGTTTTTAATGAGTTTTATTTGGTAATTGAAGTGAATGTGAACCTTTTACCCATGTGATTTTTTTTACCAATATATTTTATTTATTTATATATATGTCGGGGTAGAGGGTGTCACACAAACACCCTTAAGACCCAAGTCAGTTCAAAAACACATGGTTCATGAGGTTTATTTGAAAAAACTCCCCATACCTTGACATTTTGTAAGAAGCAAAGAAGAGATTAGAAGCAAGAATGAGCAAAAACCGTTGGAACCACCCTTAATGGCCCCTCCCTCACACATGAACACAAAATACTCCCTCTGCCAATCCTAACATCATATCACACCAATGAATTATTCTAACCTTAGTCAAATTATTTCAACTAATGTCTCACACTCAAATTAATTCTAGTCAATTACTTTACTTTAGCTATTAAATAAAGCTATATATATATATATATATATATATATATATATATATATATATATATATATATATATGTATGTATGTATGTATCAAACACTTCATTTCCCTTTTAAACACTATATCCACATAAAATTCTTTTCATACAAGTAACATTAATTAAATACAATTATTCATAAATTAATCATACATAAAATAGGAAATTTAGTTTTAGAAATTCAGATTGTTACAATGAGAGAGAAGACAAACGTACATAGAACCTAGGCACAAGTGCAGTTCATTGAACGATTTTGCCTCCACATAACTATATGACTGCTTGTTTCTTTTCCCCATGTGTTCCCACTTGTTTATGGCTGGTATTAAATTGCATTAATTACCTAATTTTTGATTGATCGTGTTATGATAGGTATCTTGTTGGTTTCTAGTATTGCCTTCTTAGGGTTTAGGAAAAAAGGATTTGATGTTGATTGCTATCCATCTAGCTATGACTAAGGGGCTAGGGTTAAAGTATTTTAGATATTACATGTTTTAAGATTTGTCTATACACCAAACTATCTCTATGTTGGGGTTAAGAGTACATGGAAGGCCTTACTTGTTGCAGATTGACATTCTACAATGAGCAAGTTGTAGATTTGTGTTTCTAGATCCTTATTTTGGGTTTGTCTCATGCTTTGAAACATAGACATACTCTAAGGGAGCACAACTATACTTAGTGAAGCACACCATGCAATGACCAAGTTGTATTGCAGGATTTTTAGATTTGTGTTCTATAATGAGCCCAATCATTCAAGGTTTCTAGATCCATGTTAGGGGTTTGTGGCATGCTTTGAAATATAAACATACTTGAGGGGAGCACAACCATTCTAAGTTAAGCACATTCATGCTAAGATTCATGAGTGATTCCTTTAAGTACTCACATGTTTTAATTCCATATTTATGAGATATAGTTATTATGAATGTACCTGCATGTTATGTTGTGTATGACATTATAGTGTCCTTAGGGCACTAAGTGAGATCTTCGTATCATTAGTTTATTCTACTGCTTTTAGAGTAAGTAGACTAAGGCAATAGAAACGATAAGAAGTTTGTGTTGCATTGTTTTCCATTTAATCTTTTTACTAGGACCTTTATTCGGATGAAGTTTGTGACCTCCTACGTGAGGATTACTAGTTTATATTTTATGATTGTTTTTTGTTAATTTGAAGGATGCCTTGGATACTTGTTCTTTGTTGTGTTTAATGTTTTATCATAAACTTTACAAGATTTTAGTTTTGGAAATGTATGTTTTACATTGATATGCACGATGTTCACAAAATACTTATGAGAGTGTTACAACCAATTATGAGGTGGCTGAAATCACAACACTAAATTTTGTGTTATACTCCAAATAGTTTACTTAGAAAGCAATAAGGAGTGGAATAGAAAAAATTAAAACCTTGCAAAGTGATTGTTGCATTGCAACATGTATTACTGTCATAAAAATAGTTGAAAGAATAACATTTGGTTTTTGCCCCATACTTATTGTCCTATTATATAAGAGAGAGAGAGAGAGAAGATGCTCTAAAAAAAGTGTGTTGTCTTTGACTTTTCAACTACCTAACAAGAACTAAACAATTGACACAAAAAAAAAAGAATCATCTTCCTATATCCAATTGTCATAAGAGAGATAGACAAAGAATTCAATTCCTTTAATTCAAGTGTACATTTTGTGTATAATTAGTTCGCAAGTTATTAATGTAATGAATTTAAGGTTAAATCATTTTCTTATTATTTGAGTTAGATCTTTGGCAGAAAATATTATTGGTCAGACTTTATTTACCTTCTGGTTGAACTTCAGATTAATCAGAGTCATTTTTCCCTAATGAATTAGAGGGTTAATATAAAAAAATGTGTACATTTTGTGAGATCTTGCACCATTAAGAGACAAAAACAAATCAAAGCATTGTAAAGTGTAGCTAATTGTCACATTAAATATTAAGTGGCAAAATTTGTCTCATTCTCACCATTTTGTTAGTTTTAATCATGAATGGGGGAGAAGAGGTAGAACTTAGTTTAAACAAAATAATTTGTTATATATTAAATACCAGACATTTATTATATTTTTTGGAAAAAGGACATTAAGATATTAAAGTGTAATATTTTTTATAATTTTTGTGAAAAAAATAATTTTAAAAAGAAAGCATAAAGAGTAGTCAAAGAAATTCATAAGCAATAAAAATAATCTTATCTCTAAATTGTTACAATATTAAATATGATATACCATGTATAAAAGATTAACATATATTTAAATATTTACAAGGATTGTCTATTTGAAAATATGATATATAATAAATAATTATCATATATGAACCAAATGATTTAGGATTTTGAAAAGATAGGATATTTAATAAATTATTGTCATATATGAATCCAGTAAACTATTCATGTGTTTTGAAAGCTCTTATTAACGAGTGGTGCAATATTACTTACATGGTATGAGGAACAAAGCTTTAATTCTAATTTGTGTCATTTTTTATAAAACATGTATTTTTCATTACAGACAATTATGCTCAATTGATGTAGGATTATTGTCGATGATAAATCTATCCCTTTAAATATTTAACATAACTTTATACTTAGTACTCGAATTTGAGATCACTGGCTAAGATAAAATAATCTTGTGCCAATTAATCAAGATGTCAGTTGTTATCCCATGTAACTTTCTAATTACTTACATATATGTGTGAAACATGATAAGGACTAAATAATTTAGACAACAAAGTAGTACATCATTAGTGAGTGTGCATTAAAGAGATATAACATATAATGGAATAATAGTTTGGGTAACAAATAGACATTGTAAAATTTTTCATTTTAACTTTTTATTATACAATAATAAGTGTTAAAAAACACTCATGGTATTGTATTTTCATTGGCGATGATTTTTTAAAGAACCAACATCATCCATATCTATTTATTTATAAAATTGCCACCATGTTTTTTTATTGATGATGGTTTTTTAGAAATTGTCACTGATGGAGCATCGTAGAATGTGGTTTTGTTTTAGTTGGTGATGACTAAATAATTTCTTGTACCATTTTAATATTTTTTTATTAGTAAAAATTTATTTTCCAGTAATTAGATAATGACTTGAATTCATAGTAACTACTAAAAAGACAATTAGATGTTTCCTTGTTTATATTTTAAAAAAAACAATTAAAGAATAAAGCGGTCTAATAAAATATAGAAATCAAAAGAATAACTTACTTTATGCAAATGATAAATCGATTTAAAACACCGTATTACAAAATTGTTATAGTCACAAATTTATATATTATAACAACAATTGTCATCCTAAACAATAGAAATGTCTTATAGAATTTGTAAGTGATGCAAATTATATATGTATGACCTACATGTTTATTGTAAAATAAAATAAAATAATTGAATCAAAATATATTAATAGTGTAAAGATTTCTATATTGTCATTTAATCACTATTGCTATATATGAATATAACTTTGATGACTTTTATAATAATTACTTTAGAAGTCACATAATATAATTTCTAATTAGTTAATGGTATAATTTTTTATAAGTTGTAGAGTTATACTCAAGGTAAAATTAAAGATAATACATGAAAATGATGACACAATATATTATTTTTATTAAGGAATAACTCATTATGTTCTAAAAAATATGCTATGTTGTGTTACACAAATATAATTTAATTATTTAGCATTAAAGTATTAAAAAATTATATATCGGAATGATTGTTAATTAAAAGTAAGTTTAATAATTTGAAGAAGTTAAATACATTTTATTTGCTTATTTCTCATCATATAATTCAAAACCAACTTAATTTTATTTGGAAAGAATCTAAAACTTACATAAATTTACTAAATTGTAAATTAATTGCACAAATTGAAATTTAGTAATAAAATAAAGTCAAATAAAATTATAGTTTATACATGAAAATGAATTTTCTTATTTTGTTAAAAATATAAAATCATATTTGACGTATGCAATCTTATTTTTTAATATTAAAATATCAATAAACCATATATGAGAATAATTTTTCAATGAAAAATAAAAAATTGCATTTGAAAAATACAATTTTATTATTTAATATAAAATATTAATAAATTTTAGATGTCAAATAGAACTTACATATGTATTAATCATATTATTAAATTACAACTTCCTCTTATTTGGTAAAAATCTAAAACTTACATCAATTTGATCAAATTTAAATTACTTTCACAAATTGAAAACAAGAAATCAATTCACTTATAACTCAACGCAAATCCAAAGCTCTCCAATTGATTTGCAATACTATCTTGTATAGGCGGAGGGAAGGGTGACTTCTAGGGGCCAGGGTTCCCACACTTATTTTTAAGCATATTTAAATTATTATAAATATATTTTTGCCTCTTTAAGATTTGTAAAAAAATTATTGGAAAATGATATTTGAAAATTATATATTTCTTGTCATGTGTTTCTCTCTCTTTGTCTCCTCTCTCTTTTCTCTTTGGCTCGCTCGCTCTCTCTTTGTCTAGGGTAGCTCTCTGTCATCGTTGACCATCTCATTTGATCACTTTCTAGCTTTTTGGCCACAATCTTGAGATAAGCATACTATAGACACTCCTACTTAAGAGCTTATATTCAGAATTCAAGGATTTCATTTAAGTTCATAATGGAGTGTTAGTTACTCTCTTTGATTTGAGTTTCAATTAGGGCGGTGATCCTTTCTCCATACCAAAAAATTGAAGGTTTGATTTTATTGTTGATTTTCTTTTCTTTTTTGGAGAAGCCCCATGTTTATAGTAGAGTAGGAAATCTTAAATTTGGTCTTAAAGTTGTAGAATTTTGGTGTTAATCTTTTGGAATTTTGGTGCTATTCAAATTTTATTTTGATTTAGTTTCGTGCTAAGATTTTTTTCGTGAACACAATTCTTTCTAGGTGCTTAGTGCTACTAGGGTTGATTTTTTATGCCTCTATATCAATGTTGTGGGATCCAAAGGGAATGTTCAAGGATAAGAAGTAGAAGTGGTATAGATTTCTTGCGAGACAAAAACACTCATATGTCATTGTGGTTTTCTTTAGTTTAAGAATAAGGAATGTACTTCATTTCAATGTGTTGGTGAGTTTTCTTTCTTTAACATTTTTGTCCGATTCATATATAGTTTATAACTTTTAATTTATGATTCATTATGACAAGATACTCACCAACATATAGGTGATTATTTTATTGTTTTGGTCTTAGATTTGTGATTTAAAATTTATGCACGTTGATATATCACCAATCAAGCTTATGAATCTAAAGGGAGACTGAATATAACCTTACAAGAGGAAAGGGAAAGGGGATAACAGAATATGAAAAAGATGAAAATGTATTGCAAGAAATCAAATAGGTACACTCATAAGTTAGAGTTTTGTTATTTATACAACAACTAAAAAATAATTTATACAATATTTTTCTATATCAATCTCTTTTCATCATACATGATACTTCTATCTCTTTCTTTCTTTCTTTTTCTCTTGTTATCTCTTTAATTGTAAAATATTTTGTACAACAGGTCTTACAAATAACATTTCACCTTGAGTTTCTAGCTCTATAGCAATGTTTCAAGGGATGAATTTACCTTCAAAATTTAAAGGAGATCAATGCGGGTGTGGATACTGTAGTACCCACACTACTAAAAAAAAAGCTTTCAACATCGCCCAATTAACATCGGTTATAGCTAAAACCGATGTTAACGAAAGCGCGGTGGCATTTTTGTAAATAAGTAGACTTGGTTAACATCGGTTTTTCCAAAACCGATGTTAGTATGCCTTTGTTAACATCGGTTTTGTAAAAACTGATGTTATCGAGTTGATGTTAACATCGATTTTATTATAACCGATGTTACCTAGTTGATGTTAACATCGGTTATTTTTAAAAAACCAATGTTGTTATCATTATATATTAAAGTTCTGAAATTGCACAACCCGTGCGCTTGAACCCTATCGTTCTTCTTCTTTCTCCTTGTGTCAAAGTCGCCTATGCTTCTGTGACTGCAACCACATTATGAAGATCGTGTTTGTGGAGATCGTCTTATCCATTGAGGTACGTCCTTTCGTTTTAACATTAGGTGTTCGTCGTTTTAACATTTGCTCACTTTCGCAGGTCGAAGAAAAGTAGGAAAGGAAAGAGTCCTGGAAAGGGTACTCCCAGGGTGTGTTTCTCCTTCTGCCTGAGTTCGTGTTTGTCGCAATCTGGGCCGCACTTCCGTCACTGCAACCACATTGTCGAGTTGGCATTTGTGGAGTTCGTGTCTGCGCTTCCATCGAAGGTATGTCTCTGTTGTATGTTAATGATGAAAATCCATTGTTCAATGGTCTATCTCTGTTGTGATGTTTCGAAACCCTAGTTAGGCACAAAGGGTTAATTGTAACTGAATCTGTAGTGATTTAGGACTATATGTAACTGCCTTAAGCAGTTATTGCAAAATAAATTATGGAGTAACAGCAGGGGGGGTTAGGCAGTTTTTAGTGGGTTTTCAGGAAAGGAGAGACGAGGCTGTCAAATTTACATAGAGGGTTTCAGGGACAAAGCTTTGATTTACATAGAGGGTTTCAGGGACAAAGCTTTGATTTACATTTTGAATTTCATCCAAATTTTTGACAAGTCATTGTTACTTCCATCAATATTGATATTGTATCATGCTTAATTATATGCGTTTGCTTATTCTGATCATTGTGTGTTGTGTGATTATTTCTTCCATGCAGGTACATGATTCCTATTTGTTGTGAGAGTGAAATGATGGGCAGCAGCACCAACTGAGGTGAGTGTATATTTCCTTTTTTTTTTGTCTTTATCTTTGTTAGTTTGTTATATATTTTTTATTTTATATGTTTGAGTTTTAAATGTGTAAAAAATAGAAATAGAAAGGTTTGCTATCATTCTTTGAATGCCATCATCTACCTTTAATGATTGACATCTAAATTGGTCCCTGTTTAATTGAATTAATTAGTTATTGCTTTAGTTTGACTGGATAGAAGTATGATATGTTTTTTTTTTGGAAGGCAAATTATATATATGTATTAATATAGTCAAAAACAGTACAAGAGGTACTGGAAAAAGATGTTACAAAGCACCTCTGGTGCTGCCCTCTAAAAACCCACCACAGGAAAATGATCCACTGGAGAAGCTGGGAGAGTTCCCTGAGCCTGTACCCATGTCATCGACTCCCACCACATGCCTACTATCCTCTTACAGTTAAAAAATAGATGGCCCACCTCCTCCTGTTCTAGGCCATAGAGGGGACAAACAGTGTCCTGGATGATCACATTTCTTCTTATGAGATTAGATCTAGTAGGGAGCCTGTCTTTAAGAAGCCTCCAAGTGAAAACTGCAGCTTTTGGGGGAATTTTCAATTTCCATAGTAATGTTGAGGATCTCAGTTCAGAGGCTAGAGTAGAGGGGGTTATCATTAATTTGTAGGCTGACTTTGTGGAATAAACACCGCTAGGATCAGCTTTCCAAGTCATGATGTCCTTAACATGCCTCTGAATATGTATAGAGCTGATTTCTTCCATAAAATTGACAGCTAGATCACTTTCATGATCAAACAGATTCCTCCTCCATTTCAAGTCCCATCTCCAGTTATCTTGAGAGAAATTTCCCATCATTGAAATAAGGTCGGGTTGCTGTCTATTAATGAGAAACAACTGATTGTATTTCTGTTGAAGAGTAGGACCTTCCCCTAACCATTTATCTTTCCAAAAGCTGACTTTATCCCCACACCCAACCTTCCAGCTCATGCATTGTTGAAAAATGCTTTGATCAGACCGGTGATAAAGCTTTCTTAGGTCCTTCCACCAGTATGAATGCCTCCCTTGAACACGAGCTGACTGAAAATCAGACCTGGCTCCATACTTGGAATTGATAATCCTGGCCCAAGGTTGTTGCAGATGAGAAGCTAAGGCCCATATCCACTTTCCCAGCAAACCTATATTAAATTTAGAGATATCTTTAATCCCTAGACCACCCTCAGACTTGGGCAGGCATACAGTCTCCCATTTTACCCAAGAAATTTTCCTATGGTCTTGGTCCCCCCCCCCCCCTAGAAAGTTCCTTTGCAAGGCTACCAGTTTATTTACTACCCTTTGTGGAATCTTGAAGAAGGATAATAAATAAATTGGTACAACATTGAGAACAAAATTGATTAGAGTTATCTTTCCTCCCAGTGATATGTTTTTCTGGGCCCACTTAGATAGTTTAGACTCACATTTTTTTATTAAAGGCTCCCACACAACACTGCTGGAAGGTTTAGCCCCAATTGGAATACCCAAGTAGGTGAATGGGGTTTCCAATTGTCTACAATTCAGGGTTTGAGCTGCTTCATTGGTCCAAGTAACAACACCCCCTATAACACCAAACTGACTCTTAGCATAGTTAATCTTCAAGCCCGAGACCATTTCATAACCTCTTAGCATGGCCTTCAACACCAAGACATTGTCCCATGTAGCCTCACCCACAAAAACAGTATCATCTGCATACTACAGAATGTTTGTGGGTTCATTTTTCATTCCAACCCTGTAGCTACTATAAAAATTCTTCCAGACTGCTTCCCTCATTAGGCCTGTGATGCCTTCCCCAACTATGTTAAAGAGTCAATGTATGATATGTATTCTTAAAAAATTGTCCATGAGCTGTTTGATAGAATGACTGAAAAAGGCTTTAAATACACTCTCAGTATAATGTCTTTTGAGAGTCAATGTATCACCATGAAGTGACAGTCATATTGTTGATAAAAGGCTTTAAACACACTGTGGCTAATTTCTGTATGGTTTTTTTAGGGCTATCATTTACTACTGCTAATTGGCGTTGCTGTGGAAGCGCTTTGATTATATCTTTGAAGCCTCAAAGTCAGGTATTTATATCTTTGATTCGAAAACTAATTTGAAATTGTTGTTGTATACATTACTGGTATATTTGTAACTTATGCTATGGCTGTCTACATGACCTTTCTTTCATTGGACTGATATGTTCATGCCTCTCTACATGACCTTTCTTTCATTGGACTGATATTTTTGAAGTATTTACTGTGATTTAAACTCTCAGAACTTGTTCATTGTTAGTGTTGAATGTTTTTGTAATTTTATCTGCTGCCCTTCTCTATATATATGTTGTGACTGCCACTGCCCTTCTCTCTCTCTTGTATTATCTTTTTTTCTTATTAGCAAAATTATAATTTGTATTAATAACTGTGAGTACCAGAGGTACTAAATATACAAGGTAGAAACCAGCAGACTAGCAGAACCATAGGTCCTACGAATCACATGCCAATCTAAATAGAATACAATAACCCTGCACTGCTACCCTAATAAAAAAATGCTGTTGATAAATAGAATTATGGTACACTTTGTTGATAAAACTGAATTAATGAGAGTGATTCTGCCCCCCATAGATAGACTTCTTTGTTTCCATTTTGCTAACTTGGCTTCAAACTTCCTTATAATAGGCTGCCAAACACTCCAGCTCTTAGAAGACACCCGTACCTTGCAAGTATTTTGTTAAATAATGTGATTGAAGTAAATTTTTTATTAGATTTAATTAAATAAATGTTTAGTATTTTGTTCTTTCCTATTAGTCTGTTGATAGCTAACTGGAATAAAAGAAAAGCTAAGGTCGGACCAGTTGATAGCTAACTGGAATAAAAGAAAAGCTAAATTGCAGGGAATAATTCTCATATCTTTTTATTTCATCATTACCCCTTTTTATAGCCATTTCATACAAGATATTTTGCTAAGTTGTTATAACAAAATTTTGAAATTGCATAACCACACAGGTATCAAGTAAAACGTGGAAAAAGCTTTAAGCGCGAAGTATAAGGAATTCTAGAATCTGCTATCGGGCTTGCAGCTCCCCTGGTCCTTATACGAACTCACTGAGGTACTTGGGCCTGTGTGTGTTGCGTTTTGGTTTGTTATTGCCTCTGCTATTTGTAGTCATGATTTCCTCTTGGTTGGAATTATTGTCTGATGCTGTTATCTGTGTGATATCTGGTACTGCTGTTAGTGTGTTGCTATCATCTGCATGGTTTTTTTTTTATCGACAAAAATATATAAATATTTCATTATGTAAATAGTGATGAAGTACCAGAGGTACTTTGTACATAGATAGGATCCCATACATATGGTTCCTTAGAAAAAACTAATACAGTTTAATTAGGAACCATATTATGGCTAATACATCTGCTAAAGCCTCAATAAAAATCTACCCTCTAGTGATACAAAAAGCCTTGTTCGTGTAGGCATTCGATCTGCTATGATGCATGAAGTGGTCTTTCGGTTCTTTTGGGAAAGCACCCACTGATTTGACCCATGAGACTGTCTCCCACCACCAGGGAATTGCCTTGCTGCAGTTGAAGAAAAGGTGTGCTGCATCTTCATCCAAATTGTTGTAGAATGGGCACAATGGATCAGCTATCTCCACTTGTCTTCCTCTTAAATTCATGTTCGTTGGTAAACGGTCTTTGATGAGCCTCCATGTAAATACCTTTGCCTTAGGTGGTATTTTAAGTCTCCACAGAAGCGAGAAAGTCCCATCCTCTGATTCCCCCCTTATTTCCCCCAGCAGAAACTTATATGCAGTTCTGGTCGAATAGATTCCACTCGAGTCTTGCTTCCAAACCCATTAGTCTGCTCCTTGTTGCTGTACTGCTAGCCCTACTGTTTCCTCTAGGAATTCAACAGCCATTGTAGCTTCATTATCAAATAAGTTTCCCCTCCATTTAAAGTTCAATTCCCACCGTTCCTCCTTATGACTTCCCAAGAGGATGATAGGTTGTTATTATTGGTTAGAGATTTGATACAGCGTAGGGAAAATAATGTCGTATTGGAGAAAATAATGTTGTTCCTATGCTTCCAAATCGAGTAAGTAAGAGCAAACCACCACCACTACCATCTTTTTCCCTGCAACCCTGCAGAAGCACCACAAATATGCTGAATAAATTGCAAATGACAATATTAGAAACTATTAATAATTATAGCAATCATTGTTACTGCACAATATTTTGGTCTACTTTGATGATATTATTTTTACAGGGAACTCTCCTATTTTAATTCAACAATTGATCAGTCAATTGAAATCAGTCTTGGCCCTAAAACAGCTTGACCATCTTCATTACTTTTTAGGCATTGAAGTAAAGCATCTTTCTGATGGTTCTCTACTTGTGCCTTAGAGCCAATATATTTACAATCTTCTTGCTAAATCCAATACGACTAATTCTAACGGCATCTCATGTCCTATTTTTTTTTGAACGGCCAAAGATAATATTATATATATGACAATAATAGTACCAGAGGTACTACAAGGAAGATATGATACAGTATCTCCTAAAAGACAAGAACATAAACAGCAAATGAAAGGCCAACAAAATGAACAGTGCCCAACCCTACAAATCGCAGACTAGGAAAAAGACAAAGACATATTTGAAGACCATTGGTGGAAAGGAACATTGAAGTCCTTTTCCCACCCCCGCAACCATGACCAAGTGAGAAAGATCGAGTTATCCACCAATTTGGAAATGACGAAAGGCTGATTATTAAAAATCATGTCATTTCTGAGGTTCCAAATGGATCTTGTAGCTACTATCCACCAGACCTTCCTCCTTCTATTGGAGTTCCTCGAGGCAGCCAAGGAGCAGTGCTGAAGAAAGTTCTCCATAGGATTGCTGTGCAGAGCTCTAACTTCCTTGACCCAGGAATAAAATTCCCACCACAAAGGCATTATTTTATGACAAGAGAAAAAATGGTGGGATGCAGATTCAACTTGACTTTGGCAGAAGGGGCAGAGGTCATTTTGAAGGACAATCTACCTCCTAATAAGGTTTTCCTTAGATGGAAGCCTATCCCAGAGAAGTCTCCAAGCAAAAGCTAGGGCTGTAGGGGGGATTTTGATTTCCCATAGCTGACGAAAGCCAGTAATAGGCTGGGAAGGTAACTGGTCAGCTTTGATACAATTATAAGCAGAGTTTGTAGAAAAAATCCCATTTGGCTCAGCTCCCCACACCCAAGAATCCCTCAAAGCTGCATTAGTGTTTATTACTACAGTTTGGTCAATAAAAGCTGAAACACCCCCCAGTTCGCTGTCAAAAAGACATCTTCTCCAAGAAAATTGCCACTCCCAACCATGTTCTCCAAAGATCCCCATGCTTGCCACTGTCTTTAATTTTTGGGATGTTACCTGATATAAATTTGGGTATTTATCTTTAAGAGCAATTCCTTCTCCCACCCAAGAGTCTTCCCAAAAAAGGATTTGATCACCACTGCCCAAATTCCAGCGAAAATGCTTATTGACAGCAGCCATGCTGTTGTGCTGAGTAACAAATCTTAAATCAGACCACCAAGAGGAAAAAATCTGCTTAGGAGGTCCCTCTTCCAAGCCTCTCCAACCCCTGTATTTTGAAGTAAGAATTCTGCTCCATAGATGATCTTGCTGCTGAAACATCAACCACTTCCACTTGATAAGGAGAGCTCTATTAAAAGCCTTGATATCTTTGACACCCAACCCTCCCTTTTCTTTAGGAGCACACACTTGATTCCAAGCAACCCAAGCTATCTTTTTTCCTTCTAAGTTTCCACCCCAAAGATATTGTCTTTGAATAGCAGTGAGCCTCTTAACGATTGCTGTAGGGGCCCTAAAAAAGGACATATAGAACAAAGGCAAAGCTGTCAAGACAACATTAATTAAAGTAATTCTGCCAGCCATAGATAGACTTCTCTGGTTCCATTTGTTCAGTTTGGCCTCAAATTTTCTGATGAGGTATATAAATGGGAACTGCAGAGGACCACAATTCAAGATATCTGCTGCAAGAGTACACCACTCCTCAGATTGGCCAATTGCACCAAATTGGCTCTTAGCAAAATTAATTCTAAGGCCAGAAACCAACTCAAAGCTTCTGAGAATAGCCTTAATAGCTGAAACATTATCCAAAGTAGGTTTGGAGATAAAAAAACTCCCAAGACAGGGTGCATAATATGTTTCTGATCCTACTCTATATTGTTCAGCTACCAGCACCTTAGAATATTCAACCATCTCTCTGAGGGTTTTGTTGTTTGTCTCCCCCCCCCCTTTCCAATTCTATTCTGCCTCCCTCAGTTAGTCACATTCTTTGCCTTGCCTTGCTTACTAGTCCTATCTAGGTATTGGGGCTAAATAATAATAAAAATAAAGAAATAAGACAAGAAAAAATAGAAGAAAAATTAAGAAATCCTAATCTAATAAAAACAAGAATTGATAATTAAGAAATCCTAATTAGCAGATAATTAAGAAATCCTAATTAGCAGATAATTAAGAAATCCTAATTACAGAAATAAGACACACACACACAGCCACACACACAACCACACACACACACACACACACACACACACACACACAACCACAAACAACCACACACACACACACACACCCATAGACCCACACACACACACACAACCACACACACAGGCACACACCCACAGACACATACACATACATAACCACACACACACACACACAGCCACAGACACACACACACTCACACACACACACACACACACACACACACACACACTCACACACACACACACACACACACACACCCACAGACCCCCACACACACATAGCCACAGACCCACACACACACAGCCACACACACCCAGACACACACACACACACCCACAGACCCACACACAGCCACACACACACACAGACCTACAAACACATACACATACATAACCACACACACACACACACACACAGCCACAGACACATACACATACATAACCACACACACACACACACACACACACACACACACACACACAGCCACACACACACACACACAAAACCACAAACGCACACACACACACACACACACACAAACACACACACACACACACACACACACACACACACACACACAACCACAAACAGCCACACACACACACACACACACACAGACATATACCCAACGACAATAATAAAGCATAAGCACCCTTCAAACCCAGCATTTTAAATTAGATACATAAACAACTGTTGATGTCTATATTTGCCTGTAATTGAATTTTACCTTTTGTATGTTCTTGTATGTGATCAGTGTAATTTGCTATATAAACAACTGTTGTTCATGCTGAGTGAACCTTAGATTCCCGTTTGAGACTGAGTGCAATGACTCTTGCGGACAGTTTGCATTAGTCATTGTATTTAATCTTGAATTGTCCGTTTGGACAGTTTGGAGAGACTGGTATTTTTATGTTAGATTCATTCGTGAAGGTTATTATTATTTTCATTAATTTGATTAAATTTCGGTTCAATGCATTTCAAGTTGTTCTCCGAGTGCATACTTGATTATCGGGAAATTCATTTGACCGATGTCATGTCGTGTACTTGGAGACCAATGCGAAATGCTGCCGAAATTTAGTCAAATTTTTGTAAATAATGGTAACCTTGACGATTGAAGCTAACATAAAAGACAGTTTTCCTAAATGGGATAGGGCCACACCTATAAATAAAAAAGTGAGATTTTCATGCATGGAATTGCTTAGATGGATCGAAGTTGGATGAATGCAAGTCGCATGAGCCCAGAATATGAGGATGGCGTCGAACAGTTCTTGCAATTTGCTTCAGAAAGAGGTCGACCGAATGAAGAAGGAAAATATTATTGTCCTTGCATCAACTGTTTGAATGGAAGACGACAACTACTTGACGACATACGGGACCATCTATTGTGTGATGGGATGAAGAAGAATTACACGACGTGGATATGGCATGGTGAAGTGACTGACATGCATTCTGGGTCCCAATCTGAACCGTTTGATGTAGAAATGGGAGATCGCTTGGAAGACATGATTCGTGACCTTGGACAAGAGTGTTTTCAACAAGCACACGCCCCTGTGTATGAAGGATTGCAGAGTGATTCAAAGAAGCCTTTGTATATAGGGTGCAAGAATTCCTTAACCCTGTTGTATGCGGTGTTAAGTCTGGTTAATGTGAAGGCCAGGTATGGGTGGAGTGACAAAAGTTTCACCTCACTGCTTGAGGTAGTGCACAATCTGCTTCCAGAGGACAACACGCTGCCTAAAATTTACTACAAGGCGAAGAAGATATTGTGTCCCATGGGTATGGAGTATCAGAAGATTCATGCTTGCCCCAATGATTGCATACTCTACAGGCATGAATTCCAAGAAATGTCCAAATTCCCTGTCTGTGGGACTTCACGATACAAAGTGAAGGATGAAAAGGAAAGCAATTCTGATGAAAACTCCAACAAGGGCCCCCCAGTGAAGGTTTTGTGGTATCTTCCAATCATTCCAAGGTTTAAGCGTCTGTTTGCTAACGAGGACGACGCAAAAGACCTTACATGGCATGCAAATGGAAGGATTTCTGATGGAATGGTCCGTCATCCGACTGATTGCTCCCAGTGGAAGAAGATTGATGGTTTGTATCCGGATTTCGGGAATGAGCCAAGAAATCTTAGACTTGGACTAGCCAGTGATGGAATGAATCCATATGGCACCTTAAGCACTCAACACAGTTCATGGCCAGTTCTGCTAGTAATTTACAATTTGCCTCCTTGGTCGTGCATGAAGCGAAAATACATGATGTTGTCTATGATGATATCGGACCCAAGAAAGCCAGGAAATGACATTGATGTTTATCTAAGTCCGTTGGTTGAAGATTTGAGAAAGTTGTGGGACGAGGGGGTTGTAGTGTTTGATGCGTTTCGCAAGGAGACGTTTGAAATGCGTGGAATGCTTTTTTGTACCATTAATGACTTACCAGCATATGGGAATCTCAGCGGTTACAGTGTTAAGGGTCATCATGCATGCCCCATCTGTGAAGAAAATACAAGTTACACACAACTGAAACATGGGAGAAAAATAGTCTACAGTAGGCATCGCCGCTTTCTAACACCCAATCATCCTTACAGACGACTGAGAAAAGCTTTTAATGGAAGTCAAGAGCATGATATTGCGCCGATACCATTCACTGGTGAGCAGGTATATCAGCGGGTTCAACACCTGAACACTGTATTTGGGAAGACCCAAAAGAAGGATAAAAGTCAGAGTTGCATATGGAAGAAGAGGTCCATTTTCTTTGATCTTCCGTACTGGTGTGATCTTGACATTAAACATTGTATTGATGTTATGCATGTGGAGAAAAATGTTTGTGACAGTGTGATTGGGATGCTCCTTAACATTCAAGGCAAGACGAAGGATGGCTTGAATACCCGTCAAGATCTAGCTGATATGGGTATAAGATTACAGTTGCATCCAAGGTCTGATGGGAAGAAAATTTACTTGCCCCCAGCCTGCCATACTTTGTCCAAGAAGGAGAAGATAAGTTTTTGTCAGTGTCTTCGTCGGGTGAAGGTTCCACAAGGATACTCTTCAAATATTAAGAGCCTTGTGCAGTTGAAGGAGCTTAAGCTTGTAGGGTTAAAGTCTCACGATTGTCACGTGCTCATGCAACAATTGTTAGCCGTGGCTATACGAGACATCTTGCCAAACAAAGTCAGGTTCACGATAACTCGCCTGTGCTTTTTCTTCCATGCTATATGTAGCAAAGTGATTGATCCAGTAATGTTTGATGAGTTGGAAAATGAGGCCGCAATTATACTGTGCAAGTTGGAGATGTATTTTCCCCCTGCTTTCTTTGACATCATGATTCACTTGATTGTGCATCTGGTCAGAGAAATCAAATGTTGTGGTCCTGTTTATCTACGGTGGATGTACCCGGTTGAGCGATACATGAAGATCTTAAAAGGGTATACAAAGAATCTATATCGTCCAGAAGCATCTATTGTTGAGAGGTACATTGCAGAAGAAGCCATTGAATTTTGTTCAGAATACTTAGAGAAGGCTAAAGCTGTTGGGCTTCCTGAGTGTCGGCATGATGACAGAGTGGGTGGTAAGGGTTCAAGAGGACTGCAGGTGATCACTCCAAGTGTAGAAGATTTGTTACAAGCTCACTTGTATGTCTTGAACAACAGTAATGAAGTTTTGCCATACATAGTTAAGCATGAAGCTTTAGTCAAACAGAATAATCCGAAAATGTCAAAGAATTGGGCGTTGAAAAAGCATAACAAAACTTTCTGTGATTGGTTTAAAGATACAATCTTTGCAGATGAGAATGCTTCATAAACATTAAGAAAACTAGCAGATGGGCCTAAAAGAAATGTTATAACCTGGCAAGGATACGACATAAACAGGTATTCATTTTACACAAAAGCACAAGATGACAAAAGTACAATGCAGAACAGTGGGGTCACCCTAAGGGCTGAATCTCAACACTTTGCAAGTGTCAATGACGCCAATCCCTGTGTAGCTTCCATCCCTTACTTTGGGTTCATTGATGAAATTTGGGAGCTTAATTATGTGAAATTTACAGTATGTGTTTTCAAATGTAAATGGGTTGACAGCAACACCGGTGTGCACACCGATGATATAGGATTTACCCTGGTAGATCTAAAGAAACTTGGTTACCACAATGACCCTTTCATCATGGCAGAACAAGCTAGACAAGTATTTTACGTGCAAGACCCTTGTGATGAAAGGTGGTGCGTGGTTCTGCAGGGCAAAACAGTTGGTGTTAATGTAGAAGATGATGATTCATACATGGACACCTATGTTAGTCCTTTGACCGCTCAAATCACTGGTAACGTTGTCGGAGAAGAAGCTGACGACGTTCATGCAAATCGAAATGATCATGATGAAGGAGAATTGATTAACATCGGCTAATGTAATTTTCTGCAGAGACAGATGTCACCAAACCTAGTAAGTGACAACTACATTTTTCTCTTATTGAGGCATCGGTTTTTTGTTTCAATTTTCCTCCTTAGGACTTCATCCAGCTCATGTTTGTCGCCAATTTCATCATCCACCACCCTTTTCTTCTCTGGCTTCTCACGTTCATTGTTGTTAAACCCATATTTATGCTCTCTTCCCTTCATGTCTTGTTTTATCACAACTTTAGCTGAATCTCCCATCTTCAGCATAGTTGAAACTCCTGTCTCATTGTCCAATGCCACACTTTGATGGCCTGTATCTCTTTTCTTCGTATGTTCTAGTGCTTCAGCTTCAGAATGCATAAAGCAATCAGAATTTCCGAGTGATCACCAAAGGCTTCTGCATCAGCATTGACACTCTCCACCCTCTTTGGTTTATGCTTCTGTGTTTTCTTCCGTGCCTCCTCGTTATAAATCTCAGCTTTATTCGAGGTTGCACTAGAATGATCACCACCAATCTGTGCTTCTTCCTCGTCTATCAGGTCAATATCTTTCCTTTCAACTTTTGTTTTGTAAATTATAGTGTAGTTTTCAAAAGCAAAGGTGAAAGGAAAGATATTGAGCTGGTAGAGGAGGAACATGCACGGATTGGTGCTGATCCTTCTAGTGGGACCTCCAATAAATCTGAGAATTATAAGGAGGAAGCATGGAAGAAAACACAGAAGCATAAACCAAAGAGGGTGGAAAGTGTCAACGCTGATGCAGAAGCCTTTGGTGATGACTCGAAAATTATGATTGCTCTATGCATTGTGAAGCTGAAGCAGTAGAACATACGAACAAAAGAGATACAAGCCATCAAAATGTGGCATTGGACAATAAGACAGGAGATTCAACTATGCTGAAGATGGGAGATTCAGCTAAAGTTGTGATCAAACAAGACATGAAGGGAAGAAGGCAAAAATATGGGTTTAACAACAATGAACGTGAGAAGGCACAGAAGAAAAGGGTGGTGGATGATGAAACTGCCGACAAACATCAGCTGGATGAAGTCCTATGAAGATCCACCTCATTCTCAAAGAGGGGAACGAGCAACAATTTGAAGGTTGTATATTCAGGAACTAAAGAATTCAAAATAGCTAGTAATAAGAGGGATTTGTTTTTGGGATTTTCTGAGCACCAAGAGCGGCTACGCAAGAAGTTTGCACTTGAGGAGGGAAGGATATTTGCAGCTAATGAACAAGTTTCTTAACTATTTGTCCTTAAGATTTTACTGTTTCTTTTTGCTAATATGTAAATATAAATGGTATAAGGGTATGGCGTAAAAACATGGTCTATATTTACTTCTAAGATTGTTAGGGGTAAAAATGACCATGTCCCTATGGCATAACCTTATATTATTTATATTTACATATAAGAAAAAAAAACAGTAAAATCTGAAGGACAAATAGTTAAGAAAGTTGTTCATTAGCTGCAAATATTCTTCCCTCCTCAAGTGCAAGCTTCTTGCGTAGCTGCTCTTGGTGCTCAGAAAATCCCAAAAACAAATCCCTCTTATTACTAGCTATTTTGAATTCTTTAGTTCCTGAATGTACAACCTTCAAATTGTTGCTCGTTCCCCTCTTTCTTTTCTGCAAAAAAGAAAATTAAATGCTGTCAAAACATGGATGAAGTCCTAAGAAAATCAATATCAAAGAAAACATGGATGAAATCACAATTAAAAAGCTCAACTACCTATCTTTTAGAGTCCTTTGGTTAATTTGTCTTGTCTCCTTATGTGGTGGGGTTTTGTTTAATAATCTTATACTTTTGCCTTCCAAAAAAAACTTATCACTAATCCTCTTTTCATTAATCCAATTTTGTATGTTATTGTATAAAAGATCATGGGTTCTCCACCTGCCTCCACTACTCCTCCTCCTCCTCCTCCTCCTCCTCCTCCTCCTCCTACTTCGGACGCATCGGCTTCGACGTCTGCCGTGAAGCGGACATGCAAAGCCTCACGCCTACGATCGTTGTCCACTAGACCACCTGGTGTTGAGAGACCAGTGGTGCATGTTGATCCTGCTACAAGGAAGGCCGACGGTCCCCACAAGAAGAAATTAAGAACATATTTGGGGATTGTGGCACGTGATAAGGTGGACATCACCTACGAGAACTGGAAGGAGGTCCCTACTGCTCAGAAGGACCTGATTTGGGAGAATATTCAGGTATTTCTCTTTTCTTATTTGATTGTGTGTAATTAATAGCCAAAAAATTTCATTATTGTAACAAATAAACTTTGTTTTATGTTGTCAGGCGGAATTTGATATCCGAGAGGCTTCTGACAGTAGGACAAAAAGGAAGTTACTACAGACCGTGGGGGAGAGATGGAGGCAGTTTAAATCAGACCTCACGAGGAAATGGGCCCTTGCAGCCGATCAGGACGGTGTCGAGGACACTGTCTGTGACAAATACGGCATCAGCAAGGAAAAGTGGGCCCAGTTTTGCCAGACTCGTAGAGACCCTTCTTGGGAGGTATGTTCCTTTGCCATTTAAGTTGTTTTTCATATTAAACATGATGTTGTTATACTTCATTCTACCCATTTCAAATATTATTGTTTAATTTTTTCAGGATGTGCGCATGAAGGCACAGGCCATCCAGAAGCAGAATACTGCCCCCCACGTTTTGTCTCGTGGGGGTTATGATTATTTGGAGTAGAAGCTCCTGGCTGAGAAGACCAAGAAGAAGATGCAGGAAGCTGCACAGTCAGGAAGCGTTGATGGCGTCATCGACCTTCCATCCCCGGTCAGATGCCACGTGAAGTGGAAGATGGCCCGCACGAAGAAGACAGGGGAGATGACGACTAAGGCCGCAAAGGAAATCGCTGAGAAGATTGTAAGTCATGTTCAACTAACCATTACAATTATGTTTGAATATTTTGAGAATGCCATGTACCACTGTGTGTTTTCTGTGCAGGATTCGTTTGAGGAGCAGGCCACACAGGGATCATTCGTCCCCCATGGACGTCAGGATGTTCTGGCCGCTGCTATTGGACATCTAGAGCACCCTGGACGTGTCCGTGGTATTGGAGCCGGTGTCACCATCAAGCAATACTTTGGATCGGCTCCACGGACGTCCCGCAGCGCTTCCTCCCTGCCTCCTGACAAATTACACCAGCTGACTCAGCAGATCAGGGACCAGCTAGAGGAGTCCATCACAGAGAAAGTGACGAGGCAGGTCATGGCATCCTTCGGCCACCTTCAGTCGCAGATGCAATCTCAGGGACTTGCAGTGCCTCCTGAGCCTCTGGTTGGTCCTGGTCCCTCCGGTCCTCGAGTGAGCACAAAGGGGAGTTGTGTTGATCCCTCAGGAAATGATCCTGAGACCGGTGACTCTGACAGGTGCGGCTTGTACATAGAAGCAGATCCTACCCGCTTGGTTGCCATCGGGAGAGTTTATGAAGGATCCACTGTTGTTCATAACACTCCTTTGTTGCTTGGCCAAGTAAAGGTGAGTGTGGAGGAGGTTAGAGATGCAGATGCTCCAGTTCCTGTACCCACTGATGAGGTTTCCTTAGTGGGGCAGGCACTTCACACCTTCCTTGCTTGGCCGACACATCTGGTCAAGTCTTTATCACAGCAGGTACTTATTGTCCTTACTATATGTTTCTTCTTTTCAAATTAGGCTATTTAACTTTGTTTCATGAACAGGTAGCTGTGTCTCCGCCAAAACCACCTCCGAAGCCCGATCCGGAGGTCGATGATCCGCTTTATCTGATGACATTGACCATCCCAGAGCTTTTCTTGAGGCCTTATCAGGTTAGATGGGATGCCACCGTCTTCGGGGTCGTTAATCCAGATTTCCCCCTGTACATAAAGCACGAAGACCTCTCCGAAATCGCACACGGTGGTCAATGTCTCAGCATATCAGTGTTACAGTTATGGATTCTGTAAGTCTTTATATAAAAGGCTTTTATTTACCTAAGTTATGGCTTTCAATTCATAAATATTTAACTTTGACTTAACATAAACAGGCATCTCACTGAAACATGTATGCGAGCGGGGAATTCTGATATCTATGGATTCCTCGAGCCTCAGTCCATTCAGAGGTCTGGGCAATCGCAGTTTGAATCTGAAAGTTACATAAAGAGTTGGATGCAGAGTTCACAACGCGATGTGTATCTTGGAGCCTACCTAAATGGGTAAGTCACAAAATAACAAAATTTAATTAATGTTTACTAATGTACTAACCCATTTTAGGTTCCACTGCAGCGGACATTGGCAGATGGTGGTCATCCTGCCCAAGGAACACTTAGTTGTCTGGTTTTGTTCATTGCATAACAGGGCAGACAACTACCTTAAGGGGATTATTAATAGGTTAGTGTTCTTTTCAATACATTTGCATTGTAATACCTCAACGTACAACACCAGTTTTTAATTGTTACTCATATGGAACAGTGCTATCAAGGGTCTTGATGATGCTCCACAGCCTAAATCAAAGGCTCCTGCTAGGTGGATTGTCGTCAAGGTACGTCATTTACATAAAACTTCCACTTATATATATTTCTTTATGTGTCTGTACACTAGTTGTTTAATTAATATCCAAATTTCATTATGTATTTAGTGTAATAGACAAAAAGGAACTACTGAGTGCGGCTACTATGTCATGCACTGGATGTCCACCATCATTTTAGGAAGTTTTAGAAATAATTGGGAAGCGGTAAGTTTATTTCAAAGAAAATCGATTTATTTATAATTTGTATTACATTATTAACTTAATATGATTTATTTAATCATGCAGTATTTTAACGACCCTAGACCATTGGAGCCCGAGAGATTAAAAGCATTGCGGATTCAGTGGGCACAGTTTTATCTCCAAGTTAGAGATCAGGCCCAGGATTTAGAGACATTTTTTAACATTTTTGACATTTTTTACATTTTCTATGTAACACGAACATTGAATTCATTTGTTGATTGTTCTTTATAATATATAAATCAATTATTTGATGTTTATTATCATTAAAACTGCTTGAAAGTAGAATAAAATGTTTATTTGTTGTGAATTGGGCCTCCTGAAATTGCATTTGACAGGTACAATTTTGGGTTTACTGTAAAAACAGAAAGTATATATAAAAAAAATATTTGAAAACAACATCGGTTATTAACAAAAACCGATGTTAATATCATAACCAACATCGGTTATAATAGAAAACCGATGTTAACGTTTGTATATTAACATCGGTTTTTTGTGTATAACCGATGTCAGCGTTTGTATTTTAACATCGGTTATCTGTGGATAACCGATGTCAACTATTGTACATTAACATCGGTTAATTATAAATAACCGATATGAATATTTGAATAGTAACATCGGTTATTTATAATTAACCGATGTTATACACAAAGAACTACACCAAATAAGTGTAAGCATCATCAACGTTGACATCGGTTTTCTAGAAAAACGGATGTTAAGGGCATACATTAACATCGGTTATTCTAGAAAACCGATGTTAAACTAACATATTAACATCGGTTTTACTGGAAAACCGATGTCAACGTTCATCATGCCTACACTTTTTTTGCTGTTGTTCATTGTGTTTAACATCGGGTATTTGGAGAACCGATGTTGTCATATGTATGTTAACATCGGTTCTCCAAAACCGATGTTAACATTCATACATTCAACATCGTCACTTTCAACATCGATTTTAGAACCGATGTAGAATGTTCTAAATAACCGATGTTGAAAGTGTATTTTCTAGTAGTGCCACCTTGTTCTATACCTATGTATATTATATGATTATGTTGGGATTATTTAATAATAATAATAATAATAATAATAATAATAGTGTTAATTGATTATGTTATTATGTTGAATGGTTATGTTTGGATGATTTAAGAATAATTATTTTGATTCAACTATTGTAATTTTTCAGTAAGTATTTTGTTCTTGATTTGTTGGTTTTATTCTTAAGTGAGGATACCATACGTAGATAAGGGTATATAGCTGCCTAGCGACTATGGGAATAAGGGTAGTTGTTATCTATGCATATATATGGGCAAATATGACTTTTTTTTAAAACATGGATATAGAGAAAATGCTTTTTTTTTGTGTGCTTTCTTTACTGATATAGACAATGCTATAACACAACACCTAACACCTCCCCATTATGATACCTAGTCAAAGATATATTTAATTGAGAAAAATATTAATATTAATATTAATATTATTTTTTATGAGTATCATTGGACTTCATTTACTTTCAAAGGATTAATAAAATTTAGACATACCAAGTCAACTTGAAAAACTTATTCAAGTTTCCAATTGAAAATCTTATTTCAAATAAGTGAATTTTCATGTATGCTAACACATATATTTGTTTTCTCCTTTTTTTGTGCATGAGAATATATATACTTAGCTTCTATGGATTTTTTGCCTTCATCTTTTTACCAATTTTGGCTGAAATATTAATTTTTTTTTGGTATAAGACCCAGAACACCGGGTGGTGGTGGTGGTGGTGGTGGTGGTGCTACACACCAATTTCCAAGGGAACTTGGCCAAGGCTCTTGCTCTGGCTATTGCATAACCTTTCAATCCCCAAGAGACCCCAGACACAAGTTCTAGAAAATTACTAGCAATGCCTCTCTACGTTTCTCCTCAAAGAGGTTCATTGATAATGTGCCAAGTACTCCCTCACATGCACGTTCTGTGAACAATGGGGAGAAGCCTTACTCTAGAGAATAATGTCATGATAATAATATTAATAATAAGAATAAGAAGAAGAACTATGAGAGGGAGAGTTCTTCCTTGAAGAGGCGCATTGAATATGTGCTAAGTACTCCCTTTCGTGCACGTTCAATGAACATTAGGGAGAAGCTTAACTCCGGAGAAAAATGCCATGATAATAATAAGAAGAACTATGAGAGGGAGGATTCTTTGGGCTAGAAACCCTTAATAAAGGGAACAATACTTCTGAAAGGTTTTATTCTCGAAGCACGGGAAAGGGTAGGGACAAGAACAAGAATATAGTGGAAACGGGTGTGAACAATGTGATTGAGGAAACAAGGAAGAGGCCAATGCTAAATTGGGGTGAAGGACTTGCTAAGTTTGACAAAAAGAAAATTGAGGGTGATTGTGTAAGTGTTGCTACTCCAGCTTTTGGTGCATGCAGTTCCTTCTTAGGTGTCTTGTTAGATTCTATCGAATACTCTTTATTATGGTCATTTGAATAAACTTCTCAAGAAACATGTATAGTAATTGTTGGAAAGATGTCTTAATTGCGGTCACCCCTAACCCACCTTAGCTGTGGCGAGTAACCTTGGGCAAAGAGAGGTGTGTTGATGTCCCCCATCGACTAAAATGAACTAAGTCCTATTTGTATATACTTCTCTGTATGTAATTATAAGAAAGGAAAATAAGAAGATAAAATGTACTAGGCTTCTTTCATAAGTTTAAATGAACTTATGTACTTCTACATTCAGTGAAGTTAGATGAGAGACCTTTCTATCTAAGTTAGGCGGCAGTGTCAATATTGTTGGGATGCTTGTCTTGACTGTGATGTCTTTGCATGCCTATTTTGCTGAATGAATAGACATTTTGGTCCCTGTCTTTGTAGCCATTTTGCACATTTGTCCTTATCTTTTTGAAATGTATAAAATAGTCCCTATTTTTGCATAAGTTTTGCAAAATAGTCTTTCTGTTAAATTTTAAAGTAACACCGTTAGTGAGATGCATTGTTGGGAAATTTAGTGCCACGTAGACTATTCGACGTGGCACTAAAATAACACCTCTCTCTCTCTTGTGATTCTCTTTCTTTCTCTCTCTTTCTTTTTCTCTCATAATTCTCGTCACTCCAGCATTGCCTCTTTCTTCTCCAGAACTCTTGTTGTCACTGGACCAACTTCAGTTTCCAGTTTAGCCTTTGCCTCTTTTACCATTTCATGTAATTCTTTATATTTTGAAGTACCATCCAAAAGACTATAGCTCAAATATATCCTGTAACATAGTACATCTACACGCAGGGCATCTTTTGCTATATTTAGTTGCTTTTTCCAACATCTGCCGGTATTAAACTATAGAACTCATTCTACAAGGCATCAAGGGAATATGAGCAGTTAAAAACTGATATAAAATAAACCATGAAAGATTACCTTGAATTTTCTCATTGACAGCTGCAACCTCTTCTTCATGCTTCTCATGAATTAAGTACATAACCTCGTAATGGCGCACTGCATAGGTAATAAAACAGAGTATTGTGAGATAGAGCAGTTGATATATGTATATATATTGACAGTTGTAAACCAATATCGTATGGCAGCTATGCCTGGAATGAAAGCAGTCACAAAAACTCCAAAAGTTAATGTTATAGTTTTTTTTAACAGAAAATTGATGTTATAGTTGAAATTGCAGTTGTCAACCATGCATATTTCAGACCTAGTTCATAACAAACACTGTTGTGCTATTTTATTTTATTTAAAACCAACACTGTGTTATGTTATTTATTAGCATAAAATAGAGTAATTAATTAATTAGCTAGGTTATATATATATATATATATATGATTTTACAAAGAAAGTTTGAGACATATGTGAGGGAAAAAAAGTGTTAAAGAAAACTTTCTACTATATTGTGAATGTATTGGATTCAAACATAACTAATTTCCATGATACCCATAGTCTAGGGCAAAAATAACAATAATTAAAAATGTAAAAATATTAACTAACCATGATTCCAACTCAAAATAGATAGAATGGAAGACTAGAAATTAGAGAGGAAATGATAAGTAGCAACCCATTTGCGAAGAAGTTTATGCTCTTTGCACTAAAGTTAGCTACCTCTTGATTTACCAATGCAATGAGATTAAGTCATGGATTATTTCCAAGTTACCAAAGTGCACAGCATGACCTCATCTCTACGTACATCATTATCTTAGAGAGAGAGAGAGAGTACAAGGAATAAAAAAAATGCTTGGTTTCTTTACCAAATTTATGAATATTGAATATTTTGGAGGAACCAGAAATTAAAGGCGATGGCTATAGGGACCCTTCATTTTTAAATCATGATGGAAATATATATATATATATATATATATATATATATATATATATATATATATATATATATATATATATATATGAAGATGACATGCAATGAACCCACTCATTATATTCCTTTCCTTTCTTGTAATTATTGCTAATCTTATATATCTATATTCAAACAAGCTCGTGACTGCTTTCATTCTTAAATTGAACTGATTAGAAACTTTTTTTTTTCCAGGCATAGCTGCCATACGGTATTGGTTTACAACTGTCAATATATATATATATATATATATATATATATATATATATATATATAAGTGCGCCACTACGAGGCTATGTACTTAATTCATGAGAAGCATGAAGAAGAGGTTGCAGCTGTCAATGAGAAAATTCAAGGTAATCTTTCATGGTTTATTTTATATCATTTTTTAACTGCTCATATTCCCTTGATGCCTTGTAGAATGAGTTCTATAGTTTAATATTGGCAGATGTTGGAAGAAGCAGCTAAATATAGCAAAAGATGCCCGACTTGTAGATGTACTATGTTACAGGATATATTTGAACTACAGGCTTTTTGATGGTACTTCAAAATATAAAGAATTACATGAAATGGTAAAAGAGGCAAAGGCTATACCGGAAACTGAAGTTGGTCCAGTGACAACAAGAGTTATGGAGAAGAAAGAGGCAATGCTGGAGTGACGTGAATTATGAGAGAGAAAGAAAGAGAATCACAAGAGAGAGAGAGGTGTTACTTTAGTGCGTGCCACGTCGAATAGTCTATGTGATACTAAAATTGTAAACAATGCATCTCACTAACGGTGTTACTTTAAAATTTAACGGAAAGACTATTTTGCAAAACTTATGTAAAGTATGGACTATTTTTTACATTTCAAAAAGATAGGGACTAATGTGCAAAATGGCTATAAAGACAGGGACCAAAATGCCTATTCACTCCTATTTTGCTTTAAAAAGATATACTTTATAAAACTTAAGTGCATATGTTGATTTTAGCTTATAAGAGAAGTTCTATTTATTTACCTAATAGTAGTTTTTCGGATAGGACCTTAAGCTTCTCTTATAAGTTAAAATTGACTTATCCATGGGAAAATTTATAGAAGCTATCATTTATGTTTTCAAAAAGCTTATTTTATCATTTATGCTTTCTCTTATAATCAGGCCCTTTAGTCTTTTTTAGCTAGCTATCTATGGGAATTGGTTACATAACAAAGGCACTTACCCTGTTGGAATGTTTATTACTACTAATATATTGTAGCAACATCTCATTTGTCAGGGTATTGTTGATTTTAGATCATGTAGAATTATAATGAACATAGGACTTTGATATTTGGTGAGTCATGTTTATTTAGGTGTCTGAATGTATTATGTATGCACATGCTCATTTTTTGTCCTTATGTTTGTATTACTTGTTTGCCATAACCTAATTAGTTTTACTTTGTAGTAGGTGTGGGCGATACGTTGCGCGTACAAGCTGAAATTATGGACAATGATGTTTGTGATTTGGGAGGTTCACCCGGTCTCGTGTCTCCAAAAAGTCATCAACTGAAGTCTTCTTTGAGTTCACAGAGGAAAAATGCCAACTCTTTGAACAGGATGAGGTCTTCAATTGTTGAGTTGCTACATTCTGACAAGCCTAGCTCTATGGATTCTAGTCCAGAAGGATTCACTGCAATGACTAAGTTGCAGATATGGAAAAATGTCATTTCACAAGTACTGGAGCAAACAAAAATGGAAATTTGTTCACTTGAGAATGAACTAGAGCCACTACAATCTAAATCTGGGGATGGAATGCCATGTCACAATGCAAAATATTGTGATAAAGAAATTGGAGACTATGATAAGGTCACTCGTCGTCCAGAACCGTCACAAATTGGCCCTTTCGATGACGACAATAACATAGAGAAAATGATGCCTCTTTCAACTAACTTGCATTGTATGCATGATACTACCAAAGAAAATCATATCAATAGTCCTAGAATAACAACATCAAAATTTATAGACACAGAACCCTTGATAAAAATGGTTTCTTCTCTTGGTGGTGATAGTTCATTTTCATCATCAATGGCAATTGAAGATGGGATGAAAGCTCACACTAGCACAAGCTTTTATTCTGGTATTGACGATGATACTTTACCTAACACTATTATTTCTTCCAATAGAGAAACTACACAAAGTGCATGTGCAGTATTTGAGAAGTTCATGCATAATGAAATTGGCAAGATTATTAGTAATGTTGGAGTTAGTTATAGCTCACTCTCTCATGTTGATGCATTCATTAAGGACAAATTTGCAGAGAAAAACATGATTGCAGGCTTTAAGGAGGAAGCTTTAACAATTAAGTATAAAGCCTTTGATTGCCTATGGAAGAGAGATATGTGCTTAAGATATCTAAGGAAATGCACCCGAACCTCTCCTAGCAATCTCAAATTGCATCTCAAAGTTGTCACTAATTGTTGTATGAAGAACCTATCCTCTATTCATTATTATTGTTTTCCTTTCCACCCTGGTATGGATATGAATCTTTCTAACTATTTTTTTTTTTGCTAAAAACATGGCATTAGTTTTGTTGTTTGTTTCCTTACATAAATAAGTTAGTGTAATGTACAAAATCACTAGGTGTTGGTTGCTAATTTCTTTGCATAGTTAGCTCGGCTGTTGTAATTTGATATGGCCCTATATAAACTCTTTACATAAAAAAGGGAGGGAAGTAACCAAGAGTTTATTGTTTTTCTATTGTTTGTTAAATTGGGAATCATATAGAATTTAAATTCGGGAAAAATTGCTTTCAATAGAGCTCAATGGTGTCTCTCAATCCATTTAACCAACCATGCCAGGTGAGACAAGGCTTGGTTGTTGATGATAATTTTGTAACTTTATATTTTTTTTTTGTGTGTTAGTGCATAATGTTTGCTTAGTGTTAATAATGATAGATGTCAGAACAAGGAGGAAGGCCAATGTTCCGATGTATAAACACACTATTGTTCCACCATGGTGGGATTCCCTTCAATAATTAACAACACTTTGTTTGCATACTACACTTATTAACCACGAAGTGGGATGGCTACCATATGGAAGAATAAAGATATGAAATAAATAACTTGTAATTCTTTTTTATAATTAAACACAATATCAAGAGTTTTACAACACTGCTCAATCAATTGAGCTAGACTTCTTTGGTAAATAACTGATAATTTATACTATACACATAGAAGTTTTTAAAAGTAAAAAGTTATCCAAAATTAAAGATGTGTTCAGTTTTTAATAAATAATAATCAATAGTATATATAGTATAACACACATTTTCCATTAAATATGAGACTAATGAGATGATAATATGAAGTTAAAAATAAATAGAACATGATGGAATGTGAGGAAGCTAGGTTTGAGGGAAGGCTAATTGGAGGAATTTGTGTTTGATTTTTGTTATTTTTGGCTGTTTATGAAGGCTCTGTTGCTCATTATTTTTTTAAAATTCTTTTTGTTTATGAAGTCTCTATTGATTCCGTATAGTCGTAATTATTGACTCCGAATCTATACACATATAGATGCTTAAAAAGAAAAATTAGAGGGTTTTTAAACAATTCTTCATTGATGATTTAAGAGATCTAGAAAAAAATATCAAACCTAACCTATTCTTTGTTCATACCTCCAAGAGAACACTCTTCCTTTTTCTAATAATTGCTATAACTTGGCTCACATTCTTCTATTATCAATGAAATAACATTTTGAGAATCAAACTCCATAGTTAACCTTGTATACCTTCTAGATCACATGATACGAATGCCATTGAGAATGGCCCAAAATTTCGTATATAAACTAAACACATGCTTAAATTAGAAACATAAGACAACTTCACTTTACCTTTTTCATCCCATAGCACTCCTCCATATGTCGATTCTCCACCACTAGTTATCATCCCATTGCAGTTCAACTTGAACTCCCCTACTTCTGGTGATTGCCAGTAAGAAGGAAACCTATAAAGTTGTCCTTGGGTTGGCATTTGGGTAACTTGTTTGGCTTTCCTAAACCTTATAACATTAAACGTAAAGGCTTTTATTCATGATACTTTCTAATGTAGCTGCATGTAGAGCTTGTAGGACTTGGATCTTCTTCATCAATGGAGTCCTTTACTTCTTGAAGATCTATGGCAACGAAATGAAGAAGTAGGAAAGGTGATTGGAGACACCACTTCAAGGAGAAGATGAGTCAAGAACAAGCTCACCAACATAGGAAGTCATGGATAAGAGCTTGAAGGTAGGAGAAGTGAGTGGAAGCATATTTATTCAAATCATGATGGCCACAAAATGGTCTGCAATGAAAATGCTGGTATGACTGACTGATTGCTTGTTGGTTCATTCACTTTTGAATGTTGTATCATGCACTATAGTTTGTGTCGCATCTTGCTTTCCCGTTCAACAAATCTTGCTCAAGCTTTTAAGGAGGATTTGATTCTGTTGTGGTCCCTTCAGACTGGTCATCAAATTGAGTGGACTCATCTTGTCCGCTACCGTATGCATAAGGCATTACAAGCAAATGCACCTCTTTCATACCCCCAACTTGTCACTCTCTTTTTCCAACATTTTAACGTCCCTCTAGATGATGAACCCTTTGTTAAGGTTAAACGTTATTTTGCTATTGGAGCTGCTGTTGTTGCATCCTATGGCTATCGGAAGGATATGGATGGTCAGTGGGTATGGACACAAGACCTTCCACCTACTGTTCCTTATGAACATACACCCTCACCACCACCACAAAGGGATTCCTCATCTTCACTGCTGCATGATGTTCTAAGTGAACTTTGGGATCTTCGTGTCATTGTAGGTGATCATTTTGATGCTATGGATTCCCGTATAATGCATCTTGAGTCACTTCATCCGTCGCTGCTTTGATCCTCCGACAAATCCATAGAGCTTTTCAGTACCATTTTATCTAGCATTATCTGTCTTTAAAATCCTTGATATTTCAAACTTTCTGCATTTTGTTTATTTAGGATTTGGTCATTTATAATTTTGTTTTGGACTTGATATGTTTAGCACTATGATCTATTTTGGTGTTTTCCATACTTTCAACACTTGGTTGATTATTGTGTGAATGATTATTTATTTTTGGACATGTATGGATCTTTCTACTCCTTCTTTATGCTTTTACAGTGCTTTCTTATTTTTGATGTTGTCAAAGGGGGAGAGAAATGTGTAAGGTATAGGGTATATCTTCTAAAAATATTTACTCTACTAAGCAATGATTGCAAATTTAAGGGGGAGTGATCGTATCGCAAAGAAATATTTTTTGTACATTTTTTTAGATGGTTATCATCATTAAAAAGGGGAAGAATGTGAATGTATGTGTATGAAGGTTTTGATGATGCCAAGATATAAGCAACACAAGATTACTTCAAGCCAAAATTCAAGATGAAGAAAAAGACAAGACTTAGTTTATTTGTTAAAAGAATCTCATATTGGTTAAAGAAGGTTTTGGCCTCAAAACTTGATTTCCAAATGATTTTATAAAAAAAACCTTAAAATAGTTTTTATCAGTACAAATAAGTATTTTTTTCCAGTGGTAATCGATTACAAGGCATTGTAATCGATTATCAGAGACAGATTACTATAGAGGATTTTCAAAAAGAAGTTTGAAATTTGAATTTTAAATGTTGTAATCGATTACCACTTTCTTGTAATCGATTACCAATAATGAAAACTTCAGAAATTTAAATTGAAAAGTCATGACCCCTCAATATATAACTATGTAATCGATTATTAAGAAAATGTAATCGATTACCAGTGAGAGAATATTTGAAAAATATTTTGAAAAGTCTCATCTCTTCAAAAGATTTTTGAAAAGCCACCAAGGGCCTATAAGTATGTGACTTGTCTATGAAAATCTTTAGAGTTTTCATAACCATATTGTCTTGTTCTCTTAGAAACAAATCATTGGCCAAACACTTGCAAATCAATTGAGTATTCTTCTAAGATCTTTAACTTGTATCATCTTCTCTAAAAGAGAGAAAAACATTTGTACTTTCTAAAAAAGAATTATTGTGATCAAGAGAATGTTTATCTCTTGAATTGTGAGAATCCTAAACACAAGGGAGAGGGAAAATCTCAAGTTGGTTGCTTGAGGACTGGATGTAGGCACGAGAAGTGGTTCAGAAGTTGTAAAAGAGTTTTACAAAGATAGTGAAAATCTCAAGTATGCTTGAGGACTGGATGTAGGCACGAGAAGTGGTCGAACCAGTATAAATCGAGTTTGCAATTCTCTATTCCCTTATCTCATTTATTTTATTGTAATTGATTTTGTCTTGCACGTTTAAAGAATATTGATTAAATTGATTACTACTTCTTCTTTTGCATTTTAAACCTATTATATATCATTTAAAAAGGGGATTAAAACTTGTTAGTCAAAAATTCTTAAAAACTTAATTCACCCCCCTCTTAAGTTATTGAGGCCACTTGTCCAACAATGTGATATATTTGTTATTGATGTGCATGTTGATCTTCAACAAAAACTGTGTTTTTAAGTAATGGGATGTGATATATTTGTTATTGATGATTGAAATTATGAATAATGTTGTCATTGTAATGATTGGAATTTTTGGGAAAAGTCTTAATTACAGAGGAGACTTCGCCCAAAATTTTATATTTGTTTTTCTATTTACTTTTTTTATTAAATTTTAAATGGGCATAAGGGTTTGTTTTGAATACCATAGTTTTCCTCTTTAATTTAGAATATTCCTTAAATTTCCAGTCTCGTGATATTATGGATTATTGTTGTATGAGGTTTGTGTTGTCTAAAGACCTGGAGAATGTGAATCCCATGCATGAATTTATGTGTATGTATGTGGAATATGATTGCTTGTGATGTTCATAATGATGTTGAGATGAGATGATATTAATGTTGATGATAATGTTGAGATGAGATCATGTTGACGTTGATAATGATATTCAGATGAGATGAGATTAATGTTGATGACAATGTTAAGATGAGATGATGTTGATGTTGATAATGACATTGAGATAAGATGATGTTGATGTTTATGATGTCATTGTGATGATGTATGTTGTGTATGTACATGGGGGTGCAGTGAACATGTTGGATATCCCTGGAGGGGGAAATAAAGTGTTTAAAGATTTTTAAGCCTCTCTGGAGAAAGAAAGGGATGGCTTAGAATCTTTAACCATCCATGGTCAGTGTATTGATGATGCCCATGTCTCATACATCATATTACATGGAAACTGATGCAATCCTATCCCACAAGGGCATTGGATAGAAGACTTGAAAAAGATTAGGCCAGAGATGCAGCAAAAGGCCTTAGGATTCTCATGAGCCTTAGGATAGAATTTGGGCCCATGGGCTAAGTATGAGCCCACTTATCTTTGTAAATATTATAATATGTTTTCCTTCTTTTGGGCCTTGTATTTTGGTCATTTTTAGGTTTGTAGGATACCCTACAAATTAAGGGTACCCTACCTTACAAGTTAAGGATACCCTAGTAGTATAGTGTTTTAGCCTTGTATTTCAGGGCATTTTGAGTAGTCTTTGTAGTAGGGATTTTTTTGTATTTTCATGTATTTTGGCATGGGGTGAGCTTAGCTATTGGAGGGGTGTGAGTATCTCCCCTCTAGCTTCTCAAGGAAGCGTTCTTCCTCGCTTCCCAAGGAAGCTACCTTCTTTGCTTCTCAAGGAAGCTTCCCATTGTATTTTCGTGTACTTTGGCATGAGGGTGAGCTTAGCTATTGGAGGGGTGTGAGTAGCCCCCCTCTAGCTTCTCAAGGAAGCTTTCTTCCTCTAGCTTCCCAAGGAAGCTACCTTCCTTGCTTCTCAAGGAAGATTCCCATGTGCTAGGCTATAAATAGAAACATGTGTAACACTTGTCATAACTTTAATGAATGAGAAACACGTGAGACACACTTCAAAGTTCAACTTCTCTCCCTAATCTCCTTCAATTCCCATCCCCCTCTCTCTCTCTCATTCTCTTCCTCCATTGAAGCTTCCTTTCTAAGCTTCTTATCCAAGGCATTCTCTTGGTGGTGAATGATGCAATCCTACCCCCCCAAGGGCATTGTATAGAGGACTCCAAGAAGATTGAGCTAGAGATACAAGAGAAGGCCATAAGGTTCTCATGAGCCTTAGGGTAGACTTCGGGCCCATGGGCTACGTATGAGTCCACTTATCTTTATACATATTAGATTAAGGTTTCATTATTTTTTTGGGCCTTGTATTTAGGGCTTCATAATGTAGGTAGGGTACCCTAGAAATGCAGGATTTTCAGCCCTTGTATTTTAGAGAACCTAGACTAGTTTTTGTATTAAGGGTAGTTTTGTAATTTCTCATGCATTAAGTGAATATTTGATGTGTGTGTTGGAAAATAAATTTAATTGAATTGGGAGAAGCCCAATCCAATTAAAATTTAGAGGGGGAGGTGAGCATTTGCTTGCTACTCCTCATTGCCACATCCTGTAGTCACACTTTGTGCATGTCCTTAATGCTTTGCACGCCTCACGACACCTAAGCACACTTAGTGGAGAATCTTGGACTTGATCTTGGATTAGTGGGTTGAACCATAGCTAAAATTCACTACTCATAATTAGTGAAATTTTGGCTCCAAAATTTGGCTCTACAAATTCAATTTCAAATTCAAGTGAAATTTGAATAGAAATTCAAATATCCCTCCAATTTTGTGTAACACTTAGGATATAAATAGAGGCCATGTGTGTGAATTTTTTTAACTTTGATCATTTGAGAATTACACTTCAAATTTCAGACCTCATTTGAGGCACAAAATTTCGTGCTCCTTTTCTCCCTTTCCCACCACTCATCTTCTCCGACCTTCAAGCTCTTATCCATGGCTTCCTAAGGTGGTGAGCTTCTTCTTGACTCATCTTCTCCTTAAAGTGGCATCTCCAATCATCTTTCTTCCTTCTCCATTATGCTGCCATTCATCTTCAAGAAGCTAAGGACTCCATTGATGACGAATATCCAAGGCCTACAACCTCCACAAGGAGCTACATCATGTGGTATCAAGAGCATCTTCATCTAGGTGTTGAGGAAAGAACCCCAATGTTTCATGAACCTTTGGATTTGAGGTCAAATCCTTTTCAAGGGGGAGGGAATGATGCAATCCAACCCCCTAAGGGTATTGGATAGAAGACTCCAAGAAGATTGAGCCAGAGATGCAAGAGAAGGCAATAGGGTTCTCATGAACCTTCAGGTAGATTTCGGGCCCATGGGTTACTTACGAGCCCACTTATCCTTGTACATATTAGATTAAGGTTTCATTATTTTTTTTGAGCCTTGTATTTAGGGCTACATAATGTAGGTAGGGTACCCTAGAAATGTAGGATTTTTAGCTCTTGTCTTTCAAGGCACCTAGACTAGTTTTTGTATTAGGGGTAGTTTTGTAATTTCACATGCATGGTGTGAATATTTGATGTGTGTGTTAAAAAATAAATTTAATTGAATTGGGAGAAGCCCAATCCAATTAAATTTTAGAGGGAGATGAGAATTTGCTTGCTACACCTCATTACCACATCATATAGTGACACTTTATGCATGTCCTTCATGCTTTGCATGCCTCATGGCACCTAAGCACACTTAGTGGAGAATCTTCAACTTGATCTTGGATTAGTGGGCTGAACCATAGCTATAATTCACTAATCATATCAGTGAAATTTTGGGTCCAAAATTTGGCTCCACAAATTCAAGTGAAATTTGAATAGCAAGTCAAATTTCCCTCCAATTTTATGTGACACTTAGGCTATAAATAGAGGTCATGTGTGTGCATTTTTTTTATCTTTGATCATTTGAGAATTACACTTCAAAGTTCAGACCTCATTTGAGGCACAAAATTCCGTGCTCCTTCTCTCCCTTTCCCTTCACTCATCTTCTCATACCTTCAAGCTCTTATCCATGACTTCCTAGGGTGGTGAGCTTGTTATTGACTCATCCTCTCCTTGAAGTGGCATCTCCAACTATCTTTCTTCCTTCTCCATTTCACTGTTATTCATCTTCAAGAAGCATAGGACTCCATTGATGAAGAAGATCCAAGGCCTACAAGCTCCACAAGGAGCTGTGTCATGTGGTATCAAGAGCATCTTCATCTAGGTGTTGAGGAAAGAACCCCAAAGTTTCATGAACCTCCTGGATTTGAGGTCAAATCCTTTTCAAGGGGGAGGGAATGATGCAATCCTACCCCTAAGGGCATTGGATAGAAGACTCCAAGAAGATTGGGCCAAAGATGCAAGAGAAGGCCATAGGGTTCTCATGAGCCTTAGGGTAGATTTCGGGCCCATGGGCTACGTATGAACCTACTTATGCTTGTACATATTAGATTAAGGTTTCATTATTTTTTTGGGCCTTGTATTTAGGACTCCGTAATGTAGGTAGGGTACCCTAGAAATGTAGGATTTTTCAGCCCTTGTATTTTAAGGCACCTAGACTAGTTTTTGTATTAGGGGTAGTTTTTTAATTTGACATGCATTGTGTGAATATTTGATGTGTGTGTGTTGGAAAATAAATTTAATTGATTTGGGAGAACCCCGATCCAATTAAATTTTAGAGGGGGAGATGAGCATTTGCTTGCTACACCCCATTGTCACATCATATAGTCACACTTTGTGCATGTCCTTCATGCTTTGCATGCCTCATGACACCTAAGCACACTTAGTGGAGAATCTTGGACTTGATCTTGGATTAGTGGGATGAACCATAGGTAAAATTCACTAATCATAATTAGTGAAATTTTGGCTCCAAAATTTGGCGCCACAAATTCAATTTCAAATTCAAGTGAAATTTGAATAGAAATTCAAATTTCCCTCCAATTTTGTGTGACACTTAGGCTATAAATAGAGGCCATGTGTGTACATTTTTTTATCTTTGATCATTTGAGAATTACACTTCAAAGTTCAGACCTCATTTGAGGCACAAAATTTCGTGCTCCTTCTCTCTCTCTCCCTCCACTCATCTTCTCATACCTTCAAGCTCTTATCCATGGCTTCCTATGGTGGTGAGCTTCTTCTTGACTCATCTTCTCCTTTAAGTGGCTTCTCCAATCATCTTTTTTCCTTCTCTATTCCGCTCCCATTCATCTTCAAGAAGCAAAGGACTCCATTGATGAAGAAGATCCAAGGCCTACAAGCTTCACAAGGAGCTACATCAGTGAAGCTTCACCTTCCATGGCTTATTCTCTTGTAGATGGCACCTCCTCTCACCTCTTCTCCTTTATCTTTCACTGCAACTCCATGGTTGAAAATCACCATTGAAGGACCTTATTGAAGCTCAAAGATCCAACCTCCATAGAAGCTTCTCAAGCAAGCTTCCATCAGAAACATTATAAACTATGTCAGTAAGGACTCGCAGTTTTTCATGAGGAAAAATACTTGTACTTGGGGGCATGTCACTCCGTTTGGAACTTCCTTGAGACTCAAGTTAATCACCATGGGGGGGGGGGGGGAGGGGGAGTTGCCTTTGCATGACAAGGTGACCTCGACACTTGTTGCCTAGTTTTCCTAAGTGAGAGTGTCATGTGGACATGCTTAGGCTATTTCCTAACGAATGGTACCATATTGCCTTTTAGAGTTGAATCAGTTGCATGCATCATTCTGAGCATAATTGATTTGAATTGTGGAAAAGTTGATGACTAGTTTGTTAAGTCTATGTTGAACTGATGGATTATTGAGAATGATTGTGGTTATTGTTACTGTTTTTTTGCTAATTATTGTCATTTGGTGTTTGTTGATTTTTTATAATAAACTCACCCTTGCAATTTTTGTACTGTGTGGTTGGTGTCTGTGATGATCTCAAAGTTTCATTCATGGGAGCAGATGAGAAGCAATAGGTGACTTAGAGGGAAGTCCTTTTGTTAGAGCCGCCAAGTCAACGTGATAATGTTGTAACATATTTGGGGAGAGTTGTGTTTTGTTATCAACTCTTCCTTAGTTGGTTCCTTGACTAATTTTGCATAGGCATGTGATTCCCAAGTTTAGATATATTTAAAAATTGAATTATGTTCTAACATATGAATGATGTATAGTGGTTTAATATATATACGTATAATATATATATATATATATATATATATATATATATATGTGTGTGTGTGTGTGTGTGTGTGTGTGTGTGTGTGTGTGTGTATTCATGTGTTTGTACGTTGTTTGATGAATGTATATCACAAAAAATTTACCATCATTTTCATAATCAAATTAATGGAGCTTTCACTTAAAATTGAAATGTCACATTTTATAGTTAGTGATATCATAGAGACGAGGTGAGGGTTTTGGTGGAGAAGGGCTTCGAGGGAACATATGTGTTCTATTGGGAGGATGCAGAAGGTGGAGACAGAGTAGTGAGAGTGAGAGAGATGGTTTGAAGGAAGTGAGGGATGAAGATGGAGCAACAAAATAAGTGTCCCTACAACGATGGTTTTGTATGAAAATTGTTGTGGGTGGAAAGTGAAAAAGGCCAACAACGATGTTTTTTTTTGTAAAACTATCATCATTCATCTCCTTTTATTAACAAAGCTTCTTCTCTTCCATATAGGTTTAGAAATTGCAATTTTCCTTTGTTTTTCTAAACAAAGTCCTTCTTTTATTATCAAAATATCAAAATATGAGACACACACAAAGATGTGTGTGGATTAATGATTGGGTTGTCTATGCAGATTTTCTTTTGCTCTGTCTTTTTTCTACGATTCTGTTTTATTTTTCTATCTTTATCTTTGATTTGTCATATTCTTGAATTTATTTTTCAATCTTTATCTTTTTTTCAAGATTGAAGCAATTATGAATGAAATTCACTGTTTGGGTATTTAAGCATGTAAAGTACAATATTTCTTGGCTTTTGATTTTTGACATAAATTTTACTCATAGAATAAAAGTCTCTTGGCCTAGTAATAATTGTTTAGGAACTAGAAAGTATGGTTACAACATCCAACATGGATATGATATCACACTGGCATAGGGATATGACAAATTTTAAAATCATAGGACATGGTATGGTTAATACTAGTGGAACTAGTGGGTGAAGCGGAATCCATAGATAATTAATACTAGTATATGCTTTTATAATTTATAATAGTATAATTTAAAAATAAAATGTACATAATAAAAGATAATTTCATAGTTAATACTAGTATATGCTTTTTTAATGATAAAATTTTCATAATTTTAAATTTGTTTATTTTTTATAAAAAAAAATACATTCTAAGATGGTTCTTAGAATCCTTAACTTTTTCACTTTTTTTTGTTTTAAAAAAAAAATGTGCTTTCTAAGATGGTTTTTAAAAAAACAGTCTTAGAATTCTCAATTTTTTTTTCAAAAAATCATTCTAAGAAGATTTTTACCTTAGAATTGTCTTAGAAAAGTGTCTTTTTAAGACGGTGATATGCTAATTTTTTTTTTTAAATATTGTCCTTCTAAGACGGTTTTCACTTGAGAATCATCCTAGAATGGTACTATTCTAAGATGATTTTTAGTTAATAACCGTCTTAGAAAGATGTTTTTTTATAAGATGATTTTTTAAACCGTCGTGGAATGAGACTTATAACCATCGTCATATAGCATTTTTCAAACCATGAAAGGAACATTTATATCCATTAAAAGTTTAACATCTTCACACACTACCATTAAAGTTCACAAAATTCTAAAAAAATCAATTCAACTCCAAATGTCATCAAAATTGACATTGACAACAACGTTCCATAATAGGTATACTCTAACAAAAAAAAAATATTTATACCAAAATTCAATCAAAATATATCTTATCTACTTTCCATATCAGAATTGAATAGGTTGACAAAATTACATAAATAACCTATATTAATTTTGTGGCACCTTGTGTACATAGATATGTGTTTTTTTTTGTCTTATCTTCATATTTTTATATCTTTTTCTTTTATTTTATAAAAGTTACACAAATATTTTTTTTCTCTCTTTTACTTCACCCCTCTCTTTTCTCTCCCTCTCTCTCACACCTTTTTCTCTTTTCTCTCTCTTTTGTCAACCTCTCCCTCTTTCCTCTATCTAACTTTATTTTTCCATTTCTTTTTTTTTTAATTCTATATAAAATTTAATTTAAATCTAATTAGATAATATATATATTACAAAATAGTCTTTTAACTCTATGATTAATAACATCATAAATGAAAAAGTTGGTGGCTACTAATTATATATGAATGTTAAATATGTTTTACATAAATATATAATAAATTAACTTATTAATTATATTTTAATCAAAAATTAATTTTAAATTACTATATCTATAATATCATAAATTAAACCCATCAGGGTCACCTTAGTGATCGAGGGTTGGGGTAGAATTCATGAAATCATATGTTCAAACCTCAATACAATCATTATACTCTAAAAAAAAATAATATCATAAATTCATTTATTTTTAATGATTTTTACTGTAGGGACCACAAGTATCACTCAGGGGAGAGAATTATGTTTGAGACCAATAGTATACACAAAAAAGTTGCTGCATATAAAATATAAAAAAGTGAGGATACATGTTTTGGTAAATTAGAATAGTTTGGGACAAATAGCTTAAATAGCTTAAAAGTTGCCACAAGTATCATTAGTAGATAAATATTTAATTAATTTCATGTAATAAGTAAATAATTACTTTTTTAGATAAGTAAATAATTACTCCATTTGTCCCGAAAAAATTATCATCCTAATTTATTTTACACAGCCCAAGAAAAGTAATAAATCTATGAAATAACATAATAATTTTACAAAATTAACCTTAAATCATCATTAATTCATTTCTAGATTTTATAATTCATCATTAATATATAAGGGATATAAGTGAAAAAAGTAACTAATGTTACATTGAAATAACTAAAGTGACAATTATTTTTTAACAATTTGTATTCTGATATGACAATTATAACTGGACGAATGGAGTATTTATTATTACTGAAGATACTTAGTTGTAAATGAGTGAGATGAAAGTATAAATATGTTGTAATTATAACTATTAATAATAACACTTTAATATCTCAACTACGTAATTAAAGAATTATGTACTTAATAAATCATATTTATTTTTATATAATGATAACCATGTTTCATTCCAAGTAAATTTAATTTTATACAAATAAGCTTCAAACATGCATAAAAACAACTAGTTATATACAATTTTAATGAAACAATAATTTTATCATTTGCATATATTTTGTACATTAAAATCACATCATTATATAATTTATTATCTAGTGTGCACCAAACATTAATTATGATTTAAACTTATCTTGCTTTTATCCTACCGTATTTTTGTTGGTTGCTCTCATATCCTATAAGTTGTGTTGTAATTTTACGAGTCCAAAGCAATTATTTTTTCATTGTGAGTTTCCATATGAATCGAAGCCACGAGGATAACAATAACTCACATACTTTGTTCAATCAACTAAGCTAGAACCCTTGGTAAAAAAAAATGATATGCATTTGTAATGACAATTGTGCATGATGAGATTCGATAAAAAAATTACTTTTATATATATATGTGTGTGTGTGTGTGTGTGTGTGTGTGTGTGTGTGTGTGTGTGTGTGTGTGTGTGTGTGTGTGTGTGTGTGTGTAAATAATGTATTTTTAAAATTTAATTTCCTGTTATTTTTTAATAATTAAAAAACTTAAATATATTTCTCCTATATTTGATTATGGTCAAAAATTTTGATTTTGTCTTATATGTTTTATTTTTTATTTTAAGAAAAAGATAAGTTATTTAAAAAATACATAAAGACAAATATTGCTCATGGAAATGCATGGGCTAATAACTAGTTTTAATTAAAAAAAATTTTGTCCCAATAAAGAAAAACGTTGTTATGAAATTCTCATATATACTAAATAACTTAGTTTTTCAAAATTGTTTGCACACAACTTCATTATTGTGTTGTCTACCATATATAATTTTATAGAGGCTTAAAACATAGCACAAATATTTTAAAATAATTAACTTTACCCCGTATTAGAATTTATGTTTCACACTATTTAAGTAAGGGAGAATAGAATAAAATTTTTATAAGATCACAGAAAAAAAAAATACCAGACACTCTAATATGTCCAGAGGTCAACATAAAATTAAACCAAGGTCCACGATATGAATCAAATTATGGATTGTCTTGAAAATAAATAAAAGATAAAAAGAAAAACTTGACCCTAAAGTTTTTTCCTTTAACTTTCCCATTGTGCCAAAGTTTAATTCCTAGTGTTTACCCTTTTATCTTTATCTCCAACATATTTAGTTTCTTGAAAAAACATGATGTTAATCCTTCTCTGAATCATGATGTCCATCACGTCCAATGATATACGGAAAAGTACCAATATTTCAATACCTTATTAAGCATTCTTGAACTAGCTTCTTTACCTACACCCATCCACAAAAATGTAAGGACCTACCTTTACTCATTTAACACTACCTCCCAATGTTGTTGCAGTTTCACTAACTCATTTTACATTGTACTTGAGCCATATAATGTGTTAATTTCTAGTAAAGGCTTAGCATTGGTACACTGCACATATAGTTTGTCTTGAGTAATTCATGTTTGGGATTCTGACTAGTTTTACATTTTGGTTGAGGGCCTAACACAACCCTACTTGGGCTTGGGTCCAACTTTGAGACCAAAGACAGTTCTCAAATATAAGGTTTTAAAAGGGCTAAATGATTATATGCTCATGAAGTGTAGAATAAATAAATGTGGGTAGGTATTTATGTGTTGTGTTAGTTTTGAGAGAGGCTTGACATAGGATGACATGGAATATGATATGGGATTTATATTATTTGATTTGGTAATATCGTTTTTGTTTTGGGGGATTTCAATTTTATATTCTTAACTTGTAACTCATTTTTTAATTTATTTTTTAAATTTACTAATGATCCTTGACAGACTTTGTCCTCACATACTTGAAAAAGTTATGGTGGAAACTTTGGGATTATCCATTGGTTTGAATGAGAGTTTATATCCAATCAATGGATGACTTTGTGGCTTGATAAGATTGGAAGGATAAATGATGATATTATTGTTTTACTCTAATCATTGAGTTGCCATGTGGAATAAGAATTTAAAGTGGAGCAATTGAATGGATACTTAATCCAAAATAATTGAAGCAGTATTGGAAATATCAAAGACTAGTTGGTTTTTCACATACATGTGTCTAGAAAAACATTGACGGGAGGTGTTTGTCTTATAAAATTTATTATAGGGGAAGCAAGTAATTTCTTAATTTGGAGAGGCTTTATATGTAGATTCAATGAGATCTAAATAGCTTTACTTGCTTGTTATGTTATTGTGTTTTCTATGAGTAAGTACGTAGCAGCTATAGAACTAAATTAAAATTTCATATCGTGTGCTTCTACATTGTTATTTGATACTTGATTATTCGATGAAACACACTATATTCAAAATGTATGAAGTTGTTGAATAGAAAGAAGCCAAAAAAGCTTGAGAGCACTTCTTCACCTTGAGCTTCACATACGATAATTTTGTTGCTTAAAAATTGCCCAATGTAGTGAATATTTTAGAATCGTGCATGGCACATGCACCATAACTGAGATTTGTCTATTTGTACTATGTCTTTGTTTTTTGTATATATGAATATATTTTTTTGGGTACATTTATATATGAAAATATGATCTTATAACTTGTATTAATTTTATAGTTTTATTTGAGGTTGTCTGATTTTCTTTTTCACTTTTTGTTAGTTTGTGGAAATAAATTATATTACGAATATTGGGAAAAACCAAACTGATGCAATCCTCCCTAGGAAGGGACCAGTCACTATAGCCATGAGCAAGAGGCTACAAGAGGATTGGGCTAGAGCTGCTAAAGAAGGTCCTAGGATTCTCATAAACCTCAGGGTAGATTTCTGAGCCCACGGGCTAAGGTTGAGTTCAATTATCTTTGTACATATTAGATTAGGATGTCATTATATTTGGTCCTTGGATTTAGGGCTCCATAATGTAGGTAGGATATCCTAGAAATATAGGATTTTTTAGCCCTTGTATTTTAGGGCACCTAGACTAGTTTTTGTATTAGGGGTAGTTTTGTAATTTCACATGCACTAAGTGAATATTTGATGTGTGTGTTGGGAAATAAATTTAATTGAATTGGTAGAATCCCAATCCAATTAAATTTTAGAGGGGGAGGTGAGCATTTGCTTACTACACCCCATTGCCACATCATATAGTCACACTTTGTGCATGTCCTTCATGCTTTACATGTCTCATGACACCTAAGCACACTTAGTGGAGAATCTTGGAATTGATCTTGGATTAGTGGGATGAACCAAAAATAAAATTCACTAATCATAATTAGTGAAATTTTGGCTCCAAAGTTCGGCTCCATAAATTCAATTTCAAATTCAAGTGAAATTTGAATTGAAATTCAAATTTTCCTCCAATTTTGTGTGACACTTAGGCTATAAATAGAGGTCATGTGTGTACATTTTTTCAACTTTGATCATTTGAAAATTAAACTTCAAATTTCTGAGCTCTTTTAGAGCACAAAATTTCGTGCTCTTCTCTTCCTCTCCCTTCATTCATCTCCTTTTTCCTTAAAGCTCTTATCCATGGCCTCCTATGGTGGTGAGCTTCTTCTAGACTCATCTTCTCCTTGAAGTGGCGTATCCTCTCTCTCTTCCTTCTCCATTCCGCTGCCATTCATCTTCCAAGAAGCAAAGGAATCCATCGATGAAGAAGATCCTAGGCCTACAAGCTCCAATGGAGCTTACATCACAAACAACTATAAAAAGGGAGTCAAGCCCAGCAGAAAAGAAGACACCAGAGAACCCCCTCTCGTATGGGTTTCATTTACTCTCTTTCTTTCACCCCTCTTATCCCATCAGTTCTTATACCCCATCCATTGTAAAGCCCTCAATGGCCATGAGTGGTTAAACCCTTGTTAGGGCCTGGCAGGCCTAAAAAACCAAAAGATGTATTGTACACTTCATATTTATCAATGCAAACAAGTGTTTTCTTTCCTATTATCTTTTCTGTTCATATGTTCATGCATTATTCATCTTTATATTTTGTTAGGGGTTAGACGCTCAGGAGAGGGTAACTTCTAAATAAGATTTAGAGAAAATTTGCATCCATTAGTTTTAGGGGTTTGACACTCGTAAAAGGGTAACTTCTAATGGAACAAAAAGAAAGGATTTCATAAGAAAGTCATTTCTAGACATAGAATGATTGTTTTATGCCCATGCATTCTTGCAAACATCAAGAATTATTCCGTCATGCATTTTATTTGTTGAGTCTTTGCAAAAGGAATTTGGAAGATAGATAAATAAAATAGACTTGTCATTGTGAGGAATCAAGGGCAAGTAATTGAACAGATGTGGGTAGAATAGAATCACCTAAATTGATAAAGAAAAATCATAAACTCATGCATCCTAGGCAAACAAGACAGGACAGTTCCCAACATTATCAGGTTCTGATTTTATTTCTTTTATCTTCTATTTTTATCTTTTATCTTTCTTATCTTATCTTTTCTTATCTTTATCATAATCTTTTATTTTCTCTTATCTTTTATTTTTCTTATCTTCTATTTTTATCTTTAAATCTTTTAATTTAAATATTTTCTTTTTTTCCTTCTATTTTGATATTTAAATCTTTATCTTATTTATTATATTTTTATATCTTTATTATAAATTCTTTATCTATTGCTTTTAAATTGGATTTGTATTAATCCAAGTACAAATAGAGTTCTTGTGGATTCGACACTCGGACTTTCGAGTACTTTACTATTTGTTACAATTTGGTACACTTGCCACCAACGAGTTAACAAAGACACACACAAGGATGTGTGTGGATCAATGATTGGGTTGTCTGTGCAGATTTTCTTTTGCTCTGTCTTTTTTCTACAGTTCTATTTTATTTTTCTGTCTATATCTTTGATTTGTCATATACTTGAATTTATTTTTCAATCTTTATCTTTTTTCAAGATTGAAGCAATTATGAATGAAATTCATTGTTTGGGTATTTAAGCATGTAAAGTACAATATTTCTTGGCTTTTGATTTTTGACATAAATTTTACTCATACAATAAAAGTCTCTTGGCCTAGTAATAATTGTTTAGGAACTAGAAAGTATGGTTAACACATACGACATGGATATGATATCACACTAGCATAGGGATATGCAAATTTTAAAATCATAGGACATGTTATGGTTAATACTTGTGGAACTAGTGGGTGAAGCAGAATCCATAGATAATTAATACTAGTATATGCTTTTATAATTTATAATAGTATAATTTAAAAAGAAAAAGTACATAATTAAAAAATAATTATTTTCATAATAAATACTAGTATATGCTTTTCCAATAATAATATTTTCATAATTTTAAATTTTTATTTTTTTTAAAAAAAAATACATTCCAAGACGATTGTTAAAAAAACCATCTTAGAAAGTTTGCAAAAACCATCTTAAAATCCTCAATTTTTTTAACTTCTTTTAGGTTAAAAAAAATACTTTCTAAGACGGTTTTTTGAAAAATCGTCTTAGGATTCTCATCAATTTTAATTTTTTTTAAAAATGATTCTTAGACGGTTGTTTCAAAAACTTTCTAAGACGGTTTTTGAAAGAACCTTCGTAGCATTTTTTATTTTTCTATTTTTTTTTAAAAAAAATACATTCTAAAACGATTTTAGCTTAGAACCGTCTTAGAAATGTGTCTTTTTAAGACAATTGCACGCTAAAAAACGTCTTATAATGGTGTCATTCTAAGACGGTTTTCACTTAAGAAACCGCCTTAGAAGTGTAATATTCTAAGACGGTTCTTGGTTAACAACCGTCTTAGAAATGTGTCGTTTTCTAAAATAATTTTTTTAAAGACGATTCAAAACCGTCTTTTAATGAGCCTTGTAACAATTGTTTTATAGTATTTTCCCAACGGTGAAAGTAGCATTTATATCCATTAAAAGCTTAACATTTTCACACACTAGCATTAAAGTTCACAAAATTCTAAAAATACCAATTCAACTCCAAATGTCATCAAAATTGACATTGATAGTAACGTTCCATAATAGGTATACCCCAACAAAAAAAGTTCTAATACCAAAATTCAATCAAAATATATTTTATCTACTGTCCATATAATAATTGAATGCACTAACAAAATTACATAAATAACCTATATTATTTTTGTGACCACGTGTTTACTTAGATATGTGTTTTTTTTTCTTATCTTCATCTTTTTTATATCTTTTTGCTTTTATTTTATAAAACTTTCACGAATATTTTTTCTCTCGTTTATTCCACCCCTCTCTTTTCTCTCTCTCTCTTGCACACACATTTTTCTCTTTCCTCTCTCTTTTGTCACCCTCTCCCTATTTTCTCTCTCTAACTTTATTTTTCCATTTCTTTTACTTTTATTTTTTCTACAAAAATTCCATATAAAATTTAATTGAAATCTAATTAGATAATATATTTATTTCAAAATAGTCTTTTAATGAAACAATAATTTTATCATTTGCATATATTTTATACATTAAATCACATCATTATATGATTTACTATCTGGTGTGCACTAAACATTAATTATGATTCAAACTAATCGTGCTCTTATCCTACCTTATTTTTGTTGGTTGCTCTCATATCCTATAAGTTGTGTTGTAATTTTACGAGTTCAAGGCAATTATTTTTTCATTGTGAGTTTCTGTGAGAATTGAAGCCAAGAGGATTACATAACTCACACACTTTGTTCAATCATCTAAGCTATAGCGCTTGGTAAAAAAAGATGTACATTTGTAATGACAATTTTACCTGATAAGATTCGATAAAAAAATTACATATATATATATATATATATTATTTTTAAAATTTAATTTCATGTTATTTTTAAAAAATTAAAATCTAAATATATTTCTCATATTATTTGATTATGGTCAAAATATTTGATTTTGTCTTATATGTTTTATTTTTCATTTTAAGAAATAGACAAGTTGTTTAAAAAATACAATTATATGTTTTCTTGTTTATATTTCTTAGAAAGAAATTAAAGAATAAAGTGGTCTAACAAAATATAGAAATCAAAAGAATAACTTACTTTATGTAGATGATAAATTGATTTAAAATATCATATTAAAAAATTGTTATAGTCATAACTTTATATATTATAGCAACAATTGTCATCCTAAAAAATAGTGATGTCTTATAGAATTTGTAAGTGATAAAAATTATATATGTATGACCTACATGTTTATTGTAAAATAAAATAAAATAGTTGAATCAAAAAATATTAATAGTGTAAAGATTTTTATATTGTCATTTAATCACAATTGTTATATATGATTATAACTTTGATGACTTTTACCATAATTACTTTATGCCCTAATTAAAAGTAATTTAATAATTTGAAGAAGTCAAATACATTTTATTTGCTTATTTCTCATGATATTTTTCAAAAGTGACTTAATTTTATTTGGAAAGAATCTAAAACTTACATAAATTTACTAAAATTGTAAATTAGTTGCACAAATTGAAATGTATAGTAATGTAGCTCCATGTAGAGCTTGTAGGCCTTGAATCTTCTTCATCAATGGAGTCATTTGCTTCTTGAATATCAATGGCAGCAAAATGGATAAGGAGGAAAGGTGATTAGAGATGCCACTTCAGGGAGAAGATGAGTCAAGAACAAGCTCAACACCATAGGATGCCATGGATAAGAGCTTGAAGGTAGGAGAAGATGAGTGGAGGGAGAGAGAGAGGGAGAGGGAGACAAGGGAACGAAATTTTGAGAGAGAAGAGGGAGAATGAGGTCTGAACTTTGAAGTCTAATTTCTTAAATCATCAAAGTTTCAAAATGGACACACAAGGCCTCTATTTATATCCTAAGTGTCACACAAAATTGGAGGAAAATTTGAATTTCTATTCAAATTTCACTTGAATTGGAATTTGTGGAACCAAATTTGGAGCCAAAATTTTACTAATTATGATTAGTGAATTTTAGCTGTGGTTCAACCCACTAATCCAAGATCAAATCCAAGATTCTCCACTAAATGTGCTTAGGTGTCATGAGGCATGTAAAGCATGAAGGACATGCACAAAGTGTGACTATATAATGTGGCAATTGGGTGTAGCAAGAAAATGCTCACCTCCCCCTTGGTCTGAAATTTAATTGGATTAGGCTTCTCCCAATTCAATTAAATTTCTCTCCCAACACACATCAAATAGTGCACTTAATGCATGTAAAATTACAAAACCATCCCTAATACAAAAACTAGCCTAGGTGCCCTAAAATACAAGGGTTAAAAAAATCTTACATTACTAGGGTACCCTAAACTTGTGGGGTACCCTACCTACACTACGGAGACCTAAATACAAGGCCTAAAAAATGATGAAACTCTAATCTAATATGTACAAAGATAAGTGAGTTCATACTTAGCCCATGAGTCCAAAATCTTGTTGGATCAAGTGGCCTCGGAATAATTAAGAAGGGGGGTTGAATTAATTATGAACGTGTCTTGACTAATTAAAAATTTATCCTTCTTAATATTACTATATTCAATTATGATTTACTACTAAGTTATGAGAAAGTAAAGAATAGAAGCAATAACTTAGACAAAAGTAAAGAGAAAATAAAAAGTGCACAACGGAAAGATAAAGAGTGCAGGGAAGAAGAAGACAAACACAAGATTTATACTGGTTTGGCAAAAACTCGTGCCTACATTCAATCCCCAAGCAACCACCGGTTCTTGAGATTTCCTTTAACCTTGTAAAATCCTTTACAAGAAAATATCCATAAGGGATGTACCATCCCTTGTTCTCTTTGAACAACCAAGTGGATGTACCCTCCACTTGAACTAATCCACAAGAGATGTACCCTCTCTTGTTCTCAATATTACAACCCTAGTAGATGTACCCTCTACTTGTACCACAAAGGATGTACCCTCCAATGTGTCAAGACAAAGAATTGTTAGGTGGTTTGTCCCTTGAATCTTTGTAAGGGGAAACAAAAGATATCTCAAGCAGTTAGTCCTTTGAAATCTTTTGTTTAAAGGGAAGATGAAGAATCAAAAGAATTCTCAGGCAGTTAGTCCTTTGAATCTTTTGGCAAGAGGGAGAAGGAAGAATCAAAAGAATTCTTAGACAGTTAGTTCTTTGAATTCTTTTGGCAAGAAGGAGAAGGAAAGAAGAAGAAGAATAGCACAAGTTTTTGGCCAATAAACTTTTCTTTACAAAGAAAGTATTGAACAAAAACTCTTAGAAAGATGAATGAATGAATCAAAGAAATCTGTTATGCATCTTTTTCAAAATTCTTGTCATGGTCACATATTTATAGTCATTTGATGAATCAAGTTAAAAGTTTATGACTCTTGGCAATTTCTTCAAAACTTGTCACTTTTTAAAAGTTGTGACTCTTTTGAAAACTAGTCACTTTAAAAGTTGTGACTCTTTTGAAAACTAGTCACTTAAAGGTTGTGACTTTTGAAAAAATCTTCAGAAACAAGTCACTTTAAGAATTGTGACTTTTGGTAATTTATTTTTCAAAATAAGTCACTGGTAATCGATTACCATTGTAGTGTAATCGATTACACATCAACAGATATGACTCTTCATGTTTAAATTTGAAAATCAAAACATTTAGAAACACTGGTAATCAATTACAAGTATTGTGTAATCGATTACATAAGTTTGAAATGATTTGAAAAAGTTTTATCACAAGTTGTGACTCTTGAAATTTGAAATCTAACGTTTTAAAACATTGGTAATCGATTACAGCTTTGTAAATTAGTTTGAAAAGAAAGTTGGCTACTAGTAATTGATTACTGTCTTCTGGTAATTGATTACCAGAGAGTAAAACTCTTGGTAAAAGATTTTTCTTCGAAAAATTCTCTTGAACAAAATTGTGCTATTCAATATTTTGAAAAACTCTTTTAATACTTATCTTAATTGAGTCTTCTCTTGAATCTTCACTTTAATCTTGATTCTTGAAACTTGCTTTGATTGAATGACTCTTTGATTCTTGAAACTTGCTTGACTCTTGATTCTTGACTTAAGTCTTCGGCCTCAACAAAATAATCTTGGAAAGCATTGCTTCCACAAATCTATCCCAAGGCTCATGAGAACCCTAAGGCCTTCTCCTGCAGCCCTAACCCAATCCTCTTGGAGTCTCCTAGCCATGGCTTTGGTGATGGGTGGATTACATCATATAGTAATAAAATTAAAATCAAATAAAATTATAGTTTATACATGAAAATGAAATTTTATTATTTTGTTAAAAATATAAAATCATATTTAACATATGCGATCTTATTTGTTGATATTAAAAAATCAATAAACCATATATGAGAATAATTTTTCAATGAAATCGCATTTGAAAAATACAATTTTATTATTTAATATAAAATATTAATAAGTTTTAGATGTCAAATAGAACTTATATACGTATTAATCGTATTATTAAATTACAACTTGCTTTTATTTGGTAAAAATATAAAACTTACATAAATTTGATAAAATTAAAATTACTTGCACAAATTGAAAAACTAGAAATCAATTAACTTATAGCTCAATGCGCATCTGAAGCTCTCCAATTGATTTGCATTTTTTTAAAAAAAATACTATCTTGTATAGGCGGAGTGAAGGGCGACTTCTAAGGGCCAGGGTTCCCATACTTAATTTGAAGCATATTTAAATTATTATAAATATATTTTTGCCTCTTTTATATTTGTAAATAAATTATTGGAAAATGGTATTTGAAAATATTACAGGTCTCGTCCTGTGTTTCTCTCTCTTTGTCTCCTCTCTCCTGTCTCTCTCTTTTTTGCTTGCTCGCTCTCTCTTTGTTTAGGGTAACTCTCTGTCATCCTTGACCATCTCATTTGACCATTTTCTAGCTTTTTGGCCACAATCTTGAGATAATCAAACTATAGACACTCCTATTAAGAGCTTATATTCAGAATTCAAGACTTTCATTTAAGTTCATAATAGAGTGTTACTCTCTTCGATTTGAGTTTCAATTAGGGCGGTGATCCTCTCTCCATTCCAAAAAATTTAAGGTTTGATTTTATTGTTGTTTTTCTTTTCTTTTTTGGAAAATCCCTAGGTTTTCAGTAGAGTACGAAATCTTAAATTTGGTGTTAAAATGGTAGAATTTTGGTGTTAATCTTGTGGAATTTTTTTGCTATTCAAATTTTATTTTGATTTAGTTTTGTGCTAAGATTGTTGTCGTGAACACAGTTCTTTCTAGGTGCTTAGTGCTACTAAGGTTGATTTTTATGCCTCTGAATCAATGTTATGGGATCGAAAGAGAGTCTTCAATGATAAGAAGTAGAAGAGATATGGATCTCCTACGAGACAAAAACACTCATCATCTCATTGTGGTTTTCTCGAGTTTAGGAATCATGAATCTACTAAATTTCAACATGTTGGTGAGTTTTAATTTCTTTAACATTTTTGTCCGATTCATATGTAGTTTATAACTTATGATTCTTTATGCATTATGACAAGATGCTCACCAACATATAGGTGATTATTTTATTGTTTTGGTCTTAGATTTGTGATTTAAAATTTATGCACCTTGATATATCATCAATTAAGCTTTTGAGTCTAAAGGGTGACTGAATATAACCTTACTAGAGGAAAGTGAAAGGGGAAAACAGAATATGAGAAAAGATGAAAATGTATTGTAAGAAATCAAATTGGTACACTCGTAAGTTAGAGTTTTGTTATTTAGACAACAACTAAAAACTAATTTATACAATATTTTCTATCTCAATCTCTTTGCATCACGCATGATACTTCTCTCTGTCTTTTTCTTTCGCTTTTGCTTTAATTGTAAAATCTTTTGTACAACAGGTCTTACAAATAAGATTTCACCATAATTTATGCCTTATAAGTTTATCAACTGAGTACTTTTGAGAAAACAATTTTTTGTTCAATTTTTATTAACTAAATTATGAAGAAATTAAAATACTGCATAATTTAAAATTTAATTGGCTATACTTATTATTCAATTTTATCTATGGGTAAAGGATAAATTCTAGCTCTATAGAAATTTATCCAGGGATGGATTTACCTTCAAAATTTAAAGGAGACCGATGCGGGTGTGGATACTGTAGTACCCACCTTGTCCAATACCTACGTATATTATATGATTATGTTTGGATTATTTAATAATAATAATAATAATAATGCTAAATGATTATGTTATTATGTTGAATGGTTATATTTAGATGATTTAAGAATAATTATTTTGGTTCAACTGTTGTAATTTTTCAGTTAGTATTTTGTTCTTGATTTGTTGGTTTTATTCTTAAGTAAAGTGAGGATAACATGTGCAAATAAGGGTATATAGCTGCCGAGCAACTATGGGAACTAGGGTAGTTGTTATCAATGCATGTATATGGGCAAATGTAACTATTTCTTTTTTCAAACGTGGATATAGACACAATGTTTTTTTATGTGTTTTCTTTACTAATATAGACAATGCTATAACACACTACCTAACACCTCCCCATTATGATTCCTAGTGAAAGATGTATTTAATTGAGAAAATATTAATATTATAATTATTTTTTATTAGTATCATTGAATTTCATCTATTTTCAAGTCAACTTGAAAAACTTATTCAAGTCTCCAATTGAAAATCTTATTTCAAATATGTGAATTTTCATGTATGCTAACACATATTTGTTTTCTCCTTTTCTGGGCATGAGAATATCTACTTAGCTTATATGGATTTTTTTTCCTTCTTCTTTTTACCAATTTTGGCTGGAATATTAATTTTTTCTGTATAGGTCCCAGAACACTGGGTGGTGGTGGTGGTGCTACGTACCAATTTCCAAAGGAACCTAGCCAAGGCTCTTTCTCTGGCTATGCCATAACCTTTTGATCCCCAAGAGACCCCAAACACAAGTTCTGGGAAATTACTAACAATGCCTCTCTGCATTTGTCCTCAAAAAGGTCCATTGATAATGTGCTAAGTACTCTCCCACATGCACGTTCTCTGAACAATGGGGAGAAACCTTACTCCAGAGAATAGTGCCATGATAATAATAATAATAATAAGAGGAAGAACTATGAGAGGGAAAGTTCTTCCTCGAAGAGGCGTATTGATGATGTGCTAAGTGCTCCCTCACATGCACGTTTTGTGAACAATGGGGAGAAGCCTTACTCCAAAGAACAGTGCCATGATAATAATAATAATAATAATAATAATAATAATAATAATAATAATAATAATAATAATAATAATAATAATAATAATAATAATAATAATAATAAGAAGAAGAAGAAGAAGAAGAAGAAGAAGAAGAAGAAGAACTATGAAAGGGAGAGTTCTTCCTCAAAGAGGCACATTGATGATGTGCTAAGTACTCCCTCTCATGCCAATTTTATGAACACTAGGGAGAAGCTTAACTCCAAAGAACAATGCCATGATAATAATAAGAAGAAGAACTATGAGAGGGAGGAATCTTTTGGCTGGAAACCACTTAATAAAGGGAATGATACTTCTGAAAGGTTCTATTCTCAAAGCATGGGAAAGGGTAGGGACAAGAACAAGAATATAGTGGAAAACGAGTGTGAACAATGTGATTGAAGAAACAAGGAAGAGGCCAGGGCTGAATTGGGGTGAAGGACTTGCTAAGTTTGACAAAAAGAAATCTGAGGGTGATGGTGCAAGTACTGTTACTGCTGCTACTCCATCTTTTGGTGCATGCAATTCCTTCTCAGGTATCTTGTCAGATTCTATCAACTACTCTTTAATATGGTCGTTTGAATAAAATTCTCAATAAACATGTATAGGAATTGTTGGAAAGATGTCTTAATTATGGTCACCCCTAACCCACCTTAGTTGTGGCAGGTAACCTTGGGCAAAGAAGGGTGTGTTGAAGTCCCTCGTCGACTAAAATGAACTAAGTCTTGTTTGTATATACTTCTCTGTATGTAATTATAAGAAAGGAAAATAAGAAGATAAAATGTACTATGCTTCTTTCATAAGTTTAAATGAACTTATGTACTTCTACATTTAGTAAAGTTAGATGAGAGGAATTTCTATCTAAGTTAGGCGAGGGTGTCAATATTGTTGGGACGCTTGTCTTGATCGTGATGTCTTTGCATGCCTATTTTGCTTAAAAAGGATATATTTTATAAAACTTAAGTTCATATAATGATTTTAGCTTATAAGAGAAGTTCTATTTATTTACCTAATAGTAATTTTCTTCTTCTAGGAGTACTTACGGAGAAGTTTTTTCAAATAGGACCTTAAGCTTCTCTTATAATTTAAAATTGACTAATGCATGAGCAAATTTATAGAAGCTATTGTCGCAACCTACCCTTCGGCGGAAGTGCGAGGCGAGATGCAAAGGGGCGTCTTCTCAAGAAGAAAACGCGTGGAGTCGCCACCAACGTTTATTTGAGGGAAAACTCTAGAAAAACCAAAAGGACAAAGGTCTGCGAATTTTGAAAATAAGGGTTTGAGAGTTGTTCACGCACGAGGAAGGTATTGCAACCTGCCCTCTGGCAGGGGCACGAAAAAGGGCTCTCGTGTGGGCCAAGGGTGCGTCTTCCATTGAAGGAACACGCATGGAGTCGCCACCAATTTTTATTCGAGGAAAACGTCGAAAAAACCAAAAAGACGATAGTCTGCGTATTTTGAAAATGAGGGTCTGGGAGTTGTTTACGCACGGGAAAGGTATTAGCACCCCACACGCCCGTCATTAGGGATGACAGCCTTCAACCATGTGTGCAAAACATGACTTCAAAGTTATATATTTTCTCTTTTTTATGTTTTTAAGTTTTTCTTGCCTTTTTATGTTTTTTACTTTTTTGTAGTCGACAAGGGGTGTTTCCCTCGCTCATATGTATCCTCAGGTGTGATGAGGAAATCAAACCTACGTAGTTCTTTCGAACTAAATGTTTGTTAAATTGTTTTTATCTTTTTTTGCAAGATTGATTTTAACCGAACAAAAGTCGTTGGACCTTTAAACAATCTTTTGATTCTTGAAAAAGGAGAATCATTCGTTAAGGCGTTGTACCCTTTGAATGATCTCTTGATTTTGGAAGGAGAGAAACGTTAAGGCGTTGGACCTTTTCAAAGATCTCTTGATTTTTGAAAAGAAAGAAACGTTAAGGCACTGGACACTTTTGGACGACCTCTTGATTTTTAAAAAGAGAGAGACGTTAAGGCGTTGAACCTTTAACGATCTCTTGTTTTTGAAGGTGAGAAACGTTAAGGCGTTGGGCCTTTGAACAATCTCTTTTGGGTGAGAAACGTTAAGGCGTTGGACCTTGAATGATCTCTTTTGGGTGAGAAACGTTAAGAAGTTTGAACCTTGAACGATCTATTTTGGGTGAGAAATGTTAAGGCGTTGGACCTTGTGTTAGTCGGTGAATACGACTAACTTTTGTGTATAAAACTTGTGTAAATTGTATCAAACTTCTCCAATTTATGGTTATTTTGTAGTGTTATAAGTTCTTTTAGTTAAAGATAGGTAATAAATACTTAGTAATTCTGTTTGGTGTGTTTAATAATCATTTTCTCTCAATTTCAGGTTAATTAGGCAAGTTTTGAAGTTCTGATTTTCACTTTCTCGCTAAGCCAACAGATTGGCTTAGCGAGCGTCCGCTAAGCGCAACACTCATTGGCTAAGCGCGAGGAAGAATATGAAAGAAGATGAGTTGTACAGGTTCGCTAAGCACACCACTTCATCTCGCTAAGCGCACCGCTTTAGTCCATCTGCTGAGCGAGAAGAGGACACGCTAACCCGAAATTCACTAATGTGCGCTAAGCGGTTCAGAATTGCGCTAAGCGCACGAGCATGAACAAGGCCACCTATTTAAGCCTGAAATCAGATTTTGTGAAGGGAGTTTGGACTGGGATTGAGATCTTTGCATGTCTAGAGATTCTAGAGAGAGAAAGGTCCAAGTTCCAGAGAGTTTTGAGAGATTTTGTTGTGTGAAGATCTGCAGAGAGTAGAGCTTGAAGAAAGAGCCGTTCTAGGAGCTTGATATGAGTTTGTGAGTGATTGTGAGATCCTAGAGCCGTTATGCAGAGAGTTTGTATATACTTCTCTTTGTTGTAAAGAAGGCTTCCTGGTTATGGAAAGCTAAATTCTCTATTGGATCTTCCCTGTAGGTACCTGATGTAAATATATTTCTATCTATTTAATGATGTTTTGTGTGTTCTCTATGTTATCTGCTTTTCACTCCAGTATGCCTTTATCTTGATCACGTAGATACATGCTTTGTTAGGGTCATTCAACAGTGGAAACTGGTCGGATTCTAAAGTCCTTGATAGTACAGGGCTAAGTTGTCGTACTATCACGAGGAATCGGGGTGCAATAATTTAGTTGTGTATGTGTATCTTAATGTGGTCCTGGTTGAGTTTAGTCCAACAAGAGGAATTTGCGGATGATGCTTGATCAGGATTATGCTAAACTATCATGAGGAATCGAGGTTTAGTATCTCAGGAGACACCATAGGAACACATGAGCATTGTTAGATAGAGAATATCTTTTTAGCATCAGACACCTATTAGGAAGGCCAACGTGTTTTCTACTTGTTTTTACACATCATTTCTCTCGCGTGATTTTCCTTTTTGCACAGATAGTTTACACACATGTTCATATTCACACTTATCTTTACACACCAGACACCTATTTGCTGAAATAGCTTACCAAATAACACAAGTTTCCCGAGAGTTCGATACTCGATTCTTACCGTTTTATACTACTTGTGCGATCCAGTGCACTTGTCGGAAGCGAACACCTTGAATGATCTCTTTTGGGTGAGAAACATTAAGACATTGGACCTTGAACGATCTCTTTTGAGTGAGAAACGTTAAGGCGTTGGACCTTGAATGATCCCTTTTGGGTGAGAAATGTTAAGGCGTTGGACCTTGAACGATCTCTTTTGAGTGAGAAACGTTAAGACGTGGGACCTTGAACGATCTCTTTTGGGGTTGACAAAAGTGGGGCTTTCGCTCCTACATATCCTTAATTGCGATGAGAAACTCTGACCTGCGTAGTTCTTAAGAAGGCAAAATGACCTTTTTGCGTGAAAATGCTTAATTTGTGAGTTGATTTTAGCCTTAGTTTCACTTGGTTATTTTTCAACTCATTAAAAAGAACTTTCAAAATAAAATGTCTGTTTGACCCTTATTTTATTATTTATTATTCTTTAGATCTTTTATTATTTTATTATTATTTTTAGATATTTTATTATTTTATTTTATTTTATAGTTATTTTATTATTTTTTGGTTTTTAACCGAGGTTACGGCGGGACCAATCGACTAGATTTTATTTTAAAGGCAATTAAATGAGATTACAAAACAAATGATCGGTTAAAATTCATTTAAACATTGATTAAGTGAGATTATGGCTTAAACAATCGGTCGAAACTCGCTTTAAACGAAGAAAAGAAATACCTTAAACTCAACCCCCCCCCTCCCTTATTTATACAAAAGAAATAGGGTTGCTTCCTCATGAAGTTTCCTGAGCGCACCCCAAATTAATCAGTTCACCCCCCTTCAGAATGTTATAGATCGACCCAGATGGCCTAATGCTAGTTACACCACCCAGTTTGATGAGTGCAGCCCCCTCTAGGATGTTCTAGATGGGCCCAATGTTAGTTACACCCCTCAGTTTGATGAGTGCAACCCCCTCCAAAATGTTCTAAATGGGCCAGATTGGCCCAATGCTAGTTACACCTTCGTATTTGATGAGTGCACCCCCATTTTTGTGTTTTTGGCTGATTCCTTTCCAAAATGTCGCAAAACTTTACGTATTACGTGGCGGCGAGTGTCAAGCATCTCAAAGTGGTCAATTAAAGTCCGTATGCCGACAAACAATTATCCTCAGACGAAATTAAGGTATGACAATTGCCCCTCTTTACTTATCTTTTATTGGAGATAAAAGGGAAGTAAAGATAAAACACTAATTTCATTCGAGCTGAATCTTCACCAAACCGATCAATAGCTCAATCAGAAAAACCTGTCAAAAGAAAGATCGTAAAAGACATTGTTGCCACTGCAAAAGCCTTGGTGAAGACAAAATAGATAACCGTGACATCTTCGCATGTTATCGGACTCGCTTGTCTCGGGATAGCAGGGGAAACTTCAGTAGCCTTGATCAACAGACATTGAGTCTTTCGACGAGGGAAGAAGACGACTATGTTTTTCTCTATATGCCATCAAACTTGATTGTCTCTAAATAGCAAAGAGGAGCTGCAACAATCTCCAAAATGATTAGAAACGGATGACCATCATCATCCCGGATACCATCGGACTCGCTTGCCTCAGGATGATAAAAGGGACTTTGATAGTCTCAGAACAATTAAACCAAGTGACTATTACAGTCTTTGCATGTCAACAGGCTTGCTTGCCTCTGGTTGACGAAGTGGAGACTGCAATAGTCTCGGTAAAAATACATTGAGTCTTCGACAAAGGGTGTAGATGACCACATTGGTCCCTGCGTGTCAACAGGCTCGCTTGCCTCTGGCTGACGAAGGTGCGGATAACCATGAGATGTCTTTGTGTGTCATCAGACTTGTCGTCTCCGGATGACGAAGGTGAGACTAAAGTAGTCTAGATCGATAGACATTGAGTCTTCGATGAAAAGGTGCATATGACCATATTGGTCCCTGCGTGTCAGCGGGCTCGCTTGCCTCTGGTTGACTGAAGTGAAACTAAAGTAGTCTCAGTCAACAGACATTGAGTCTTTGACGAAGAGTGCAGACAACCATGTTGGTCTCTGCGTGTCATCGGACTTGTCGTCTCCAAATGATGAGGGTGCGGATAACCATAAGGTGTCTTCGCGTGTCATCAGACTTGTCATCTCCAGATGACGAGGGTGCGGATAACCATGAGGTGTCTCTGCGTGTCATCGGACTAGCCGTCTCCAGATGACGAGGGTGCAGACAACCATGAGGTGTCTCCGCGTGTCATCAGACTTGTCATCTCTGGATGACGAGGGTGCGGATAACCATGAGGTGTCTCCGTGTGTCATCAGACTTGCCGTCTTTAGATGACAAGGGTGAGACTAAAGTAGTATCGGTCGAAAGATACTGAGGTCTCTGACAAAGGGAGCAGATGACCACATTGCTCTCTGCGTGTAATCGGACTTACCATCTCTGGATGACGAAGGTGCGGATAACCATGAGGTTTCTCCGCGTGTCATCAGACTTGCCGTCTTTGGATGATGAAGGTGTGGATAACCATGAGGTGTCTCCGTGTGCTATTGGACTTGCCGTCTCCAGATATCAAAGGTGAGACTAAAGTAGTCTATGTCGAAAGACACTGAGGTCTTCAACAAAGGGAGCAGATGACCATATTGGTCTCTGTGTGTCATCAGACTAGCTGTCTCTGGATGATGAAGGTGCGGATAACCATGAGGTGTCTCTGTGTGTCATCAGACTTGCCATCTCCGAATGAGGAAGGTGAGACTAAAGTAGTCTCGATCAACGGGCTCGCTTGCCTCTGGTGGATGAAGGTGGCGGATGACCATGATTTGTTGGATCGAGTGGCCTCTGAATAATTAAGAAGGGGGGTTGAATTAATTATTCCTAAACCTTTACTAATTAAAAATTAACTCTTCTAAGGCTTTTACTTATGTTGTTAAGAGAATAAGGAGTAGAAGAGAAACTTAACCAAAAGTAAAAGTGAAATTAAAATGCACAGCAGAAAGTAAAAGAGTAGGGAAGAAGGAGACAAACACACAAGAGTTTTTATACTGGTTCAGCAACAACCCGTACCTACATCCAATCCCCAAGCGACCTGCGGTCCTTGAGATTTCTTTTCCAACCTTGTAAAAATCCTTATACAAGCAAAGATCCACATGGGATGTACCTTCCCTTGTTCTATTTGAACCTAGTGGATGTACCCTCCACTAGAACTGATCCACAAGAGATGTACCCTCTCCTGTTCTCAGCCAAACCCAAGTAGATGTACCCTCCACTTTTACCACAAAGGATGTACCCTCCAATGTTTTAAGACAAAGATCTCCGGCGGTTAAACCTTTGATACTTTGTGAATGGGGATACAAAATAATTCTCAGGCGGTTAGTCCTTTGAACACTTTTGTATAAGGGAATGAGAAGAATCATAAGAATTCTTAGACTGTGTCGTTTTGAATTCTTTGACAAGGGACAAGGGAGACACAAAAGAATTCAGGCGGTTAGTCCTTTGTTCTTTTGGAAAAGGGAGAAGAGAGACACAAAAAGAATTCAAGCGGTTAGTCCTTGGCGAATTCTTTTTGGCAAAGGGAGAAGAGAGACACAAAAATAATTCAGACGGTTAGTCCTTGGCGAATTCTTTTTGGCAAAGGGAGAAGACATGAAAAGAATGAATAGCACAAGTTTTCAAGGTTTAGAAAACCATAAAACTTTGGAAAGCTTTTGGCACAAAGAAGAAGGAGAAGTTCAAAGAGATTTAAGGCTTGTAAAGGATTGTAATGAATTGATTGGATTGTTAGAAAAGATTGATTGAAAATGCAAAACAAAGCCTTGCTTTTATAGACTTTTCTTGTCTGGTCAGGAGGACCATTTAGAAGAGTTATAACTTTTAGAAAAACTTAAAACCAATTTGAAAAAGTCAAAAACCATTTGAAGAGTTACATCTTTTGATTTATTCAAAAACAATCACTGGTAATCGATTACCAAATCAATGTAATCGATTACACAAGGCTTTTATGTTAAAGGATGTGACTCTTCAAATTTGAATTTCGACGTTCAAAGGCACTGGTAATCGATTACCAAAACATTGTAATCGATTACAGCTTTTTTTGAAATCAATTGGAACGTTGTAAATTCAGTTTGAAAACTTTTTCAAATCCATTTAGCTACTGGTAATCGATTTCAATAATCTGGTAATCGATTACCAAAGAATAAAAACTCTTTGGTAAACATGTTTTGAGAAAAATCCATGTGCTACTCAGTTTTTGAAAAAACCTTTTCATACTTATCTTGATTAATCTTTTTCTTGATTCTTGAATAGCCTTGAGTCTTGAACCTTGATCTCTTGAATCTTGATTCTTGAATTCAACTTTCCTCTTGGTGTTCTTGATTCTATCTTGAACATCTTGAACTCATTCTTTGATTGACCTTTGAGCTTTTTGTCATTACCTTTGTCATCATCTTTTGTTATCATCTTTGTTATCATCAAAACATCTTTGAATCACTCTTGATTCACCATGAAGCTTTGTTTCTACAATCTCCCCCTTTTTGATGATGACAACTTCAAATCAAGAAACACACACACACACTTTTTCCTAGTCGATCACTCACATAAATTCTCCCCCTTTGTTTTTGAATTTATGCTTCTCTTAAAATTAAGTTGATTACTCATGTGAGTTATTGATTTAATCCCTATTTCTCTCCCCCTTTGGCATCAACAAAAAGCCAAAGTGCGTAACAAGTATGAAACATACAAGTACACCTAATCATTCAAGAGAACAGAAAACAATTAAGCAAGATATTTTAACCATTCATCAAACTTAGAAAGTTAAGAAATATAAAAACCATGCATAAATGACATACACAAGAATAGAAAAACAATCAAACAAGATATCTTAACCATTCATCAATCTTAGAAAGATAATACTTCATAGAATGTCACATAATCCAGAAAGTTATTTATAATAACCAAATAAAAGTGCATAACTCTAGTCATATATCATCAAAATAATTAAGTTTAAAACTTCATAACCATAAACACCCAAGAGCAAGTAAATATAATCATCATGTTCAGCCATACTAATCAAATAATAAAAGAAATACTAAGTATTCAAATGTCATGAAAACATAACCATATACAAGGCTTAAAAACAAAATATAATAATTAAACAAGAAAAGAGAGAAGCTTATAAAAATCAAACAAGATAATAAATTATCCTCACATTATAATGGAAGCATATGTGCATAAATAACAAATAAGTCATAAGTCATCAAAACATAAATCATTTGTCTAAGTCACTTGCATCTAGAAGTCCTAATTTTCTTCTAATGGTGTAGAAAGAATCTTTAGTTAGTGGTTTTGTGAAGATGTCTACAAGTTGGTTTTTAGTATCTACAAATTTTAAACATATTCACCTTTTTCCTAAGACTAAGTGTTAATTGACTATCAACACTTACCAAGATGAGTTTTTTTATTAACATAGAAGGTTTCATCACATCAAAATAATTTTATTTGAAATAAAATATAATCATTTTGAAAAACATAAAAAATACTTTGAACAATCAATCAAGTAATTCAAACATATCAAACATGAATTATACAAGGATTGAAGGATATAGATCACATGCATCATCAACCATTCAGATTTGTTAAAGGTGATTTAAAAACTTAGAAAGTTCAAAGAACTCAATTAATAATGTAATCATTATTTTTCTCTGAAACCTACATGCTCAATATCTTTATCATGCTCATGCTTGATAACACATTTTTCAGAATAAAAAAGATACTTTATATATGAAAATTCTTATATAAAAATAAATACATATAACATAATGGATTTTGAAAAACTTTATGAATGAACCTTAGGCAAGTAATTCACATGTCATATAAATTTTTTTTGCAAGAATCATACAAGAGATATAAAACCATACATAACCATTCATAAATGACTAATCACATATCACATCAAAAATCATGCATAATCATTTTACAAATATATATTATCAAAATAATCAACATAAATTTTAACTATAAAAAATCATAATAACTTTCAAGCACAATCAATCATCAAACATTTCAATTTAATTAAATTTAATTAACAATCAACTAACTATGCACAATACTTTCTAAAAAATTTCAAATTTAAATTTTTTTTAAATTTCAATTTCAAATTTAAAATTTAAAATTTCAACTTCCAATAACTTCCACTTCCAACTTTCAACTTCTAGTAACTTCCAAAATTTAATTTTCAAACTTCCAATAACTTCCAAATTTTAATTTTCAAACTTCTAAAAAGTTGGACACAATTACCAAAGACAAAAAATCAATCATGTATATTGAAATTCTTTTAAACTAAATATAGTTAATTAAACATTGTAAACACAATCAAACAATTTCAACAATTATTTTATATTATCCATAAAAATAACTTAACTGAAAATACTAATCATACCTTAATTCATAGAGATGGCTTAGATGTTACCTCTTTTGAGATTTTACTGATATTGTTGTCACTGTATGTAACATGTCCACTTTTCTTGGGAGAAATGGTTGTGAATTTGGATACATCTCCCCTCATGTGCTTGGAACATCCACTGTCTATGTAGGACTTCTTCCTTATAGAATCTTCTTTGTTATTCTCATCAGATTTTTGTCATGAGACACAAGTTGACTTGGTCTTCATCATGATCTTGGAATAACCTATTCCTGAAAATACTTTTGAAAGACAAAGAATCTAAAGAGGCCATTAATCTTGAAGTTGTTAGACTTTCTACAAGAAACCTGCTCTGATACCACTTGTTGGATCGAGTGGCCTTAGAATAATTAAGAAAGGGGGTTGAATTAATTATTCCTAAACCTTTACTAATTAAAAATTTACTCTTCTAAGGCTTTTACTTATGTTGTTAAGAGAATAAGGAGTAGAAGAGAAACTTAACCAAAAGTAAAAGCGGAAATTAAAATGCACAGTGGAAAGTAAAAGAGTAGGGAAGAAGGAGACAAACACACAAGAGTTTTTATACTGGTTCGGCAATAACCCGTGCCTACATCCAGTCCCCAAGCAACCTGCGGTCCTTGAGATTTCTTTTCCAACCTTGTAAAAATCCTTTTACAAGCAAAGATCCACAAGGGATGTACCTTCCCTTGTTCTCTTTGAACCTAGTGGATGTACCCTCCACTAGAACTGATCCACAAGAGATGTACCCTCTCCTGTTCTCAGTCAAACCCAAGTAGATGTACCCTCTACTTTTACCACAAAGGATGTACCCTCCAATGTGTTAAGACAAAGATCTCAAGTGATTAAACCTTTGATACTTTGTGAATGGGGATACAAAAGAATTCTCAGGCGGTTAGTCCTTTGAACACTTTTGTATAAGGGAATGGGAAGAATCATAAGAATTCTCAGACTGTGTCGTTTTGAAGTCTTTGACAAGGAAGAATGGAGACACAAAAGAATTCAGGCGGTTAGTCCTTTGTTCTTTTGGAAAAGGGAGAAGAGAGACACAAAAAGAATTCAGGCAGTTAGTCCTTGGCAAATTCTCTTTGGCAAAGGGAGAAGAGAGACACAAAAATAATTCAGGCGGTTAGTCCTTGGCGAATTCTTTTTGGCAAAGGGAGAAGAGATGAAAAGAATGAATAGCACAAGTTTTCAAGGTTTAAAAAACCATAAAACTTTGGAAAGCTCTTGGCACAAAGAAGAAGGAGAAGTTCAAAGAGATTCAAGGCTTGTAAAGGATTGTAATGAATTGATTGGATTGTTAGAAAAGATTGATTGAAAATGCGAAACAAAGCCTTGCTTTTATAGACTTTTCATGTCTGGTCAGGAGGACCATTTAGAAGAGTTATAACTTTTAGAAAAACTTAAAACCAATTTGAAAAAGTAAAAAATCATTTGAAGAGTTACATCTTTTGATTTATTCAGAAACAATCACTGGTAATCGATTACCAAATCAGTGTAATCGATTACACAAGGCTTTTATGTGAAAGGATGTGACTCTTCACATTTAAATTTGAATTTCAATGTTCAAAGGCACTGGTAATCGATTACCAAAACATTGCAATCGATTACAGCTTTTTTTGAAATCAATTGGAACGTTGTTGTCATACCCTAATTTCGTCCGGGGACCTTTACTTGATGACATGCGACCTTTGTTTGGTCCTTGTAAGGTGCTTGGCACCCATCATTAGGCAATTTGTGAAATTTCAGGACGTGCCGGAAAACAAAAGAAAATATTGATGCACAATCCGTAAGGTTCCGTGACACACCGGAAATCAAATGGAAGCATCGTTGCACAATTAGTGAGGTTCCGTAACATTCCGTAAGTCAAAAGGGGGATGATTATGTAATCCACAAGGTTCCGTAACATTATGGAAAGAAAACAAGTATCGTTACGAAATTCGTAAGTTTCCGTAACTTTACGAAAAAAGAATCACCAAAAAAAAGGCAGGGGGTGTACTTAGTAAAAATGGGGGTGCAAATAGCAACCAGGCCCACTTGGGCCCTCCAGAAGATTCCTCCAGAAGGCTGTTGCTTCTGGAGGAAGCAACCCTGCTCGCCTGGGCGAGCTGAGCTCGCCTGGGCGAGCTGAGCTCGCCTGGGCGAGCTGAGCTCGCCTGGCCGAGCTGGGTGGCAAGCTTCTCCCCCAATTTTCTATAAATAGGGGGAGAAGTGAAGTGAAAAAGGGTTCAGCCCCTTAGGCACTTCTCTCTCTTTCGAATTTGCTTGGAAAAATTGTTTCCTTGAAGAAAATCTAAGCCGAGACGCTTCCGAAACGTTTCCGTAAGGAATGTCGCAAAGGTTTCGACCGTTCTTCGACGTTCTTCATTTGTTCTTCATCGTTCTTCGATCTTCAACGGGTAAGTACCTCGAACCAAGCTTTTCGATTCATTCTATGTACCCGTGGTGGTCCACATTGTGTTTCGTGTATTTTTATTCTCGTTTCATTTACTTTTTATACCCCCTTTTGACGTGCTTAAGCCATTTTATTTAAGTCATTTCTCGCTTAACCTAAAAATAAAATAAATTTTCACCGATCGTTTGAATTGTATTATTCATTAACTTCGGTTAAAATGAATTCCAACCGTTCGGTCGTGCCGTAACCACGTTGGAAATCAAAAAAGGAAGTAAAATAATAATATAATAATAAAAAAAACGTCTTTTAGTAAAATAAAGCGGAAAATCAATCGGACGTTTTCTCTTTGGGAATTCTCATTCTTAATTGAATTGACTAATAACTAAAGTGAAACTAAGGCTAAAATCAACTCGCCTAGTCAAGCTCGTCCATAAAAATAGGTTTTTGAAGTTTATCATTTCAATTTCTTACTAAGTAAAATGGATCATTTTCAAGGTCCAACGCCTTAAAATGATCACCTTTTAAGTAAAAAAGAATCACTTGATAAAAAAGAACTACGTAGGTCTGACTTCCTCATCGCAATTGAGGAATACGTAGGAGCAAAGGGAAACACCCTTGTCGACCACAAAAAGAGAAAAAATATAAAAAGGGTATAAAGGATATAAAGACATAAAAAGGGAACATAAAAACTCAAAGTCATGTTTGCACATTCGATTAAAGGCTGTCGTCCCTTGGGACGGACGTGTGGGGTGCTAATACCTTCCCCGTGCGTAAATACAACTCCCGAACCTTTCACTTAAAAGTTCGTAGATCGCGTCTTTTCCGACGTTTTCCTCAAATAAACGTTGGTGGCGACTCCGCGCGTATTCCTTTCATGGAACACGCATCCCGCGAGTCACGCGTCGCCCTCCCGCCGAAGGGTAGGTTGCGACAGTTGTAAATTCAGTTTGAAAACTTTTTCAAATCCATTTTTCTACTGGTAATCGATTACAATAATCTGGTAATCAATTACCAGAGAGTAAAAACTCTTTGGTAAACATTTTTTGAGAAAAATCCATGTGCTACTCAATTTTTGAGAAAACCTTTTCATACTTATCTTGATTAATCTTTTTCTTGATTCTTGAATAGCCTTGAGTCTTGAACCTTGATCTCTTAAATCTTGATTCTTGATTCTTGAATTCAACTTTCCTCTTGAATCTTGAAGTGTTCTTGATTCTATCTTGAACATCTTGAACTCATTCTTTGATTGACCTTTGAGCTTTTTGTCATTACCTTTGTCATCATCTTTTGTTATCATCTATGTTATCATCAAAACATCTTTGAATCACTCTTGATTCACCATGAAGCTTTGTTTCTACTGATTGCTCTCCACGTGTCATCGAACTTGCCATCTTCGGATAACGAAGGTGAGACTAAAGTAGTCTTTATGTGTTAATGGGCTCGCTTGCCTCTGGTTGACGAAGGTTCGAATAACCATGAGGTGTCTCCGCATGTCATCGGGCTTGCCGTCTCCAGATGACGAAAGGGTGGTGAATGACCATGATTGGTCTCCGCGTGTCAACGGTCTTGCTTGCCTTTAGTTAATGTAGGTGCGGATAACCATGAGGTGTCTCCGTGTGTCATCAGACTTGGCGTCTCTGGATGACGAAAGGGTGGCGGATGACCATGATTGGTCTCCGCGTGTCAATGGGCTCGCTTTCCTCTGGTTGGTGAAGGTGTGGTGAGGTGTCTCCGCGTGTCATCGGACTTGCCATCTCCAGATGATGAAGGTGAGACTAAAGTAGTCTCGGTGTTCTTTCACTAAAATGAGAACATGCTTTAGCAAAGAAACAAACTTCTAATCGATCAGAGCAACCTATATTTTTAAAGAAAAACAATGTGCTCTTTGGGGAAGGGAAGCAGATTGATAGAATTTTCACATAACCACAAATGTGATTTAGGATATTAGCATTTCGTTTCTAAACGACCATTTAGAGGAAACACTGGGTCCAACAAAAATAGAAGAAAATCACTCAAAGTGTATAAATCTCACATAGGTAAGTCTTTCATGCTAATTCTGAACCATAGATATGTCATGACTTGACTTTGCAAATCATTTCCTATCAAATCAAAGATAACATGCACAATCATGGATTTAAGAGAACTTTTTCGAGAATGATGTTTTTGGTGGGAAATTTGGCTTCGAATGTTTTGGCCTTTTCCTTTTCTGTTTTCTTCGTTTAGTGCGGCATTAAAGAGACGCATGCACAAAGATTTGGTTGGTAACCAAGAAGGGGAATGCTTCAGGCGTCTCAAGCCACGATTGCTTTTCTTTTCTTTCTTGCTGATGACAATTTTGTACATTATTCAAACATTGTTTGGTCCAATGACCTTTCTGTATGTTTTTCTTTTACTTTCTTCCGATCTTTGATCGAAAATTTTTCTTTTTCTTTTTGCTTTCCTCCAATCTTTGATTGGGAATTTTCTTTTTTTCTTTTGCTTTCCTCAGATCTTTGATTGGGGATTTTCTCTTTTTCTTTTGCTCTTCGAAGCACCTTCACAACTTAACAGTAAATGAAACTTCTTTTTGGGAGCACCTTCTGTTCTTTCTGTCGAGGGCCAGGGTAAAAGTTCCTATCCTGGGTCAAGGTAAATGTACATATTATGCTTATCTCTAATAGGGTGCAACTTGGCTAATAGCTAGGTATGCCTTAGAAAGCTAGATCTTTATAATGACACACTAAAATGAAATATATGTTACTATCTTATTCAATATTCAACTTGGATATTTAGTTTATTTAACATATACTCTTAATATGACTTATACATTGACTAGGTTGCAATTTTCATTTTTAAAATGAAAATATTAACACTACAACAAATCTGTTAAATAATGGAGGTTATTTTTTCGTTTAGAGGAGGTTTTTACCCTCCGCAAAATAAATTATGGAGGTTTTCAAAAACCTCCGCAGTTATATTCGCCACAAGCAATTAGCGGCGGTTTTCGAAAACCTCTGGTATCAAGAATATTTTGCAGAGGTTTTTTTGTAGAGGTTTTAAACCTACGCTAACTGTGGAGGTTTATTGGAAGAGGTTTTTATACCTATACTAAATATGGAGGTTTTAAACCTATGCTAAATGCGGAGGTTTATTAAAAGAGGTTTTAAAACTATACTATGGAGGGGTTTTTACCTTAATATTGTTGATTAACTATAAAATCTATCTACAAAACTGTAAATTAATTAGCTTAATAAACACACGAACCAATTACAAAATATATTTCCTTACTAATATGCGTGAATAAATTCATAAACTATAGACATATGTAAAACATTTTTAAGAGTACATTGTGTATTATACTAACAAGTTTTAGGATACCTCACATATACATAATGATGTATGCATATTAATTACTTACATGTGTTTGATCAGGAGTGAAATAACTAGCTAATTCTTCAGGGATCCTTCCTTCCTTCATTATCATGTAGGCCTTAAAAGCTGATTCTAAATTGTTGTATTTCTCTTGCCATTGGTTTGAAGATGGAAAGGCAACACCAGATGAAGAAGAGCTCAGACTAGAAGCTCGAAGTCTTGTGTTCCTGAATGTATTAGAAGGAACAACTCTTAATCCCATGCATCGCACTCTCCCAGAGTGCTCTAACCCTAACACTCTACCAACAGCATCAAGAGGAGAAACTTCATATTCATCAACTATGCTTTGAGTCAATCCTACTTCAATCTGTTCCTACAAACATGTAATAAAATGAAATATAAAAGTTTTAAGATTAAGCAAAATCCTTGAAAACAATGTTACTAAAGAAAAACATACCACTATAGTCTTTGCTGCTTCATTTACAAATGATCCATCTTTCCTTTTATGAGTTTCAATATATAATTGTCCACGACTTGGTAGCTTCCCAGTTTCTAACAACTAAGATAAATAAAGAGTAAGTAAACATTGAACTTCTTTAATTAGTAAAAGTTAACATTTAGTGTCATTACCAACTCATTTCTTCTTCTAGGATTAGCTTTGGATCCACCAGTGTGTGGAATAACTTGCTTGCTTCGAATTTCTTTTATTTCTCCTACAAAGTTCCTATATGCAAAGCAATTTCAAGTTTACAACTTGTAATAGTAATCATATAATTAGCTATAAAAACAATTCAATAATTAAAACAATCTAATTGTACCAATGTTGATGGTTTATGACGATAATGAACAAAATGAGCCCATTGATCTTTATCTATGCCTATCGGCACATTTTTTATGATTTCATCTCTTGTTTTGGTTGGATCGTTGAATTCATTCCATAAGCTTTGCCTATTTATGGCCCATTTTCTTCCCATACTCAATTTGCAATACCGTTTTGCACCAGCTTCATTAATCTTAAAATAAAATCGAGGCTAAAAAAAAGACAAATTTATCAATATCATATGCAAAATAATATATACATATACATATATATATATATATATATAAATATGAAAAATAGTAAAGATAGGGTTTCTAAGTGGTGTAGATATAAAAAGTTATATATAACTAATTGACATACCTTCAAAATTGTTTCAAAGCAATCATCAAAATAAGCTTTAGGTATGCTTGAAGGTCGAGACCATCTATCATAATCCATAGGAAATAATTTGCAATCAGCTGCTAGTGTTCCAAGAAATCCTGCAAGCAAGGCTTGTGCTTCACCAATTGCTTGGCCTTGGTCAACAAAATTCACAATGATGCGTAACTCCCTAGGTAAGCTATTGACTCCCCTAACTTTCACCTTAATATTCTTGATCGTTTCTTCAGAGTCTTTAACAATAAAAGAATTTCTCAATAAGAAAATGTAATATACTTCATATGATGATAATTACAAAAATAAAAATAAAATACAATACTTGTATACCTATTGCCTCAACAGTCCAACATTGTATAGACTCACGCCCAACAGGATGTCTAGTTGTTTCATCTTCTTGTGGAACTTCAAATGTTGATACATGAGAAAGAGGGACATTACCAGTTGGGACTTCAGGAGCTTGTGTGGAATCACTTGGTGGGGAAGAAATTTCAGGATTCATTGCTGGAACATAATGTGTTAGAGCTTGTGATAGAGGTCCATGACATTGTGGTTGAGGGGCTGATTTTTGTGGATTTCTAAAACGCTTCACCTTTGGCATGACTACATATTCATGACAACAATATTAAGAGAAAAATAAATAAAGAATAATAAAATTTAAGATGACATACTATCAAAATTAAAACAAGATTAAAATAATTAATAAATGAAATAATAACAACATTTATAAGTCATTCAACTATATCATATTTGGACAAGTGTGAATTTCTTACTATTTTAGGAGTTACAATTCAATCAACTATATCATCATTTAGATGGTTTGTAGCCAATTGTACATATTGATCATCAAGCCTAGAAAATTGTTCAAGTTGTTGCTCTTGGTATGACTCATTTTCATATGCATTTTCTTCTACTTCTTCTCCCATGTCATATAAATCTCTTGGCTTTATGTGTACAACAACACTCCATCCTTCATTGACTACATCATCTACATAATACACCATTTGTGCTTGAGATGCTTCAATGTATGGTTCATGTTCTTCACGATCACCAATATGAATCAATCTATCAAAGTTAACACAATTAAAATTCCAACAATCCTTTTTATACCCTCTATCTCGTGTAGTATCGGCCCATTTACATTTAAAAAGAATAACAGAGAATCGACCATAGTAGTTAATCTCAATGATATCTTCCAACTTCCCATAATAAGGTAAATCTACTTGCCTTAAGTTTCCATCAACGCTACTTGAAACACATGATGTGTTAGATGTTAAGAAAACACCAAGGTTCGAAATTTGAACCCATTAATATTATATGCAGTAAATCTTGTTGTATTGTCCAAGGGTCCTTGTGCTAAAAACTTTAGATCAGTAGACATTTCATTCATTGTATCTGGATTCATAATCTAAAAAAATTGGAAGTTAGAGTTTGAAACAAAGACGGTAAAAAAATCCCTATCCACTAAATGACTACTCACCCGCTTTCTAAACCAATCAACAAACTCTTTATTGACTTTTTTCTCTATCTCTGTAGATGAATGTCTTCTTCCTCTTGAACTCCTTTTTATGAATTCTCTAAATTCACTACATAAATTAATTATTTTAATCAATACACATGACTATTATTTATAAGTAGTATAACAATAAAAGTTTATGTCACTTTACTTACTCCACAAATGGTGTGACTATAGTGCAATTAAGGAGCACATATCGATGAGCTTGCAATTTTTGCATTGGAGTTAAAGTGAACATTGAACAAGCTCCTACTGGTTTTCCAATTTGTGGGAAGATAGAGGACACAAAAAAAGTCTCATTATCAATTGGGTTATCACAAACACGTTTACGTCTATTGAACCTTGTCTCGATATCTTCAACATACCGAGAACAAAAGGTAAGAGACTCTTCAGCTAAATACCCCTCAGCTATGGATCCTTCAGGTTGTGCCTTGTTTCTCACAAAGGATTTTAAGTGACCTAATCCCCTATAGAAATAACTAACAATTAAAGAGTGTACAAGTAAGATATTTGTAATATAACATCATAAATTTAAATTATTTAAATCTTTACCTCTCTACTGGATACATATATCGATAATGCACTGGGCCTCCAAGTTTTGCTTCCTCTATAAGATGAACAGTTAAATGAACCATAACTGTGAAGAATGATGGAGGGAATAACATTTCTAAGTGACATAGTGTAACCACAATGCGATCTTGGAGCAACTGAAGTTCTGGAAGATTTAAAGTTTTACCACAAAGTATTCTAAAAAAAGAACAGAACTCCACTATGACAGAAGTCACATGGTCTGGCAATAAGTTACGAATTGCTAGTGGTAGCAATTGTTCCATAATAATATGGCAATCATGACTTTTTAACCTAGATATTTTATTAAGTTTCTCATCAATACATCTGGAAATGTTACTTGAGTAACCATCTGGTACTGTAATAGTCTTCAAAGTTTTCAAAAATAACTTTTTGGTATCACGTGTTAGTGAAAACAAAGCAAGGTGATACTTTCCATTATCATCGGCCAAAGATCAGGCCTTAAGCCCATTTCTTTTAAGTCTTTTCGAGCATTAAGGTTGTCTTTTGATTTATCCTTCTCATGGAGCAATGTATACATGACATTGTTGCATACATTTTTTTCAATATGCATAAAATCTAGATTATGTCATAACAAGTTAGACTCCCAATATGGAAGTTCAAAGAATATGCTTCTTTTATTCCACTGTGTGACTTCTTGTCTAGATCTTTTTCTTATTCCATTTTGAATAGCTCCAGTTCCAAATGTAGTATTAAATGTTCCACTTGTCAAAAAATGTCAGATCCAGATAATTTTAATGGTGGGTTTCGTTCTTCTATGCTTCCATCAAAGCGAACACGGTTCAATCTAAATTTATGATTTCTACTTAGAAAATGACGATGCCCCATAAAACACCACTTGTTACAATTTCGAAGGCGACAAGGTTCCGCATCTAAATTGCAAGTTGGGCAAGCCAATCTTGTGTGTATGCTCCAACCAGATAAGATGCCTAAGCCAGGAAAGTCACTAATTGTCCACATAAGAGCTGCTCGCATTCTAAAATTTTCATTTAAGGATGAGTCATAGGTGTCCACACCACTCCATAACTCACGTAACTCCTCTACAAGGGGCTTTAGGTACACATCTATGTTATTTCCAGGAGATTGCTTGCCTAGAATGATCATTGATAGAATGAAGGAAGTGTGGTTCATACATATCCAAGGTGGAAGATTATATGGAATTAAGAAAACTGGCCAGATGCTATAGGTAGAAATCAAGGTCCTAGCAGGATTAAAACCATCAGTAGCAAGGCCTAAGCGAACATTTCGAGGATCTGAAGAAAACTCAGGATGGATTAAATCAAATGTCTTCCATGCCTCTCCATCTCTTGGATGCCTTAACAACCCATCTTTATTGTCTTCCAAAACATGCCATCTCATATCTTTTGCAGTCTTACGACATGTGAACAATCTTTGCAATCTTGGTTTCAATGGAAAGTAACGTAAAACCTTTGCAGCTATTTTCTTCTTGTTGTTGGGTTTCCATCTAGATGTACCACAATGCTTACAAGCATCCAAAATTTTTTCATCACCTCTCAAATACAACATGCAGTGTTTTGGACAAGCATCTATCTTTTTATAATTAAGACCATGCTTGTTAATAATTTTCTTTGCCTCATAAATAGAAGGAGGAAACTTTGCTTTTTCAAATGCGTCATTTAACAAATCCAATATCATAGTCATTGCCTTATCGCTTAATACACACAAAACTTTTATATGATATAATTTGATTATAAATTCTAGTTTTGTGTACTTGCTTCCTTCATACAATGTTTGGCTCCCATCGATTAGAAGCTCATAAAAGCCATTATGATCTTCTCTTGGTTCATCATTTACTATTTCATCTTCATTTAATGGTTTGGATGCACCTACATTAGGGTCATGTTGCCTATATTGCTCAAATGCGTCATTGATCATCATTTCCTTTGGGTTTTGAGGTTGAACACCACTATCTTGGAAAACATCTTTCACTTGAGAAGATTCTAATGCTTGCTTTTCACCATGAAGATCCCATACAACATAGTTTTGAGGAAATGGTTTATATAGCAAGTGATCTTCAACTATGTCTCTAGTTTGCCATTTCATAAATCCACATTTTGGACATGGACACCGAATCGTTTCTCCTACACAGCTCCATTCTTAAAAGCAAAATCTAAGAATTTACTCAAACCAATGGAGTAATCAATTGAGTTTCGGGCCTTTGAAATCCATGACTTATCCATTACAAAAGATACCTAAACAATTTTATTAAAATACATTAAAAAATATACATTTATAATAGTAAATATCATATAAAGAAATTAGTTAAAAAATACATTAAAAATTACAGTAAATATACATTTATAACACGTTTTATGAATTTTTATCTCGTGTCCCAAAAGTTTATATATAAAAACAAAAATTTAAGACAAATGTAAAAAAATTAAAGCTGATTTATTTATTTTTATCAAAAAATAATACACTCACCTTAATTTTCAAATTTCAATGCATTTTCAGGACAAGTTTCAATGCATTTATAAAAAAATAAGGAAATTAATTTCCTTTTTGACTATTAAGTGGTTAAAAAAATGCCAAGATATATATATATATATATATATATATATATATATATATATATATATATATATATATATATATATATATATATATATATATATTTCTAAATAAGGGAGAAATACATATACATCAAGAAAGAGAGAGCATCTTCCTTCTATGACATTTACCCCAAAAAAAGCCTATTCTATACCAGCAGCTTCTATAGATGACATAACAGGAGCAGATTCAATAGCTATATATATTCACCCAGCAGCAAAAACTGCTTGAGCTGATGTGCAAACAAGACCGGCTAGGCTTACGGTGCCTGTGATGATTGGTAAGTGAACTTGAATGCTTGAAAGAGGGTACCCTTCAGAACTACACCTACTTCATATCAATCGTAGAGGAAGATGCAGCAAATCCCATTAATAATCAATTAATTAGTGGATTTTGAAGAGTAGGCGGGAATGGAAAGTTCTTGTTCAAATAAAAAAATTTCTCATTCAAATATATATATATATATATATATATATCACCGACAACACTTGCTGGACTAATTACCATGTTGCATGCATGCCTCGATATCAAAGCTATCATGTTAGGAAAATACCACTATGTTCTCTACTTCCTCGTTTTGGCAATGCAGCCAAGAATGTTGTGGATTGTGGATGAGAACTTAAAGCCGCTATCACTGCCTGTTTGTGTTGGCCAAGCAGTAAATGTTGTAGGACAAGCAGGTCATCCTAAAACAATCACTGGCTTTCAGACCCACTACACCCCTATTCTGCTCTGTGTTGGGGACAGGGCAAAGCTGGCAATGGAAAAATACCTTCCCCTGTCACCAATTCTTGAAGGTTTTGTAAATTTGAAGGAGAATCCAGATTACATAAAAGAGTGAGAGGATCGATCATGGTGATGCCTTTTTCTATATATATATATATATATATATATATATATATATATATATATATATATATATATATATATATCAATTATGCTTTATACTAATAACAATTCATTGTGAACTAACAAAATCTCCTATTTAAGCACTAACTGCTCATTTTCCATGTCTATTAAAACAAACAACAGAGACCATTTAATTATAGTCATGGACATTAGGAAATTGGTTCCAAATTGCAAGGAAAACAAGAGTTGAATAGCCAAACTTCCCAAGTCTCGTCATGTCGAGTACTAGAGAAATTCTCATAATTATTCACAAAGGTTTCGTATTCTCATAAGTGACCTAACGCCACCAAATAAAGGCAGCAAGACACATCTAATGGATGGTATCGGATTCAAAATATACCATAATTTTGTAGAAGGATCTCTAATGAACATCAATATGATTTAGGGCTTAGGGATTTTTTTTTTAATGTAGATGCAGAGAAAGGGAGAGGTTACCTATTGAGAGTGGCAGCAACGGGAAGCACGCAGAGTGAAGGGAAGCCGTGAGTTTCTTGACTTTTTTAGGAGGGGAAGCCGTAGTTGGAGAGGGAACCCGTGAGTTTCTTCATGTTTTTAGGAGGGGAAGCCATAGTTGGAGAGTCTGTGTGGGGTTTGGAGAGGGAAGTCGTAGAGTTGGAGAGGGAAATTGGGATTTTGTGATTTTTTTGAGAGGGAATTTTTTTTTGCTGGAAAAAAACATGATTTATTTTATTTTGAAGAGAAAAGAGTGGAAAAATAATATTTAATTAGTAGAGGTTATAAACCTCCGCAAATTAAGCACAAAAAATTGTAGTTTTTAATAAATTAAGGAGGTTTCTAAAACCTCCACAAAATAACCTCCACTATTTAAAATTTTTTTTGTAGTGTAATAACTTATAAAAATAACAAGTGCTTGGTGGATCAATACTGTTTAAGAAACATTAGTTACTTGCCTTGCCTAAGTAATTGTCTTATTTTAAGCTTTAGTTAAAAAAATCTAATTTTTACTTATTTTGTGGTAGGATATATATGTAAGTTGAAAATGAGAAATATTTATATCTTATAGTTTGATAACTATAATTTAAATTTGTTTCTAGATTAATATTATGAGATTGTAAGTAATGTGATATTGTAATGAAAATAATATTTTTAAATATTTTACTTTAAAATTAATACATTTTTTATAAATTGATTCTAGTTTATTTATTGTAGAAAAAATAAAATATTAATTTTTTTTTACAAAAAACAACATCGGTTTTGGCCAAAACCGATGTCGTAAGAACATTCAACATCAGTTTGGCCTAAAACTGTTGTTATAAAGGTACTTTCTATATCGGTTTTTTTAGAACCGATGCAAAAAACATTTCAGAATACACAATTCAACATCATTTTTTAAGAATCGATGTTGTCATGCACCTTACAACATCCGTTTTGATCAAAACTGATGTTTTTTTTTTGGCTTTTTTGTATATTTCTTACTATATGACATCGGTTTTCGTAATAACCGATGTCGGGTAGTGTATGTTAACATCGATTTTTTGAAAATCGATGTTAACGTTGATAAAATTAACGTCGATAGTTTCAACATCGATTAAAAACCGATATTGCAAGTAAAAAACAACAGATGTTAAAAACCTATTTTCTACTAGTATCTCATCCAAAGACAAGACTATAGTCAGGTTTATCAAATCTAGTTCACTCTCAACTTCTTTTGTTTTGCCAATAACTTTTGTATCGTTCACTCTCAAGATTAACCTAGATTTATTAATCATCATGATTAGGGTATTTGATCCTTATAATCTATTGACACTATAAGGTATTTTTGCATGTTTTGATTCTATAGACTCACTATAAAATTAATCTTCGTTCAAGTGCTTAATCAATCTAAAAGTTCTTTGTTTCTCTTCAAATATATTCTATGCAAAAATAAATCTTAAATTCTTTCTTATAAATTTAACATATATTGTCAACTTGTCTATATTTATTGATTGATTTAGTTGACTTGAGGTTTATATTTTTTATCTACTTAGCTTTCAATTCACTTATTTATTTAATCTTAATTTAGTTTTGCTTATTCTTTAATATGCATGAAGAAATAAATCATAAAACATTCTTCATCCCCAACCTAGATAACAAGTGCGGTCATTATCTTGAAACTTGGGTAAAATACTAATTATTGTACATAAAAATGAATGTAAGCTTGTAGCAAAGGGTAAAAGAAATTACCTAACATATATCAGTTGGAGCTTTGTCCTAATTATCAACTTTATTAGGAAGAGTCATCACAAAAACATCAAACCATTTTGAGTATCAACTAAAGCATGAAACATGAGAAGCAAACCTGTTACAACCATATTAGCAATTTGTTATGTATTCTTCATTCTCCTTCATGTGTTTTCTCAAAAGTTGCAAGAATGGCCTTCCACTCCAATGGCAAAAGAAAATTGCAAGAGCGGGTAGCCCCAGGAGCAAAATAAATCAGAGAAAAAGAGAGAAATTGATTATTTTTTTTTAAATCCCAAATTAATATTTTTTTATAGTTTGCTTCTTTGGATTTAAATATATCGTGTGGCATTATTGGGTATATTCTTTTACGTTGTCTATATGGATTCAGCGTTATTTACGAATATGGTATTTACTTAGTGTATTTTAAGTATAAATTAATGATAGCGTTAAATATAATTTAAGGATATAATATTTACTTGTCATAATTAATGTTTTATATTTTTCTTCTATCTTGATTGGGTGTAAATCCAACATTAACAAATCCTTCCCATTTATTTGCATGTCTAATAATTTTTTAATTAAATTGATTGACACGATATATTGGCAAAGTAATCCTTATTGTAAAAATTGATTTGATTAAAATTACATAGATATTAGTATGAAATTATTTATTCAAATTGTATTCGGCCAAAGGAATACTCAATTTGGCCAAATAATATTGTACCTATGATGATAAGTGTGTGACAATTATAAGGTATTTTCATATGAATAATAGTCGGTCCAAAGAAAGACTATTATTTGACATAATTTATCGTCAATATTTGATTGTTGCGTTCAGAGTACCAATTGCTAATTAATTTCTCTATCCAAAGACTTGTAATTAATGTTGTGTTTGGTATCTTGTGATGGGTCTGTTATGCAAAATATTTGCATGTTTTGTTATATATAATTTTATATAACTTAATTATATGAGAAAGTTGTGTAATTTTAAGACCTCTCATCTACTATATTAAATTGTCTTATATTTTTTGTTAAATTGATTGAAACAACAAGTTGTCAAAGTAACCTTTGTTGCATAAGTTGATTTGATTGAATTTACATAGATGTTGCATGGAATTATTCATGCAAATTGTGCTCAGCCCAAAGGAAGACACAACTTGGCAAAATAATTACATGTTTGCGATGGTAAACATGTGATGATTATAAATAATGTGATTTTTCATGTGAATAATGATATATTCAAAGAAAATCATTATTTGACAGGAATTATTATCAAATTGATTTTCATGTGAATAATGAAATGTTAAAAAACAATCATTATTTGACCAAATTAATCATCATATAAGTTTTTCATGTGAGCAATGGAGTATTCAAAGACAACCTTTGTTTGACATAACATATCACCAATGTTTGATCAATGCATTGAGAGTACCACCTACAGATAATCCTTTTCAATCCAAAGATTGAAGATTAATAGTGTGTTAGGTATCTTGTTTGGGTCTGAAAATTTACCATAAATATAATTTGTGCATTGTATGTTTATTTTCTCTTCTTTAATTCTTGTTGTTTCTACTACTACGGTTTAAAATACTCATATTATTTGAATCCCAAAGTTGCATGTATAAAATTTAGAATTTGAAAAGAAAGCCAATTCAGGGTTGAGGATATTGCAATTTTTTTTATTTTTGAAGAAGAAACAAGAAAACAAGATAAGGAATTTCCTTGTTGCTTTTGTAAGTGAGGCATAAAAAAAAGAGTCCCAATTACACTATTTAGTGTGTGAAGAACAATAAACTTTTTATTTTTGTTTGTTTTAAAGTTATTTAGTTTTGTACCGAAGGATGTTAGTGGGTAGATTTTGGTTCTAATACTCACAAAAGCATGTCTATATGATGCTACTCGGGCCTGTCAGCCAAGGCTATAGACTCATTGAACACATCAGTGTAGTGCTCGTGCGGCCCGGAACATCTAAGGGCATCACAAACCTGTTATTGACTCAAACTTCCATGGCCTAAGCGGCCATAGTCCCTATAAGAAGTTGGTCGTGGTGGGTTACCCCCACATAGCTATTTAGTAGGCTGAGGTCTCATTTGTTAATAGAATTAACCAGACAAATTGCTCCACCAACTAAGAACGACCATACACCACCACCCGAGTCATCCACCAAGTGATAATGAACGATTCTTCTATGTGGGCGATGACATAAAGTTGTAGTTGAAACTATGAGAACTTTTATGTTTCTTTAAAAGACTCAATTTCATTTGAATTTGGTTGAGACATATATTGAGCTATTTATTAAACCAAATTTTATTTCTAATTTGGACAAATTTAGTTATTCTTGTTCAATTAGAAATAATAAAGTTAGTCTCTCTTGTGATTCAAATATTGCATTTTACATCTCTTAATAGAGAATTTGGATGTTTGTGTTATAGGAAATTCTAGATCCTTTATATTGGTTGGACCTTATAGTCTATATTGAGTAAATAAAGGGAAAATGAACAAACAAAATGGAATTCAGGTGCTAAAAGAAATATGGATGTCTTAGAACTAATACATACATATATTTGTGTTCTACTCCATATGGATTCATGGAATGAACGAATATATTTTATTATATTCATAGATAATTCACCTTTATTTTATTATGAGAAGTTTCGGCCTCTAGACAATTTAGTCTTTCAAAGCTAAAGTTGAACTTCAACTTCAACTAGAAAAGAAAATTAAGGTTGTCAAATCTGACCGTAGGAAATACTATAATAGATATGACTTAAGGTGCAACATTTGAAGTCTCCCATTTTTTTTCTTCAATAATTATGAAATTGTTCTACAACATATAATATTAGGTAAACCTAGGATGAACAAAGTTATAGAATAATGAAACTATACTTTTACAGATATGGTAAGAAGTATGATTATTCTCTAAAGTCGCTTTGGGGAAAAGACATTAAAGAATGCAATTTATATCCTTTTAGGGTACCAATTAAAGTAGTCACTACCCTATCGGTGTGAGTCGGGAAATTCCAACATCAGGCATATGCACATTTAGGGATGTTCAATCGAAGCAATGCCTTATAGGCTGCATAAAGGTAAGTTAGAGTTAAAGATAATTAGTTGCAATTTTCTTGTTACATTTAAAGCTCTCGCATCTATAAGTTTTCCAATTCCACTTTAAGATCATGTTCGAGACATGCAAGATTCCTTGAGGAAATTGAATTTGGAGGGAAAGAAAACATAAGGAGCGTTGTCTTTAAAGAATAATTTGTTATTGACAATAGATAAGTCTTTGTACTTATCATTGTTCAAGAAACGGATATGGTAATTAAATAATGATGTTACTCCTAACATTATTAAAAGACAAGATAATACTAAGATTCCCTCTCAAGCACTACCTAAAGTTCAAACTCAATAAACTCAAGAAGTGTCATTAAAAAGATCCACTAGAGAAAGGAAAAATATAATTTGAATGATTATGTTATATTTCTTTAAGAACACGGATATGACATTAGGTTGACTGAAAAAGTCTAATTGACTTTAGTCAAGTCATGTTGTGCTCTAACTCTCAAGTAGATTGATGCCATAAATGATGTAATAAAACCGATGGTTGAACATGACATTTGGGATATCCTCAAATTGCTTGAAAGTGTGAAACCTTTAAGTTGTAGATAAATATATAAAGTTTGTCTTGTTGCCAAAAGTTTTACAAGAAAGAAGTCATTGATTACAAAGAGATTTTCTCTCTAATTTCTTAGAAATACTTTCTTATGACTATAATGACATTGTAGATCATTTTGACAATTGTTTTGCATAGATGGATGTAAAAACAATGATGAAACAATTTATACAGTGCAACTAGAAAACCTTGTTTAAGATGATTTAAAGTCTATGGTATGCAAACTAAAGAAATTTATTTATGCATTTAAACAAGTCTCTCGTCTATGGTATTACAAAATTCATCAAGATTACTTCTTATGGTGTTAAGGTAAATTTGGTTGATGGTTTCATATACTAAAAGTTCAGTGGGAGTAAATTTATTATTTTGGTATTATATGCTGAGGACATTCTACTAGCATCATACAGTCTATTGTTGCAAAATAATTATATTACAATTTATCATGTATTCTTAAGTTTCTTTTTATTGTCCTAAAATAATTTTTAGTGGGAGTCCTAAGGTGATATATGAGTAATCTTGGTATGCAACACTAGAAAGTAGTGAAACACATTATGCACTAATTAAAGAGAACAAGAAACTACATGTTTTCATATCGAAAGTCTAGATGTTTGGAGATCACTTGGAATTTTGACTATGATTTTTATGGAATATCTTAATAGCAATCACTCCATATCAGGATCCACATTTAACCATATTGGTGGAGTTAATATTTTTTGCTATGAGACATCATATTAGAATTTATAACTGTTAAGTTATTGTAACTAGCTTGCCTGTTGTTGCCAACATTAAAAAGCCATTGGGTGTTTATTGGAACAATATATTAGTGGTCTTATTAAGGATTGAACCAAGTAAAAGTTTATTGACATAAATTATTTGGTTGTTAAATTAAAAATTTAGAAAATACATATTTGTATAGAACATATAGGGACTCATTTCATGCTAACTGATCAACTTACTAAAAATATGACACTTAAAGTTTTTCATGAGCACATCGCTCATATGGGTATAATTCATGATAGTATCTTAGTTTAGTGGGAGTCTAGCTTATGTTCTATATCTTATGGTTTACAAACATTTTGTTGTTTGGATTTTCTACATAAATAAAGTTAATGTTTATCATCTTATTATAAACTTGTGTTATGTTTTTTTCTATATGTGATATTTTTTTGCATTACATGTTATTTTCATGTCGCTTATCCATATTTGATCTATGTCATCAAGTATAAGTGATAATGGTGATCATTGTGGCTTAGTCAGGTTAGATTGTGATGAAAACTACAGTGGTTCCTAATTGTTATATAAGATGAACCAGATTGTTTAAGGGAAGTCTAAAAGTAAATAACATTGGTTGCACGCCTAAAGAATTTTGTGATATAAATGTTTAAAGTTAATATGAAGCCCAAGTGGGAGATTGTTAGGAATTTTATAATTCCTAATTAATTGATTAATATGGGCTACATACTATATTGTAACATTTATATTAGTTATTTACATTTTTTATGTGCTCAATATAAGTGATCTAATTTGATGAGCCTATTAGACTATCAACAGAAAATTGATATGAGCTTAATGAGCGGAAACCAGTTTGGCCCATTAGGGGATAATGAGAACCCTAATAGGTTTAAAACATGAGGCATGGTTATGGTCCCCAAGACATCAAATCATAAACAGTTTTCTCCTCTTTCCATCTGAAGAAAAAATGAAGGTCTCAAAAGGAATAAAGAGATTTGGTTGAGGAAGGTCATTAAACCTATTGTTCGTGACTGTTCTCTGGATTCTATTGCGTCTGCTTCATCAAACATTATGAATCCAGGTATTCCAAAAAATATTTTTGATAATCTAATATTTGTAATGTATTCTTAGTGGTTATTAGTATTTTATAAGGATACCCTAAAATTCCAACAAGAACTACACCTCTTTAAAATTATGTGAAGTCTGACTTGTATACTGTAAAAAGTGTCAACTGATGAGACATATTGTCAATTAAACCATTTGACTAAATACAAAAAATAAAGGACTAAAAACTTCATTTAATTAAGAGTTGAACTAAACAAAAATCACAAAAGGAGACATAGACTAGAGGCAAGAAAATATGATCACACGTTCACATGTACTCACACAAAAACACAATAAATGCAGCAGACCGAATTTCCCTATGTGGACATACACCATTTTTTCTAGTACTAAAGTATTGATTTATTTAATTGAAACTAACCAATTAGGTTCGCCATGAAAAATAGAATTCAATCATTGATCCATTTTTGAGAAGTTACACATAATAGTATATTTGAAGAGAAAACCAAAGAGTAACCACAATATGTGATTAAATTCAGTAGATTCTTATGTAAAATTATTAACCCTAAAGATACAATAATATGGGAAAGAAAAAATTATTTCAACTATTAATAAAATTGGAAATGCTCCTTGTTTCAAAGAGGAAAAAACGGGTTATTCGCATTTCATTTGATGGCATAGATGATGGAGTCTGTCTATGAAACCAACATAAACAAAGATCAAGGCTTCAAATGATCTTTATTTTTAATGAATGTGAAATCATGGTTCTCTTATTTCAATTCCGACCTTAAATTTTTCACCATTTTTTCCTCATCACGAACATTAGACTAGACACCTTAGCTTATTGTAATCAAATAATACTATATTTGAATCTAGATTCAAAACCATAAGATTCCTTTGAGCAGTGCCCAAACAAAAGCAACAATATTAAAGAGAAAAAAAAAATCATATGAAAGACATGTCAACAATGAACCAATTCAGCTTAGCATGTTATGACCAATTCAGCTTCTATACGTATGAAAATCCACTAACATAAAAAGGGAGCAAAATTGAGAATAAATCAAAAGTACTTACACTCTCTTCTTTCTGTACACACTCTCTCTTCTTTCTTCGAGAACTTTCATTTGTTTTCTTATTTGAAAACATTAAGAGGAGCGATGCAGTCAAGTCTAATAGAACCTTTCCGCATAAACCGCAAACGCGGGAAACAAAACACATTGAAATTTCAAAATCACTAGGATCAATGAATATTCATGAATGGCATGAATGTCTACAATCTTGTTTTCCTCCCATTGTCTACAACATTTTTGGATATATTATAACAAGTGAATTTGGATTGTTTATATTTGTAGTCCTATAGCTTGTTCAATTCTACGTTTTGTTTTGGATGTGATTTTCCATATTTCAGAATGTAAACTTTAAGAAATCATTAGTTATAACTTTTAAGTTGATTATTGACTTCTTAATGAGTTTCCAAACACAACATCTACATTAAATAAAATAAAAATAGAGAAGAAGAGAGAATAGTACTAATAGTTTACTGGCAAGAATTGACGGAAATGTTAGCATAGATGGTTTCCAATCTGCTGGGGCAAAGCCTGCAACAATGACTACACCACTCCATTTCCATGTTTATGGCAACAGTTGTGTGCTTTCAGTTTCAAAGTGACATAAATAGGCTAAACCGCGTGTTTTAAATCCTTGGGAAGCCATTACATATCCTTGACTAATCATATTATGCACTACACATTTATAAAATATACAATACGACACAATATAAATATATCATTGCATATTTTTTTTTATTAAGACGTAATTTCTTCATGAGTTTATTTATTAAAAATGCCTTTTTAAAATTTCAAATTAACTTTTTATTTCCTTAATTTCAATTAAAAGTAATTTTCATCTTCTAGGTTTTATTTTTTGAATTAATTTTATCTCTATTTTTTTAAATTGAGTAAATTTGATCTCTCTTTCAAATTTCATATACATAATTTTTTTAATCCTTTTCTTCTTCCAAATTCACCAACCAAAATGCCAAATTTTACTAAAAATGATAGCCTTGTTTATTTCTATTTTCATTTTCATGATTTTGTTTTTTGTTTTGACATTGAATGATATAATTGTCACCTAGTTTTCAATGTATTTCCAGTTTAAAAAAAATTGTTCAGAAATAGAGAGAAAATATTTTCTTTGTTCATGTAAAAATATTTGAGAGAAACAAAATATGACTAAATTTAAGATGATGATTTTGTAAGTAAAAGAGAAAACTAAAAAGGTTTTTTAAGGTAAAACTACTCTTAATTTTCTTGTCACTTCAAGTCCTAATCTCACATTCTATAAAATTCTTCATTTTTTATTATCAAAATTTCACTAAATTTCTTCTGAACTTTTATCCTAAATTCATCATAAATTCCAAGTATTTGGACAGAAAATGAGAGTAAAATTTTCAAATAAAAGAAATTCATCAAAGAGAACAAATTTGCATAATTTAAAAAATAGAGAGATTACATTAATTAAAAAAGTTAAGATAAAAATTATGTCTAATCTTAACTAAAGATCCAAAAATACATTTACTAGTATTTAGATATTGTTGTTTTATTATATGATTTTACTTGAACCATTATAATTTAAATTTAAAGATATTCATATATAAGATATTTTATGATTTTAATTGATTCATCAACTAGATGATCACATGTTTGTCATCAACTTGCAACCAAACATTTGTGAGATTGTTAGCTCAACTAATTTGACAAAGAACACATTTTCCAATTAAGAATGCTAGTGAGTTTATATCTCATGCTTTTAATGAATATATTTCATATTGAACATCCAGTAGCACATGTTCGTACACAAAATGGACTAGCACTAACGTTATTAAAGATCTAAAATTTATTGCAAGGTCATTTTTCATGAGATGAAAACTTTTAATGTCTCACTACTACAAAAGTAGCTTTTTAAGACGCGAGATTTACATCGGTTCTTAAAGAACCGCTTTAGTATAGGACGCGGTGACATTTTTGTAATTAGGGAGAGAAATTTTGTTTTTAAAGTCGCACATTCTAAGGCGGTTACAAATAACCGCCTTAGAATGTTACCTTAATGCAAGACAACGACGGTCCTCTGATAAGCCCATCTTTGTTCCTCACACGCGTGGCCCATACACTAACCCCTCTCTCTGCTGAACCTCACTCTCTCTTTCCACAACATAGCTGAACCTCGCTCTCTCCCCTCTCTCTGCTGTGCCCTAACTCTAACCCCTCTCTCTATTGTGCCCTTCGCTCTCTCTTTCCACAACATAGCTGAACCTCGCTCTCTCCCCTCAAACCTCGCTCTCCCTCAAACCCATCTCTCTCTATCTTAAACCCCTGAAAGTTCCTCGAAACCTCGCTCTCTCGAAACCCACCTCAAACCCCTGAAAGTTCCTCGAAACCTCACTCTCTCGGCAATGCCCATTGTGTGCAGTGGAGCTCGTGCTGTGAGTACGTGAGAGAGCCCGTGCCTGTGACCTGTGTGGCATCTCCCAGAAGTGTAGCTGCTGTGACCCGCCATGGTCTTTGCAGCTTAGGTCATCGTACCGGTAAGTTTACAAATCTCCTTAGGGTCTTTAATTTCTGCTACATATTTCCCCCATTTTCCTGCGTTGAACTTCTCTGTACATGCTTGATGGTTTCCTGTTCTAGACCTAGAGAGCTGACACACGAAAATAGCCTAAATACTACGAGGCCTTGGCCAAATTTTCAAACCAAATAAATGAGAATCTGGTTTGGCCCATTAGTTTTCTTCGATCCTAACTACCATCTTAATTAATTGTAAGTTGTTAATTTGATACACTAGCATGGTTCACAAAGGCTTTTCATTCCATTTCTAGATTTGGGAGATGGGCTCTCTATTGCAGTGCCACTAAAATTGTCAAATGCACCCGCATGTACTGCATTCTGTAACCACTCAAATAATTCTTCCTCAGTCATGGTTTCTTCGATATTAGGTGTTGGCATATGCCCACCTCTTTGACCTGAACTAGTTCCTTTGCCAGAATTATGCTTGGACATTAAATTTGTGTTCACATGAAAACTTGGCTTATGAGTATTCGCTGGACATCTCATGCCCTGCAATAAATATGTTCATCATTAATGCCTTGTGGATCTATAATCTCCATACAAGTCTCATTAAGCAAGCTATTCGGTGAATCATGCAAACCAGACAAACTAAAATAGAGATTACATATCTGGACTCTAGAGAAATATGCCTATATCACTATGAAACATGGCATTGCTAGAGAGAACAGTTTTTTAAAATCAGAACAAAACTATGCTGTAATATTTAAAACTCTTTTTTTCAAACAGACAATCCTGCCTGGTATCTTATGTGAGCTGAAACAAATTCTTTCAAGCATGTCAAACACGTGCGCACACACATCTAACAACTGAGTTCTTAAATGAAATATGGTCAAAATATGAAGATTAAAAAACTAAATTACCTGACAGATATACCATTCAATGGCATCATATATCCTGCTACCAGCACACACATATGCTGAAGGAGCATCAACCTAAAGTAAAAACAATTCAAATTATTAAGCAAAATTTTTTTCTGACTATGTATCTCATAGAACCAGGAATTGACTCATAAAATTTGAACTATGGGTTATAAGGTGTTATCCAATAAGACTTTCAAAATGGTACGTTGATTCACACCTTCTGCAATAAGCCAAAAAGAAATGGTTGGGAAGATTGTTCAACCCATCCATCACCATCCTTAGCTTGATGAAAGTCTTGGCAATCCTTTAAAACAAAAACAACAAAAAAAAAACCCACCATAAAACATTAGTGCCAACATGCCATGATACATATGAAAAATACTCTCTTAAGGGAAAGCATGCTGAGAGAGACATAATACTGACAAATATTTTGTAATTATTAATAGACTTAGCCAACTAACTATCAGTTAAGCATGCCACCTAGGCTTCATTGAGAACAAAAAAGATTAAGAAGAAACCTGGCACCATCTTGCCCGAGACTTTTGTTTCCTGGTGTGTATCCAGACATGAAAGCCAGCACATCTTTTGCAGGCTATTCACCTTGAATCACCAAATGGATCCTTGCCATCTGCATCAGATCGTGCAAATCCTGAAGGAAAGAATCCATGCCTACCATTCTGGCAAATCAGTTGCATTCACAGCCAAAGTTAGAAAAGAGAATAATAAATTATATCCAAAAATAGATTAGAAGGTTCTCTAAATGGTCTTCAGAGTCTACTGAGCACAGGCAAGAGACAGCAAACTGCCCCTTCCAGATGAAGAAAAATACATGCATGACTACACTACACATCAAAATAATGATGTAGAAATCTTCTAAAATCCCCATTAAAACATTGGTCATTAGAATTCCATTGTTTTGGAATATATATATATATATATATATATATATATATATATATATATATATATATATATATATATATATATATATATATATATATATTATGATTCATGAACAATGAATGTTCATCTCTACTAAGTCTTCTACCTCTTCATGGTTATTATCCCCAATACTGATGAATATTATTCCTGACCACAATGTGTTTGACCCAAAAAGCATAGTTCCCTTTCCACTTACCATAATACTAAAACAGTAGGGGAAAAAAGTATAAATCATATACCTTACAAGAAGCATCATGAAATCTACGAAATACACTCAAAATCTCCTCTCTCCTTAGCTCATCATCATAAGCTTTTCGCTTCAACGAATCCATTAGAATCTAGGAAACCATTATAACCATAAAGTATTAGGGAAGGATTATCTCTTGATTTTCAGGGAGAACAAAAATTTAAAACTCACCTCATATGCATTTTGAAGTTTCTTAAAGGCTTCTACAGCCTTCTCATTACCCATATTTTTATCAGGACGTACCAACATTGCCTGATAAGCAATGAAAACAGAGATTCTTAGTAATGAGGAGAGTTATCAAGCAACAAAAAGGATGGTATTTAAGTTATAGAAGAGCATTAAACTTTCATCCTACAAATAACTCAATATCCAACCACACTAATAACTCCCAACAATACAAAATCTTAGAAAGACACAAAAGTTCCCGTTTAGAAAGATACAAAATCTCGATGCTTCGATTTCCTTTTCTGCTCGCTGTTTCTCCTCCAAAACAGAAGCCACATCAAGCTTAAGTTGGAAAAATTCCCGTTTAGCATGTTCCAATTCTCTCATAACTTGTGAATACTCAATATCATCATCATTCTTGCTTGGTTTCCCATACTCCTTTAGTGGTGCCACATCTCGCATTCGAGCTTTTGCCTTGTAGCTAGATTCCCCAATCATAGAGAAAAGGTCTTTCACTGTCTATTTGGCATTGGAAAGCTTAGCTTCTGCTTGAGCTTTTGCAGATTCTGCTACCCGTTTGGTCTCTTTGTACCGAACCATATCATTGCTTGCTCTGTGGAGTTCTTTTGCTTTAGAAGATTGCTTCTGAGTAATATTTAACAAAACAATGATGTTTTCAAGTGCTCTAAAAGGACGCCTAAACATTCTATACAACAACAACAACAACAACAACAACGCCTTATCCCACTAGGTGGGGTCGGCTACATGGATCAACTTCCGCCATAATGTTCTATCAAGTACCATACTTCTATCCAAACCATTAATTTCGAGATCCTTTTTTATAACCTCTCTTATAGTCTTTTTGGGTCTTCCTCTGCCTCGAATTGTTTGTCTTCTCTCCATCTGGTCTACTCTCCTCACTACAGAGTCTACCGGTCTTCTCTCTACATGCCCAAACCACCTAAGTCTATTTTCCACCATCTTCTCTACAATAGGCGCTACTCCAACCCTCTCTCTAATAGCTTCGTTTCTAATTTTATCCTGTCGAGTCTTACCACACATCCACCGCAACATCCTCATCTCCGCTACACCGACTTTATTCTCATGTTGGCTCTTGACCGCCCAACATTCTGTTCCGTACAAAATCGCCGGTCTTACCGCAGTCCGATAAAACTTTCCCTTTAGCTTGATCGGTACCTTTGCATCACATAACACCCCCGATGCTTTTCTCCATTTCATCCATCCTGCTTGAATGCGATGATTCACATCCCCTTCAATTTCCCCATCATCCTGTATTACAGACCCAAGATATTTAAACCGTGTGACTTGAGGGATAATATGGTCTCCTATTTTCACCTCTGAGTTAGAAACCCTCCTTCTTTTGTTGAACTTACATTCCATATACTCCGATTTGCTTCTGCTTAGGCGAAAGCCATGTGTTTCTAGAGTTCGTCTCCAAGTTTCCAACCTCTCATTCAACTCCTCCCTCGACTCTCCAAGGAGGACTATGTCATCTGCAAAAAGCATGCATCTCGGCGCTATCTCTTGGATTTGTTCCGTGAGGACATCTAGAATTAAGGTAAAAAGGTAGGGGCTAAGGGTTGACCCTTGATGTAAACCAATTGTGATGGGAAAATCGTCTGACTCTCCACCCTGTGTCCTAACACTAGTCGATACCCTATCATACATATCTTGGATAGCTCGAATATATGCAACCCTAACCCCTTTCTTCTCTAGAGCTTTCCACAAAATCTCTCTAGGCACTCTATCATACGCTTTCTCCAAGTCAATAAAAATCAAGTGCAAGTCTTGTTGGGCCATGCGATATTGCTCCATCACCCGCCGTAATAAATAAATCGCTTCCATGGTCGACCTTCCCGGCATGAAACCAAATTGATTCTCAGTAACTTGAGTCTCCTTTCTTAATCTCCGTTCGATCACTCTTTCCCATAATTTCATGGTATGACTCATGAGCTTGATTCCCCTATAATTTGCACAATTTTGTATATCCCCCTTGTTCTTATAGATTGGCACTAACGTGCTTCTCCTCCATTCCTCCGGCATGCGTTTTGACCTCATAATTTCGTTAAAGAGTTCGGTGAGCCACTCAAGACCTCTATCTCCAAGAGTTTTCCACACTTCAATAGGTATGTTGTCTGGCCCCACTGCCTTACCATTACTCATTCTTTTCAACGCTTCCTTTACTTCCTGTTTCTGAATCCGACGATAGTACTTATAGTTCCGGTCCTCTTCTCTTGTGTCTAGACTGCTAGAGTCATATCCATATCCATCATTAAATAAGTTGTGGAAATACGCCTTCCACCTTTCCTTGATATCTTTTTCATGCACTAAGACTTTGCCTTCTTCATCCTTAACACACTTTACTTGATCCAAATCTCTAGTCTTCCTCTCTCTACCCTTAGCAAGCCTATATATAGATCTTTCTCCGTCCCTGGTTCCTAGAGCTTGGTATAGTCCGTCAAAAGCTTGGGCTCTTGCCTCACTCACCGCCTTCTTGGTTTCATTTCTAGCTATCTTATACTTATCCCAAGTTTCAGAATTTCTACACCTAGACCACTCCTTGAAACACTCCTTTTTTACTCTAACTTTGCTCTGAACATTTTCATTCCACCACCACGATTCTTTACCCCTAGGTCCAAAACCTCTAGATTCACCCAACGTCTCTTTAGCCACTTTAATAATCTCTTGGGACATCTTGTTCCACATATCATTTGCACTTCCTTGTGATTGTCCACACCAACCCTCCCATATCTTTTGTTGGAAGATTCCTTGTTTCTCACCCTTCAAGTGCCACCATTTGATCCTTGATGCTACCAGAGGACTTCTTCTCTTTGCCCTATCTCTAATGCTTACATCCATAACCAAAACTCTATGTTGGGTAGTCAAGCTCTCTCCCAGGATAACTTTACAGTTCAAGCAATACTTCCTATCAGACTTCCTGATAAGGAAAAAATCTATCTGAGAACATGTCCCTCCACTTTTGTAAGTGATAAGATGTTCCTCTCTTTTCTTAAACCATGTATTGGCTATAGAAAGATCCAAAGCCTCCGAAAACTCCAAGATGGATTTACCCTCCCCATTCATCTCCCCTAGGCCAAAACCCCCATGCACCCCCTCAAAACCTCTAGCCACGCTACCTACATGTCCATTGAGATCCCCTCCTAGGAAAACTTTCTCTCCTTGGGGTATATCCTGAAGTACCCCTTCTAGATCCTCCCAAAATTTTACCTTAAAGTGTTCTGCTAACCCAACCTGAGGTGCGTACCCACTAATAACATTAAAGGTGTCCTGTCCCACTACCAATTTTAAGACTATGATACGATCTCCTACTCTTCTTACATCCACGACATCCTTCTTCCACTCCTTGTCCACAATAATCCCTACCCCATTTCTTGATCTGATTTTTCCCGTATACCACAGCTTAAATCCCGAGTTGTCTAATTCTTTCGCTTTTTCACCTGTCCACTTAGTTTCTTGTAGGCACATAAAATTGATCTTCCTCCTCACCATAACATCCACTATTTCCATAGATTTTCCAGTAAGTGTGCCTATATTCCATGTACCAAAGCGAATCCTCCTGTCATGAACTAGCTTCTTTACCCACACCCGTTCACGAAAATGTGGGAACCCTTGCTTACTTTTCACTACATCCGGGCGGCGATGCAGCGGCTCTTGCTCTTTTGACACTGTACTCGAGCCATACAGCGCGTTGCTTCCGGGCAACGACCTAGCATTCACATTATTACGTAATTGATCCATGTCATAGAGATTCGGCAAAGAGATATTGGTGCAATACTAATTGAAGAAATGACAAAAAAAAATCGGTAAAGAAGATTTGAATATATAGAAAGAAGACCATTCAAGATATGAGTGAGGAGAGTAAAATACATGGTGGTTTTAGTCCATGAAAAGGGAGAGAAAGTTTTCACATAAATCTTATAGTAAATAATATCTCCAAAAATTTAGTTAACAAGGTGTAATTCGTGTAACTTACTACACTTAGTTGTGTGTTGGTGAAGCTTTTTTCACAAAATCTTTTCAATTTAGATTTACTTAACAGTGTCATACTCACTTGAAAAAATTCTTCTTGAGAAAAAAATGCACAAAACAATTTAGTAGAATAAATGCCATCAGCTGCAGGCAGATGAGGATTAATGAGGGACATACCGTTGAGAAATCTTTTTTCAGCGAAGGACTATTGACATCTTCAATCCTGTTGCCATATAAGTTAACAACAGCTTTAACCAAACCAACTCCTCTTGTTGTGTGACCAGGCTTTGAGGCTGAGCCATCCATATCCTATTCCTGTTTGGAACCACTACCGAACTGATGAAGGTTTAATTCAGATGCATAATCAGAGTTGTTCACTTATAGTTTGTTCTATAAAATAAGTGTCACTTTGAACTAGTAGTTGCAAAAGGGTAACACAAAGTACACGTAGTATAACTTAAAGCTAGCTAGCCTAGCCCTTAAATAATTAACAAACGAGCATAAAGGCTTGAAATGGCTTACCTGAGAGAGATTGTTGTTGGAGATTGGTTAGCTCAAAAATCAAACATGTTAGGAGGGAGTTTTGCTTTGGTTTCTTTGAATGACACATTTGAACATTGAATGCAATGGTAACCAATACATTTTTGTCAATTTCTTCAAAAACATTCAGTTCAGGTCCCTTCCTTAATCCATCCATGGTTGTCTTAATAGCTACTTCATCATCTACTTTAGGCAACTAACCTGCTAAACATAAACTACCAGCTGCAGTGGCTATATAGTTGAAGTACGCTATAGCCGATACATATACATATATGAAATTTTGTGTTACAAATCATACCATTGACCGAGAATAGAGGTGACACATGCCTGTAAATGTGTTGTATACTAAACCCCACCACAATCAACACTCCCTAATGTGGATTTACTATTAGACATAGCAAACAAAAATAGTTTCTTTTATACACAATTGCTTCCTTAATGTGTTAATTTGAAAAGGCATATGCAGATGTTTTTGTGTCATATATTGAATTACCTTACAGCCATATGTTGTATGTGTGTTTCAAATTTTCTGATTATTTAATAAATGTAATGTACATTTCGGTGTGTCACAAATTTTGTTGTTTTGGTCCCTTAAAATCATCATTATAAAGTTCCGTATGAAAGTTTCAAGTTGCTAACAATTTCATCCTTTGTACTTGTGAACTTCTAATAACTTCATCATTCAAGTTTGAAAGGTGTAATTCTAAAGTTATGGTTGCTTTGGTTAGTACATATCCGGGGTTTGCTTTCCAAAAAAAAAAACATATCAGGGGTTTACCTTATAAATTAATTTTTTTTACAAACTGTTGAGATCTCTTCTCTTAACTTACTGATCTGTAAGAAGCAATTGTTAATTGTCAGATAGAAGGAGCAGCAACTACAAACGGCAGATGACCAAGTATATCGGGCACCTACACTAAACAACAACCAGGTTAACACTCTGACTAAACAAAATAATTGGTTTGTTTTTTTTTTCAAAATTGTTGATAAATATATATATGCTTAAATATATTTTTGTTATGCGTACTATATTTAATTTTGTTTTTACTATCTAAGAATCGCTCTGGTAATGAATGCAAATCTGACAAACCCTATCAGAAGTTGAACCCTATACAAAAATTTAATTGTAAAGCTTAATGTTGTATGTCATACCCCTAATATTTTTCTTTTTACAGTCAATTTCATGAATTGAAAATTTATTTTGTGGAATGCACCAAATTGATAAAATCTCCACCAAAATGCATAGAGTGAATTTATATTTTTTTTATTTCTATTTATTACATTTAGGAAAGAAAATACAATATGCTCCTCGTCAAGGAGTTACTTACAACCTACATTATTTAAAGATCAATCTGATTTGACTTAACCTATTCAGTAAAGAATTCATATTTTATTAAAAAAAATATTTATAGTAAAGTAGGCTAAACTATGGGCTTTTAGAAAAGTCCAAAGGGGTTAATAGACTAGCTTATTTAGAAATAATATAATTTATAATTGAAATATTAATAATTAATATATAATAAGCTTAATTAGGGACAAAATTACAAACATTAGAAGGATTAAAACAAAATAACAAAAATGAAAAATAAATTTTTATTTTATTAGAAACTTAACATAAAATAAAAAAATATTAGGAAACTAAAATAAAATTTATTAATTCATTAGAGAAGGTACTTCAAGTATTACTTGTTAGAGCCATGACTGACTAGTAAATGTCTCACTTGTTCATTGTAGATTTCAATCATCTGAACAAAAACTTCATATTATATGCATGTTCTTTGAATCTCATATATGAAGGCATCAATTTTTTGCTTAAACTCTACCTAAATTAGATCCCTGTCTGAGTCTCGCCTATCTTTTACTGCCCTATTTAGTTTATAAATGCCATGTATAGTAGTGAAACATGAAGACAAAGACCTCTACTTTATTTACTCATCTGGAAGTGCTAAAACTGCATCCATATTGTCTTTCTTATTGTAGCCATCTCCAATCCATGAGAATGTGCAATAACTGGGTGTAAATCCAGCATCAACCATGCTGAACATTAACTCATTTGCCCTTTCTAGTTCATTCATCTTGTAGAACCCATGAATTAATGCTTTATATGTAAATGGATCACGTTTTAGACCAGCTTCTAACAGCTTGTTCTTAAATTTCAAAGCTGATTTCAACTCTCCAAACTTGTAGTAAGCATTAATTAGTGTGTTGCATGTGATATTCTGAGCTTCAATTTTACTTTCAGTCATCTCATTCAAGACTTTGTTTGCATCCCTTATCCTGCCATCTTGGGACAGCCTGCACAAAATTGAATTAAATGTAACAACTCCAGGGTATAATTAATCCCTTAGCCTCCATCATTTCTTTCATTTTCAGAGCTTTATCTAGTTGATTTGTACATGACAAATACATATTTGAGCAACATTAGTTCACTAGATGCCATTATGTCCTTCCTTCATCCTGATAACATAGTCCTTCAGGCTGATCACGTCATCACCACTCTTAGTGGAGTGATACCTCAGCAATTCAGCTAGTTTTGTCTTGTTCTGAGAATCCTCATCAAGACCAAGTTTAAGGTTGTTAGAGAAGGCTTCATAAAACTTGTTATAGTCTTACAAGGCTAGTAACCTTGATGGTAACAAGTACGTCATTGGCATGACTATAGTTTTCCTACATGGTAGTATACTAGTATGTCTAATGCCTAATGGAATTTCAGTGATATTTGAATTATTCTGAGTCAAGTTCTTAACAAATTATTTTGCTAAATTGTTTGCACATGTTTCTCCAATAAATGTTTCTCTTGCCAATTTGTAAAGCATCCCGATGCAGGTGGTACCATAACCTTGCATCCAAAATTAAAGAAGCAAAAGATAAAAGAGGACATGCTGTAAAAAATTCTCAAGGAAGTTACTCTGTCAGCCTGTCTACATTGACTCAAACTCCCCAACTATTCTATAATGTGTCCCTTCCATCTCTTTATCTTTGTTCTCGACAAGCCTCTAAAATGGAGTGTCTATTTTTTTCCTCGACATATCTCGACCTCTTCTCCATCCCTCTTTTGAGTGAGGATGGGTTGTAACTTTATTGCTCTAATGTTATGGGTCTAGTTTGAATGAATATATTTTATGTATGGATTATTTTGGTTATTGTTGCGACATTGGAACCGCGGATTCTTGGTGATTTTGATGGGCAAAGGCTTAGGAGTGGTTGAGGTTGAGAATTGCATGCCACTAGTAATAAAATTATTTAACTTCTTGGCAAGTGGAAACACTTCCAATACTAGATATATATGTGCACGTTATCTGTTTTGCTCCTGCGAGTCCATCATTTGTAGATCGTGTATATGCTGTACTTGAGGACCATAGGAATGTTATTCTTGAAGTTGATTTAAAAGGTATAGGATTCCAAATTATTATGTATCAGCTAGTAATGATATTGGCCATAAAACAGACCATTTTGTACGCCAGACTTGGACCATTTTCTGCAAATAATTATTAAATATTATATTGATTAAGTTAAAAATTTATTTATGACAAAATTCATAAAGAAAATGGTTTGTCACATTTTCTTCTCAATGTTCATTAACGCGTCGTCTTTTTTCTTTAGTTCACCCTTTAGCTGGAAAACTTGCTTTCTTACATTTTCTTTCTCAGCCTCATCCCCAAGAAGATAACTTTTCAAGTCATTATATTGAGTTCTAAGTGCTTCTAACTCTGACTGCAACACTCTACCCGCCAACTCTTTTTCATACTTGAGATTCTTCATCCTATTTAGCTCATCAAGTGACCTTTTTGCTTCCTTCTTCAATAAAGCAATTTGACTCACCAGCTCATTGCTTTCCACTGTTCTACCCTGTAACTGAGCCTCAGATTCCTCAAGTGATTTATTCATAAGCTCCAACTCATTTCTTAACATTTCTTTTTGTTCTACTTGGTTAGAGAGGCATGATATCTCCACTTTAAGCTTTATTAGTTTGTAGACCAAGTCATGATATCCAAGCCATTGTCTCCTGCTCGGTCACACCTAGATTAATTAATTATACTTTATTTATTGATGCTTTTTAAATAACTATATAGTTAATTTTTAGTTACAATATTGATTTCTTAATTATTTTAGGTGTATTGATTTTTGAACGTTATGTGTTTGGTAGAAGTTGTAATAAAGTTTTTAAAAAATTGGGGCGGGGGATAATTAAATTGATAAAAAAATTACTTATATTTTGTTTGTTGTGTTTGTATTTCCATAATAAACAGTGTAATGTTATTTAAAATAATTTTATAAAAAATTATTAATAATCGTGCTTTAAAATTGATTTAAAAATAACATTTGAAACAATGATATTTTTTAAAAAAACAATATTCCTTTTAAATATGCTCATTTAGCTTATACCAAACAAAAGGCAATCTTCCAAAGGATGGGACGCAGATTCAATGCACTTCATTTATTTTAATTGTTATAAATAAATTCTTTTAAATTTCAAAGAGCCAGACCTATAAGTAATCAACATAAAAATAAATATTGTACATGCTTGTATAATGGGTCCAGGGGACTTTTATTTTTATTTTTTTTCGGATCTATGGGGGACTTATATATATACTTGATGGGGTACAACTCATCATGTTGATAAAATTAAAAATATCATGATTTTTTTGTGTTTTGCCTCCCTTATTTTTATAAGAAAAAATATATTCTAGGTTCCTATGATTTTACGTTGATAAAAATATATTCTAGGTTCTTATTAATGAAAAACTATGATCAAGTGTTGAAAATGTGAGAAATTGAATGTGATTTGTATGGAGTAAAGTCTCATTTTTTTTCGTTAAAATTGTAAGCGTTTTTTAACTTAAAAAAATAGTATTTTATTCCCTACTTTGCAAAATATGATTTAGTTTAGTCTATTTTAGTGTAAAATGACAATAAAAATATACTTTAGTCCCTACCATCTTTGACACTGTAGGCCTAGCTAGCCTCTTCTCCTTCCAAACAACCCCATGACATGGAGCAACTTCCCGGCTCGAACTTCCAAGTTCATGAACAAATTAGTTTGCATCAAGGAGTGGCAGTTTGTCAACAAGGACATTGGAGTCAAGAAACCAGGTTAGTTAAAAAATTACTTTCTTTTACTCAAATTAAGGTTGCCTTAGTGTTCAACAGACGTTGTGCGTTCGACATAACTTAACCTTGCTTTGTTGTTGTTGTTTGGTAATGGTGGTTGCAGGGAACATATTTGAACAACAACTGATACATACTTCACTGGGCTGCAAACGGGTCAATGTGTATTTGTTGATTTTATCTGCTTGATGGATGCTCATATATAGTTGTTACTTAGGGTGATGTTGTTTAAGTTAATTCAGTTGAATGGATTGAAGATTATTTATGTTCATGTTAACAATTTTATATTTTGTGTGTTTAGGGAAATTTGTGTTTGCCTGCATTTATGTGTTTACAATGTATATGTTATTTTATTTTTAGGTGTACTAGATATAATACTGTAGGTTTTGGATTATATATCAATGAATGGAAGGTATCTGGGCTGGGTTATGGTTACTCCAGAAAGAGAACAGTAACCATCAGATGCAGAATTTGTTAACACTCCAATACTAGAAACTTTAATTGGTAGACATGGACAGTAACTTTAATTTGTTAACTTTAATTTTTTTTAAAGAATATTCGGTAAAATAGTAACGAACACTTGTTAATTTATAATTAAATATAAACTTGTTTGATAAATATCAATTTGGAAAACAAATTGAAATTTAAAAATATTTTTAAAAACAAACCACTAAAACAAAACAAAAAATTCAATTGATTTTTTTTAAAAAAAGTTATGAATCGAGATCAAAGTGTTTGTTTGATTTTTAAAATAGTAATGTAGAGTCTGTTAGACTAAAACTCACCTAGTGACTCTAATAACAATTCCAAGGCTTTCCCTTTGTCCCATTTAATAGTGGGACGAATCTCTAGCACCTGTGCAAAACAAATGTCGTTGAGCGTAAATTGATGTGTATTTTATGCGTAAATTGCTTATGAGAATTGGGAGAAAATTGTCAATTCTCTTGACCTTTTTAATTTAAACTATCAAACAAAAAAATGTTATATCTTTTTTAGAATTTTTATTTAAATATTATATTTTATTAAATTTTAGTTACTAAATATACAATCAGTTTTTATCCTTGGCTTCTTTAAATTATAACTTTATAATAATTTTCTTTTTTTAAAAAAGAAATTTTATCTTAAGAATATATTTTATTAATTAGTTATTATATAATTGTTTTCATTTCTTGATTTTTTTTGTAAACTATAAAATCAATAGTAATCTTATATTTTGTTACAAATATATAAATATTATATTTTATCAAATTTTAGTATAGACCATAATAAATAAAATATTTTTGCATGTGTAGTAAACAAACTAAGTTTTCATTTCTCCTTGTTTGAGAACAGGGAGAAGGAATACTTAGTGGCTGAAAGATAGTTTTAAAATACACTAAAAGATAGAGAAATGCCTGAATCTGGCAGAGAGATACATGAGAAGCAAAGCAAGCAAACATTCCTGACATGGTGGGGACAAAAGTTGACACAAGTCAATTTGTTTACATGAGCAAAGATGTACCCAACCATGAGTCAACAATAACAAATAGAATAATAAAACAACAAATCAAGCTCTTATTTCTCAACCAAAACTCATAGACAAAAGAGTATAAATTGAGTAAAAGTAGTAAGAAAGATCACAGTATTCACCCAAATAAATCTTATTATTATTACGCAAAATGATCAAGCATTTAATTTTGATCCACCATAGATGTAAAACATTTCTACATTAAATGAGCCACATGATACTACCTATTAGGAAAGATGATAGAAACATAGACTCCAAGAGAAACACCCTAGTTACAATAACGCAGGGATACTCATTCACTAATGACATTAACCAAACTTTAAAATTTCAACATTCAAAGCACAGAGCACAAAACTGCATATGTATCAGACTTGGTAGAAACTGACCTTGAAAGAGATATTGAACGTCGAGAGTGTTTTGGTTTCGGAGACCAACTGCATAAATTAAGACTTAGTCAATTCTTCGAAGCTACCAAAAATATAAACTGAATCATAGTTCACCAAGGCAACCAAAGTGAACCTTCTGCTCCTGTCACTATAGCTATGACTTCTGCTGCGGCTATGGCTGCGGCTTCGTGAGACATATGGACTGCGGCTGAGGCTTCTAGAATAGCTCCTCCTTGAATCACGACTAGGACTTCTAGAATAACCTCAATCATATTCCCTCACCTGGACCAATCAGAGATGTACATTAGCAAAAGCAACTAAAAAATTATTGAAAGCAGAATGTAGCCAAATATAATATCCACCCACCCGTATGAAAGCACGAGAAAAGGCATTGCGGAATTCTGAGTCATCAAGTTTCCTGATCTGTAAAAGAATACAAAGTTAAAGAAGTAGAACAAAAGTACTAGTTAAAAAGACACCAAGGCAAGTAAAACACTGATCCTGATAACCATTACAAGATACAGGTTTAGTCGTTTAGAACACTTACAGCATATTTCATATCATCATAATTGGTATAATCAACTATCCCAGTCATACCTGCATACAAATTATACTAAAGTTTAGAATTATGCTGTGAAATTAAAGGGAGCTGCAACAAAAGATATTTGTCATAATTTCCTAGACTTGTTGCTTCCAAGTTCCAAAATAAGTCATGCATCTACATCAATATCACCATTTGAAATTACCAGAAAAGTTAATTTTGTGATAAACATTTTAGTACATGTTTGGAATAGCTTATTTTGTGATAAAAAAAAAGCTTATAATTAAAATACTGCATAGAGAACATTTGGATATAAACTCTCTTAATCTTAATTTAAACCAAACATGTGCTTTGTCTGAATGATTGGTTCTTATCACTATATAGCCCTTAGGAGTGCCCATCCATACATCAATTGCATCAACTTCCTGATGAACCCAATACTAAAGCCTTCTTATGTAAACCTTGGCTCTTAATAATCCAAGATCATAATAATAGTGTAGAAACTGTCTCTGTACTTTTAAAAGTAAAGTATCCTAACTCTTACTTATAGATTTAAAAGCGATAACACTGAGAAACATGAAGAAAGAAAAGCTTTCCCTATTCTGCTTGTAATGTTATTCTCATTCTCCTTTAATCAAAGGACTGAAAGCACTGGCAGGTTGATATACTAATAGACGAATCTCATCTATCAAGGGAAGAAAATCACTGGCAGGTTGACAAAGGAAAGGAAAGGAGAGAAGAGGAAGTACATAATAAGAGCACGAAAATTTACTCTAACCAACTTTCGAATTAATATTGTACCTTGTCTTTGCATCTGCCGGTCACTATAGCAGTAGGGAAACACCTAGGAAGTTTCCTCATTGTTTTTCTCATCTGATACACACAACAAATTTTTACGTATAGATTTAGTATATAAGACATGAAAGCACGGTCAAATTCAAAAACATCAGTAAGTAATGAAACTAACCGAATCACACATGAAAGCACGGTCAGGGTCGTCGACTATAGGAGACAGCGTGCCATCATAGTCCAGAAACATGACAAATTGTTTTCCTTTTGGCGCATCAATAATTTTGTCAAACATGTCTAATGCTGATGGATGGTGAAGCTGTTTCATAATTTTAAAAAAAACCACATGTTAATTAATTTGGTCAAACATGTCTAATGCTCCACGTAGGTTCAATCAATTCAATTTAACTAATTTGTGTGAAACATTCTCTGCCAAAGCAAACTACTACTAATGAACTGGATCTGGGGTTGACTGAGTTTGACGACATTAAGCTTCGCTAGGTCTGGTCTGGCCCCATATGGCAGAAGCCCTCTCCAACCGGCAACCACACCATCATTGATGCCTATGCCTCTCCTCTCCTATCCTATCATTGAGATATTATTAACCAGTTGTGTTTCCTCTTTTGTTTTCTTGTTTAGGCTTCTGTTACTTGCCTGTACATTACAATGCCTGTGCTCTGATGTGAAGAAAGGTGCCATAGCATATGAATAATCATATTATAATGAACCAATTTTTTTTTACATAGTGTTCTTGTTCTCTTTTTTTGGGTGAAAATGATCTTGTTCTTATCATTTAGTTAAGATATTATTAATTTAATTTTACGATTAAGATGTTAGTATTTGAATTGGTATTACACTTATGTATAAAGCATACAATTTGGCACACCTTGTGAAGTTTTTACCATCTCATTCAGTTTTACCATTTGTTCCATCCCGCTCTTGCCTTAAGTATTATCAACAATTGTACTCTCTTTAGCTCCAGCAAATCCATGCCCAAAAATCATTTCAAGTAAAACCCAAAACAGTAGAAATTACCTGTTATAGCGTTCAAAGACAAGGACAATTAAAGGGCTGGGATGGAAAGCAAAACTCTCCCACTCCAAACAGTTGATCTCTTCCACACACTTTTTTAAAGCCTGCTGATTTTTGTTTGGTTACTATTGTTCTTTGTTATGTACATTGACTATGTCTATAATAACTAACAAGAAATGACAAAGACATGGTAAATATACAGCATAATTAGCTAACACAAACAAGTCAATACCAAGTCATGTTATTTGCAGTTTCATCTTACAAATCTCCTGCCATAAAAGTATGCACCTCTGTATATGGTTCAGCACTTTATTATCATAAAATTTGTTTGTCAATTGAGTTAGCAATGTATGATTTTATTTAAATTTTCATCAGCTGTTGATAAACGATGTATAATTTGTTATGCTTCACAGCTGTCTACACATTGTTGTGGTTTCCGTGGCTACAATTTATGAGTTTTGTATTGGACAATTCAGACTTTGTTCGTTAACCCACGAGGAAATTGATAGTATTTGAAGCTTCCATTACCGCAGCCATCTATCTAGGTATGTAAGTTAATAGGAATTTTATTTGGATTGTAAGTTTGTTGTTCCATAAATTAGTTCATAAAAAATATGTGCATTGTGAGTGAACCCTAGTTTCCCGTTTGAGATTCCATACCATGATTAATACGGATAGTTTGGATTAGTTGTGGTATGGATTCTTGAATTGTCCGTTCGGACAGTTTGGGAACTCTCTTTTTTTACTTCATTCATAGTTATAGGTTAAGTATGTTGTGGTATATTTGATTTGATTTTGGTTTATTGCGTATTGCTTTGTTCTCCGAGTGCATACTTGATTGTGGTCAATTTAGGAACCGCTTTCATTTTGTGTATTTGGAGACCAATGCGAAATGCTGCCAAAATTTCATCAAATTTAGCATAACATACTTAACTTGTACATATGAATGAATCAAAAAAAGTTTGTTCTTGAATGGGATAGGATCCGACCTTCATATAAAAAAAGTGAGACTGTCATGCATATGCCATAACAGACGCCCTCTTGTAGAACAAGAAACATGAATAGAAGTTGGATTCAAGCACCACGCATAAGCAATGAGTATGAAAGGGGGTTGAAGATTTCTTGAAGTTTGCACAACAACATGCACCAGCTGTGGGTGGAAAGTATTTCTGCCCGTGCGTAAACTGTGTGAATGGAAGGCGTCAGGCATTAGTTGTCATTAAATCACATCTAATTTGTGATGGCTTCATTCGGAGTTATACAAATTGGATATGGAACGATGAATTGCCAGAGGTCTCATTACCTGCCGACAATGAGGCGGTACCATTAGAAATCAGAGATCGAATGGAAGACATGATATGTGATCTTGGGCAAGAGGGATTTTTGGAAGCTCATGCACCCTATTATGAAGATTTGGAAACAGATTCCAAGTTACCGTTGTACTTGGGGTGCACAACCTTCACTCGGTTATCTGCAGTGCTAGCTTTGGTCAACTTGAAGGCTAGATTTGGGTGAAGTGACAAAAGTTTGACTGAGTTGCTTGTCTTATTGAAGAATATGCTTCCCAATGATAACAAGTTACCAAATAGTCACTACGAGGCTAAGAAGATATTATGTCCTGTGGGTTTGGAGTACAAGAAGATTCATGCTTGCCGTAATGATTGTGTGTTGTACAGAAAAGAGTTTGCCGAATTGCGGAATTGCCCAACATGTGGGGTATCACAATACAAACAAAATGACGGGGAATACACTGATGATGTAGCCACATCCAACCCTCGTCCAGCAAAGGTTTGTTGGTACCTTCCAATTATACCAAGGTTTAAGCGATTGTTTGCTACTGCACACGATGCTTCTAACCTTAAATGGCATGCAGTTGATAGAATAAATGATGGGTTTCTCCGACATCTAGCTGATTCTCCACAGTGGAAGACAATTGATCACTTGTATCTTGAATTTGGAGCCGAACCAAGAAACCTTCGACTTGGTCTTGCTTCGGATGGCATGAATCCATTTGGTAACTTGTCCACTAATCACAGTTCATGGCCTGTGTTGCTAATGATTTACAACCTTCCTCCTTCGTTATGCATGAAGCGCAAATACATTATGTTGTCTATGATAATATCGGGTCCAAGACAGCTAGGAAACGATATTGATGTGTACCTTACTCCTTTGATTGAAGACATGCGCAAGTTGTGGGTAGACGGGGTTGATGTGTATGATGCAAATCAGGGTGAGACTTTCAGGTTGCATGCGATGATATTTTGCACCATCAATGACTTTCCAGCTTATGGGAATTTGAGTGGATATAGTGTGAAAGGTCACCAGGCTTGTCCTATTTGTGAGCAAAACACAAGTTTCATCCAACTTAAACATGGGAAGAAGACAATTTATACACGGCATCGTAGGTTTTTAAAACATTATCACCCCTATCGACGATTGAAGAAAGCATTTAATGGTAGCCAAGAGACTGAAGAACCCCCGGAACCGTTAGCTCCCCATGAAGTGTATGATCGGGTGAAAGACATCATAACTGTTTTTGGTAAGACACAGCGGAAGGATCATGCTAACAAGAACATTTGGAAGAAAAGGTCAGTGTTCTTTGATCTTCCTTATTGGACCAATCTAAATGTTCGGCATTGTCTCGATGTTATGCATGTGGAGAAGAATGTTTGTGATAGTTTACTTGGCACCCTTCTTAACATCAAAGGCAAGACAAAGGATGGTCTAAAATGTCGACAGGATTTGGTCAATATGGGTATACGAGAACAGTTACATCCACAATCACAAGGTCAACGAACTTATTTGCCCCCAGCATGTTACACAATGTCAACTAAGTAGAAAAAACAATTTTTTCATTGTCTTAAAAATGTGAAAGTCCCACAAGGATACTCTTCCAATATCAAGAGCCTTGTGTCAGTTAATGATTTGAAGTTGGTTGGCTTGAAATCTCATGATTGTCACGTGTTAATGCAACAATTGTTGCCAGTGGCTGTGCGTGGTATATTGCCTGAAAAGGTAAGGGTTGCAATCAGCCACTTGTGCTTTTTCTTTAATGCAATCTGTCGTAAGGTCATTGACCCAAAACAATTGGATGATTTGGAGAACGAGGCAGCCATTATCCTATGTCAATTAGAAATGTACTTTCCTCCATCATATTTTGACATCGTGGTTCACTTAATTGTTCATCTTGTACGTGAGATTCGATTGTGTGGGCCCGTGTTTTTATGATGGATGTATCCAGTTGAACGTTACATGAAGGTGTTGAAAGGATATACAAAAAATCCATATCGACCAGAGGCTAGCATTGTTGAACGATACGTTGCTGAGGAAGCTATTGAGTTTTGTTCACAATATATAGAAATGGCTACACCAGTGGGACTTCCTCAAAGTCGTCATGGATCCACCACGGAAGGTAGGGGCACACGGGGGTTCAATGTTGTAACCATGGATCACCAACAGCTGGCACAAGCTCATCTATATGTACTACACAACACAACTGAGGTAATCCCTTACATAGATGCTCACAAACAACATATGTGTCGTATTCACCCAAAAATGAACATGATGAGGTTGTTGCAAGAGCACAATAGAACTTTCATATCGTGGTTTAGACAAACAATCTTCCCAGATGACAGTGCTTCAGACACATTAAGATTTCTAGTTGTGGGTCCAAATATGAATGTTCCAACTTGGAAGGGATATGATATCAATCAGTATTCTTTCTACACAAAGTCCCAGGATGATAAAAGTAGTGTGCAGAATAGCGGGGTTAGTGTTGATGGTCAATCAGAGCACTTTTGTAGTGCTACTGACAATAATCCCATTGAAGCTTGCATGCCTTACTATGGAGTCATTGAAGAGATTTGGGAGGTTGATTACGGTGAATTTAGAGTACCTCTTTTCAAATGTAAGTGGGTCAATGGAAACACAGGTGTGCATAAAGACAAAATGGGATTCACTTTAGTAGACCTTAAAAAAGTTGGTTACAAGGACGACCCATTCATAATGGCAGCGCAAGCTCGACAGGTGTTTTATGTAGAAGATCCATGCGACTCTAGATGGGCAGTGGTTTTGCAAGGGAGAACAATTTGTATCGGTCACCATGTTGATGGATCAACACTTGATGTCACTGACATGCCATCTTTCTCCAAAGATATGCCTTCAAGTACTGTTGAACAAGAAGAGGATGATGTATATGCAAATCGTACTGATCATGACGAGGGTTTATGGGAGAACATTCGTACGTAACTATGTAAGCACAACCGTTAGTAAAAAATATTTATATTTGTCATGCACAAATTGCTAAGTTGTTTTGAAAATCATGCACCCTATTACATCATTGAATTTGACATATTTATAACACTTTTTTTTATCCGCAGGGCCATGGCAACACCACCACCGTCCCTGCCACAATCAGAAAACCCTCCTGAGGTTACTTCGAAAAGGACAAGACAATCCACGAGGCTCAGAAGTTTGACGTCTAGATGCTTAGATGGCCCACGACCAGTTATGAACGTGAATCCGGCTACAGGTAGAGGGTCAGGGCCTCATAAAGAGAAATTTCACAGTTATTTAGGGGTTGTCGCAAGGGAAAAAGTTCCTATTGTACACGCGAATTGGAATGTTGTCCCCGATGATCTAAAGAGCTTAATATGGAAAGATATTTTGGTAAGTAATTCTAAATACACTTGTATTCATGATTTTGTTGTTATGTTACTTTTAAAGGATTCATTTACATAATGTTACATAACTCCTTTTGTTGTGCAACACAAATTTGATATCCCTGAAGGTGAAAATGCAAAAAAAAAAGGTGATGTCAACAGTTGCAGCAAGATGGAGGCAATTTAAGTCTTCATTGACTTCAAAATTTGTCTTTGCTGACAATGAAGGTCAGCAAATATCTAATCCTACAGTCAAGTATGGCCTTGATCCAGAAACATGGGCGGAATTTGCAAAAAGCCGCAAAACTCCTAATTGGCAGGTTTGTTTAAGTATTTCTGTATATAGAATCGATTCAATTTTTGCTTTTGTTGTTTTGTAACATATATATGACTAGTACAAGCTTGTCTTTTTAAGGGTATACGAAAGAAGGCCCAGGAAATTCAAAAATTTAATGACTGCCCACACGTACTGTCTCGTGGGGGGTATGAACTGCTTGACAAGAAACTTATGGAGGAGAAGAGCAAGCGTGGACATGAGGAACATTCGTGTACTGAAAGCCCAACACTCAATGTCGACCCACCATCCCCAGTTGCAAGACACTTGAAGTGGAAGATCGCCTGCACTAAGCGGCATGGCCAAATGACGCCTGAAGTGGCACAAGAAATTGCAGACAAAATTGTGAGTTCATATATTTTTTTGGTTACTGTCATTGGCAAATAATTGTTAGCAAACCTAGTCAAATTTATTTTATTCAAATTCAACAATTGTATATCCATGCAAGATTCATTACAGGAACAAGCAACACATGGGAGTTTTGTTCCGCATGGGCGACAGGACATACTTAACACATCCCTTGGCCGACCTGAGCATCCAGGCCGTGTTCGCGTCGCAGGGACAGGTGTCACAATAAGCCAATACTTTGGCCAAGCCTCACGTGCTTCTAGCACATCGTCACCATCGATCAACCAACAACAATTGGCTGATATCATCAGTGGAATTAAGGATGACATAAGAAAGCAGCTACAAGATGAGATAAGAAAGGAGGTACAGGATGAGATAAGAAAAGAGGTACGACAAGAACACAAGCAGCAACAAGAGGCTTGGATGAGGGCAATTGAAGAAAAATAGTGGCAAAATTTGGAGATGATGAAGCAAGAGTTAAAAAAATCATTGAAAGTAGAGCTATCTCATATTGCATCACATCAGTCAGCCCCCATTGAGGTGCCAGAAATATAAGCTCTAGTTGCGCGTGTTAGCACAAAGGGTAGCTGCGCTGGACCTGAAGGAAGCGGATTACTTAAAGAGCTTTTGAATGGTGATGACGATCTGATGGGCTTGTTCGTAGTTGTTGGGCAAAATATTGTGCTTGCAGGCTTGGGAAAAGTGTTTGAGAATTCATCCACCATACATAATGTTCGTTATGAAAATGATGTTGTTAAGGTTCAGGTTGTCAGAACATACATGCCTCACGCTGAGGTCCCTATTCCTACATCAGAGGTTCATTATCTTGAGCAGGCTGTTGGCACATTCGTCGCATGGCCGACACATCTTGTTAGGGAAGTAACTAATGAGGTTAGTTTTTTTCTCCTATGAATCTGTTCTATTTGTTGACATGCTGTACACCAACTTCAATTATCATAGGTGGTCGTAGGACCCGATAAGCCTCCATCAAAGTCTGTTGGAGAGCCGAACAGGTTAACATCTGTGGCCACAGATGACCCATTGGGAGAATTGGTTAAGAAGTCATATGTGGTTTACACAAAGCCAATGGAGTTGGCATGGGACGGGGCGAAATTTGGGTTATCTAATGCCTCAAATGGTTTTTTCATCACACATGCAGATGTGACTGAAATAATTTTAGGTGACAAATGTTTAAATATATTTGTACTGCAGCTGTGGATGATGTAAGTAAATCATATTATTTGACTCGTTGTCATATCTTATTGTCCACTCCATATTTGTCTAAGAATATTGTTGATTTTGTTTAAAATAGGTTTATGAATGATTGGAGTACAAGCATTGGTTTTTCTCCAGTGTACGGTTTCCTTGAGCCCCAGTCTATACGCTGCACAAAGGACACGCGTGAAGAATGTCAAAAGTACATAGAAATGTGGGTCAAGGAGTCACATCGAGAAATCTACTTAGGACCTTACTTCAATTAGTAAGTCTATTCATGTGGTTGTTATCAATGTGTTTGCATCAGTTTGATGGGGAATTTCATGTTGTTGACTTCAGGGCACATTGGCAACTTCTTGTGTTGTGTCCACAAGAGAACATTATAGTATGGTTCTGTTCTGTACGAAGAAAGCCTGATGTTCACATTAAGTTTGCAGTGAACAAGTACTTCTCAACCTTATTCAATTTAGCATTGGTCATTACTTGTAGTTTACTACTCAAAACATTACATGTTAACTTCGGCTTTTGTTATTGTCAAATTTAGTGCAATGAAGAAAATATGCAGTAATCTCCAAGGCAAGGACAATGCACCTCCACCTCCACCTCAATGGATTGAGGCTAAGGTATGTTGTAATCCCTGTTTTTTTTTTTAAAATTTGAAATAAGTCTGATGTTTCAATTGGAATGATCCAGCATTTATTGAGCGCTTATATTGCATGTAGAGCCATGTACAACAAGGAGCATATGAGTGTGGATATTATGTGATGCATTGGATGTGGAGCATCGTTAGTGCCGGTTTGAAAAATGAACTCCACAACGTATGTCCTCTATTAGACTAACAAATCAATTTGTGTAGTATGAAATCGTACTTAAATGGTTGATGTACTAACTAAATTTTATTTTCTTCCCCTTGGTAGTATTTTTCTGATGGAACAACATTAGACACTGACACCATGATGACAATACGCAAGAAATGGGCAGCCTATTTTCTAGAAGTTGGAAAATGGATGTAAATTAGACAAATTTAGATGACATAGGAACATTAATCACCTTTGTAACGTAAAATTTTCATTGCACAAGACACATAATTATGTCTGGTCATGACTTTTAATTCGGCATCGTTACATGATTATGGGACTTGTTTACGTTATTAGTGTGCACTGCTTTTGGGTTGCATTTTGTATTGGTCCCAATATAGGATCATTTTTTTTGTTGTGCAACTCTAATTGTATGCAGGTCAGCGTTTGACATGTTCCTCCTTGGGTCGTTCAGTCCGCCGCAACCTTCTCATACATTGGTCCAAGAAATCATCGAAAAAGCTCCTCAGGTGCTGCAATAATGACCTCTCTCCTTTTTTTTAAATTCAAATTTTATAAGTTTATAATTACAAATAAAAATTGTCTGTTATTTTGGGAGAGACACATGAAAAGACTTTCACAATCTATACAAATTCTATAAAATTTGGCGCCACGGCTTCTATTTAAATCTAATAATTCTGAGATTTCCTTATCGTCATAAGTCACCTTGGCAATATGGCAACCCACTGTTCAAATGCTTGTTAATGATTTGATGTGCAAAGTCTTGCCGATTGCATTGAAAGAGAGGAATGATTGTGAGGAACTGGCCATTACAACTCTTGTTAGTGGTAATTTGGAGGAATTAAATGCACATGAGACCGTCAGTGAGGAAAGAGTGAGTAAAATTCTTCTATGCTTTTTCCTTAAAGAACTGTTCTATGCCTTTTCCTTAGACAACTCTTCTATGCTTTTTCCTTAAATCCTATATAAGAAAAATAACAAGGTATTAATGAATATAGATACAGACACTAAAGAGTATGAATATTTTTTAATCTATTATGGTTTGCTTAAATTTCTTTAATCAGTTGTCTAGACATTAGGGACATTTTCTGTTGTAGGTTAAGTTCCAGAAGGGACACATTTTCGGATCAATGACATGAACTTACACAAACAAATAATTAAAGAACTGTTAAAAATTATTTTATATAATATTGTCATAGAAATTCTCTTTCTGTTCTACCTCCAGCCTGCATGTGTTGCCTGATGACTTGGCTTCTCAGATGATCAGATTTGATTTTTTTTAAGAGACACTAGTGATTTAATTGTTTGATTTCCCTGAAATTATTTAGCATGTCTGTCACATGATTATAAATTTAATTATATAATGCATTGTTGATACCCTGAAAAAAACTTTTTTTAGTGACTATAACTCCTGTAATGAATTGAAGATGATCTATTTTTCTTTTAAATTTCATTATTAATTATTAATATTTATATATGAAAGTTGCAGTCTCTGGCAATGTAAAATTACATCAGATTAGTCATTTTCTAGCTGCTTGTTGTGCTGATGTTCCTTCATTATATAGTTGAAAATTTTGTCTACAATGGTGGATTAGGAAACCTCTGGAAAAGCTCAGGCCTCCCTCGGTGACATAATTGTTGCTGTCCAATGATGGGGATCAGATCCTCGAAGGTTGTGTGGCAAATTTTTTTGTTATTTGCTGCAAGGTGAGCTTAATTGATCTCTCTATTTAAATTGTAACTATATTCGGGCTTATCTTATGCTAGAGTTCCTTATGCATGCCTTTTTTTTTAATAGTAACCATACTTTTGCATCACCCTCAACAATTTGATCAAACTTTAATATTCTAACAAGACTTCTTAAATTTGATTTGTTGTAATGCTAAAACTAATGCAACAAGCCTGCTTTAAATAGCTTTGATTGTTGACTAGGATGGACTATTCTCTGATATGATAGAGATTGACAAACATACCTATTATTAAAAACCTCTAAGTTCATCTTCTATTCATTTTGCAGTATAGAAATTTTCATAATGAATTCCTATTTGATGAATACACAGTACTCAAGTACTCACTGAGTTTCAAGCCTTTTATATGTTTGTGTTGTATTTTAAAATTTTAAGATTTTGCGCTTTCATGATCATTTGATGCTCACTGCATTATTGTGACTGCAAAGGAATCATGATTTGAGTTTCTCCTGCTCTTTTGTTGTGTGTGGGCATGTATATGTGCATGTGTGTGTATTTGAACATTTTATGAAATAAGCTTACGCATCATGGATTTTACTTTCTAGTTTTGCTTTTGGTAGATAGGAAAATGCAAATTTTAGTGTTCATTTCCTATTTCATTTTAGGAAAGGAATTCAAATGATGAGAAGGCCGTGTGTGATTATGGAAAGAAATGCTCTTTCCAAGTACAAACAGCTCTTATCAGCGATGGTGTTCTTCCAGGAACAATACGCCAACTAGTGCTTGAGTATGATTTGATTATAAATCTAATTTTTTGTTGCTATATTTTCTTTGACCATAAAGAAATTGTGCCCTTGTGTAAATTTTTTAGTAGAATTTATGTTATTTACTATGGTCTATATTTTAAAAATTTGCTTGACATTAGTATAGAATTAGGGTTTTATCACGTACTGGTAACAAGAAGACTTAAAGCATTGCCTTTCTATTTTTGTAGTGTTTGAATAGTCTACTTATGATATATTGCCTTTCTGTGCACTGCCTAAGCAATCTAAATTATTTTTTTCCCTTTCATATGGAGCTCTTAGATCTATTGTATCAGTTATCACAGTTATAAACTTAATTCTTAAAGCCAGTTTGGTAAGGGGGGAGTCTTGCTTTCTCTAATATTGGGATTTTGTCATGGCCACAGAGAAATGTTAGTGGGGTAAAATGAAACTAGGTTATTATTTTGTCAGGAAGATGTCACACTGGAAATGCAAAAGGAATAAAAAGAAATGGGGGGCAGTGTCTTATTTTATTGGATTGAGAGACTACTTATAAGCACTGACAAGTTGCTTCTTATGTTATTGAGCAATTACTTGCATTATGTGTAGGATATGAAGGAGTGAAGGAATTCCATTTCGAGAAGTTGCTCCATCATGGTCAGAATGTGAAATCTGGGAGGAGGCATTCATCACAAGTATGACTTTGGTTTTTCAATTTCATTTATTTAGTGTTCAAATGCTTAAGAATAGTATTATACAATAGTTCTTTTTAGAAATTTCAGTATCTATGTTGACTGAGTAGCTAATGAAGACGTATGAAAGCTGTAACACTGTATAACTTCTAAAATTGCTCCTTCCTGGATCTGAATCAACGGGTGCTAATTGTTTCCAATACCTTTAAACTGGATCAGACTAGTTGTTGGACTCAAGAAATGAACACCCTGAATTCTAAATAAAGACAAAAGCCTGGTTTTTGGGCCAGGTTTGAGCACAAACACGGTTTCCCCCTAAGAAAGAGCTTCCTCTTTCAAAGCACAGTGAATAACAATCTGACACCTTAATTTCCTTTTACAAGTCTACAACACAACTTATGTATCACTATAACTGTCACATCATCACCTAAAAATATAACTTCCTAATCCGAAATTAATATAAAAATAAATGCCCACTGACTTCCTAATAAAAAGTTATAACTGCTTAAATCAAATGTTGGCCTAGCATGTTCTAACATTCACTAGGGACTAAATGTCATTGCAGATAGCTTGAGGCTTTTACAACATGTGGATAGTATTTAGATTCCAACAGAATGGCAATCAGCCCATTCTAAAACGTGGAAGGATGTATCATGGACAAAAAAGCAATTTCAGGTGGTATATTTCTACCGGTGCTACAATTAATTCACTTTTGTTTTTAATGATTTTGTCAACTCGAGTAACTACAGGGTGGACCTGGGATGATCACAATTGTTATCTAGGTAATTTATTTATTGCTTCTATATTAATGAAAAAGTAGTAAAAGGAGAGAGGTATCCAATTGTTGTCATATGTAATTCCAATGATAGTGATTTTATTTTATGCATATTTTTGTTGTGTGTTTGTGTATTATCCATTGTTCTTTCTTTGCTGCTATATTTATCATTGTTGTTTCTTGTCAGTGATCTTTCAGATTTAGTGGAAATCATTCACAAGGTTGTAAAGCTGATGGATAATCTTCAGTCTCGAGGAGCATTGAGGGTAAGCTGAAATTATGTGTTTGTGTGTCTGTCATGAGTTAGTGATATCTTTGAAGTAAAGTAGATCTAGAACAAACAAGGCAAGATGCCTGTTACCACTTTACAACATATAGTTATCAATTCAACTTCAAGTGCAATACCCTATTTGTTTTCAGTGATTTCAATTTCACATTTAAAAATAACAACTTTGCTTCCATTTGCTTTGTTAGAGATATACTAAAGCCATTAATGAGCCTTCACTAGTAGCTCAACATTTTTGGAGAGTTAGTCCTTGACATTAATAATTAATAATGTGATACATAGAAATGTAAAAAAATTATAAAAAAATCTGCTGCTAAGCATACCAACTAAGATTTTACTACATTTTGATCCTTTTCTCTACTTTATATCTTATAAATTCAAGGTGTCTAGAAAATCAAGGAAAGTGAAAAAAAAAAATAATTCCAGAAGGGACAGAATCAGGGGACAAACTGGCAAGAGATCATTCTTGCATTCAAAATGAAACTGGCATCTCAAGTGTCAATCAATCAGCAGAAAATCAGCCACTGTAGGAAGTCCTACCAAATGCAAATTCCACTGGGGAAGATGTTATCCCTGATGATAATGAACATGAAAATCATGTTGAGGAAGTTGGGAACTCCCAAGTTGGGTTAGAACCAATGGGAGCCACAAATTCTGAACATGTTAATGAGGATATGTTGGATGGTACTAATGATTTTTCTGAAGATGAGCAACTACATGCATATAATGAAGTTGATTTCAAGGTTTCAACGCTATAAGTTTCTTAAATCATTTGTGGTAAGTTAACTTATTAGATTTTGGCAATTATACCTAGAGTTAACTTAGTTGTATTGATGGAAGAAAAAATTATATTATTTTTTTAATTATTCTTGAAAGTAAATTATATATATTATTGATGTTAGTCGGACATTAAAAAATGTTACTAGATGTCTATCTCGATTAATATATTAATTTAATTAATATATTATCAGCTTAAATTGAACTTATGAGATCATACACAAATAAATATTTTAATTTTTGTTAAAGAAATTATTTAATATTTAATGATCAATTAAATTAAAATATTTAATTTGTTCAAATAATTAACTAATTTTTTAAGTGAAATATTATTATTTTGTTTGCTAGCACTAACAATATAGGTAATATTAATGAAAACTTCCGATTTGTTAGGAAAAGTGAGTTCTACAGTTAGCTACAAATGAAGCTTTTTGTTGCACACTTTAAGATACACACCCACTATTTCTCTTCTGATCCTTTTACTAAAATATTTTAAGAATTGTTTTAATTCTTCTGTTGTGCTTGTGAAAGTAGTTTTGATGCAATCCTACCCCCCAAGTGCATTGGATAAAAGACTCCAAGAAGATTGGGCCAAAAATGCAAGAGAAGGCCTTAAGGTTCTCATGAGCCTTAGGGTAGATTTCGGGCCCATGGGCTAAGTATGAGCCCACTTATCTTGGTACATATTAGATTAAGGTTTCATTAATTTTGGGCCTTGTATTTAGGGCTCCATAATGTAGGTAGGGTACCCTAGAAATATAGGATTTTTCAGCCCTTGTATTTTAGGGCACCTAGACTAGTTTTTGTATTAGGGATAGTTTTGTAATTTCACATGCACTAAGTGGATATTTGATGTGTGTGGTTGGAAATAAATTTAATTGAATTGGTAGAAGCCCAATCCAATTAAATTTTAGAGGGGGAGGTGAGCATTTGCTTACTACACCCCATTGCCACATCATATAGTCACACTTTGTGCATGTCCTTCATGCTTTTCATGCCTCATGACACCTAAGCACACTTAGTGGAGAATCTTGGAATTGATCTTGGATTAGTGGGCTGAACCATAACTAAAATTCACTAATCATAATTAGTGAAATTTTGGCTCCAAAGTTTGGCTCCACAAATTCAATTTCAAATTCAAGTGAAATTTGAATTTCCCTCCAATTTTGTGTGACACTTAGGCTATAAATAGAGGTCATGTGTGTGCACTTTTTTCAACTTTGATCATTTGAATATTAAACTTCAGATTTCAAAGCTCATTTAGAGCACAAAATTTCGTGCTCTTCTCTCCCTCTCCCCTCATTCATCTCCTTCCTCCAAGCTCTTATCCATGGCCTCCTATGGTGGAGAGCTTCTTCTAGACTCATCTTCTCCTTGAAGTGGCGTCTCCTCTCTCTCTTCCTTTCTCCATTCCACTGCCATTCATCTTCCAAGAAGCAAAGGAATCCATTGATGAAGAAGATCCTAGGCCTACAAGCTCCAATGGAGCTTGCATCAAGTTTGATAAACCGAAGTTAGTCTTGGTGTGGATAAATGAGAAATCCTTATATTATTGAAGAATTTTGATGTTTGAGGAAATGATATCCAAGTATTTATAGCATAATTTTACTGGAATAGTATTTTTGAATCAAAATAGACCCTTTATTTCGTTGTACGTGTTATGAACACAAGCTATTCTATCAGTCATCGGGGCATCCAGCATTAACAAGCATAAATGATAAACATACTGAATGAAGAAGCACTTCAAGTTTCTGCTTAGTGTTCAAGAAATGGATTTTACTCACTATTTAAAAGGCCTTGTCTTGCAGCCAGCAGGCATATACTAGTGTAGTGTAAGAAACATGCTCATTCCCATAAAAGTCCAGTAAGTTTTCTTGTCTCGAGTAAGGTGAGACATGCAAGGAATTCAAGTGAGTTAATTAGAAAATTCAATTTCCCCTTGTTTGATAGGAGAAGAAGAAAAGATAGAATTAATATGGATTGTTGGGTATGTGTGGGAGAAGAGTGTAAATAATTTTAAAAAAGACAGTAGAGCTTAGTATATTATTTGTCATAAATCTCTTAGTTTTTGTACCGAGTTCGAGCTGGGCTTGGAAAAGATTAGGCCGAGGAAGGCCCAGTTGGTGAGTGAAGGAAGCAAATAAAAAAGTAGTAATAGGTTTGAGTTAATTGATGCAGGAGAGGATGAATGGTATAGGGTTTTCCCCGGCGGGTTACAGTCCCGTAATCCCTTCTTCATCCTGTTTTCCTAAAAAAATGAGACTTCAGCCACAAACATTCTTAAAAGGAGTCAGCAAGATAGATCAATTCATAGCTTTTCAATTATTTTTTTTCTCTTCCATATAAGATTTATCCTTTTTTCTTTTATATTTTTACATCATTGGTACAAGCATACTTAAAGAGTCAGCATGATAGATTGATTCATAGCATTTCATTTTTTTGTTTCTCTCTAGCATATAAGATTTGGCCTTTGTTTTCACCAATGGTTCTTCCTCACTTCAAACATTCTAGATTCAAAGATGACCAACATTGCAGTCACCGTATAACTGAAGTGCTAGATCCAGATGGTAAAATTTCACCAACTCAAATTTTCAATATGTTAAAAAGGTTAGGACTAGCAGTTGCACCTAGGAGAAAGATGTGTGATGCTGATGCTGAAGGACCTTTGTCTACTAGCCCTAATCAGTTAGACGGTGACAAAATAACAGGAGCTACAAATCATAAATCCGTGAATTTGGAGGGAAGCCTGTTGGTTCAACACATGTAAGTTTATACTGAACTCTTATGCTTATTAATTATTACTGGTATTTTTTCTTCTATTAAATTTATGTTTCCTCTATGGAAATGAAATGTTGTCATTATTGTTCATCTTAATTTGACAATTTTTTTATATACATTTTGATGCATCGATTGTGTTTAAGTCTTCTCTAAGTTTGTGTTCAATTTCATATTTATAGGCAAAAAAAAAAAAAAAAGAGTCCAGGCTTTCAATAAAGATCAGGAAGCTCTAATCAAAGTTCTATATGAGCAGCGAGTACCACTTGGTTGCCTTGCATTTGATCTCTTTCTGCTCTTTGCTTGATGACTGTTGAATGGATAGTTAAATAAGAAAATTCAATGTTTTCTGAGTTTTCTATATTATTTTGCTCAGGATGACAAATAGCATTTCAATTTAGCTTTTGATTTTGCTTTTAATAGCTGGGTTGTTATTTCTGCAGATTCAAGGACCACAGAAGATGTAGTTACATGATAGCCAATGCACTGGATAAGGATGGTAAATTCACTACTGCCCAAGTCTCTCGAAAACTTAAGCTGCTTGGTTTGTCTCTTCCTCTGAAAAGTTCTGGAGGAAAAATGCACCCAAAGGGTGCAGATCTCATGGATCGTTCAAATGAAAGGATGGATGAATCTGATGATGAGACATTGGTATCACTGGTAAAAAGGTAATGTGTTTGGTCTGTAGTTTTGCAAAGCCATGCCATTAATACTTCTGCCTGTTTGCAAAATAATATTCACTCATTGACATGTGTAACTTCTTTCAAAATGCCTTACATTGTTTCAAATTTTATACATAGCTAAATTTCAATACTTTGTCAAATGCAATTTTATTGTGCTGTCCAGATGGATGAGTCTCTCCTAGATGTCGTCCCTTTAACTATTATTTAATGTTTATATAAATTTAGGAAGAAAATGGAGAGTGGCAAATTATCAAGGGGACAGTTACATGGGCAAACCAGTGAGGATAAATTGTCAAAAGGCGATTCTGATGATGAAATGCTCAGCTCTGTTCTCAAGTAATGTTCCTTTACCTTCCCGTTTATAGGATCACCACTTTACTGATCAACGATAGGATCAATAATGATGGTCACAAATTTACTTTGAGCTGGTGATTCTTCCGGCTCCTGTTTCTATCTGCTTTGACTTAAAAAATGATGAATTTGTCTCATCCATCAACCACTTTTGTTTTATTTGTAATTAATTTTCTTTTATTTAATTTAGGAAAAAAATAAATAGCAAAGTATCAACTGAACAATTACTTGAACCCATTAATGTGGATTCATCGTCAAGAGATGATTCTGATGATGAATGCTCAGCTCTGCTCTCAAGTAAAATATTCCATACTTTCACTTTTCTTTCTTGGATATTATTGATCAATGATAGGAACATAAATGTGCATATGACGAATTTAGTTTGAATTGTTTATTTTTTTATGTGAAATCTTGCTACAATGTTAGTTAAGTTTGTATGTATGGAAAAATTCCTTTCTCTTGTAAATTTCTTAAAATTAATTACCCATTGTCTATATCACATGTAATTTTAGTTGTTTATTCTAGCACTGTTCGTATCAGATTTAATTTTCTTTGTATTGGTATAATTTCTGGATGCAGAAGAACTAGACGACCATCTCTTAAATCAAAGCAAGTTGAGCTTGAAAATATCCAAATTCATGAGAGAATAATGGGCGATGATTCTTTCAATGGACGCATAACAGAGGTTTCGGAAGGGTATGCCTTTGTCATCACTGTCATTTTTATTTTTGGTAATAGAATTTTATTTAGTGTATAATGATGTCAATGAGATTCATTTTTGCTAATATAGACTAATGGCAAACTTTTACCACTTAATGAGAAAAGATTTCTTGTTGCAATAGCACACTTTTGCTAGTTTGATATGATTATTTAGGCTGACAATTGAGTTTATTAACATTCCTGGGTATTTAATCCATTCGTTGAACTATAAATTTTAGTAACATTTATAGTTATTCAAATGTAAATATGAATCAAGGGGTGCTTCTCCTTAACTAACACAGCAATCAGCATTGATGTCCCTGCAAGGACTATGCAGGTATAGTTATTCAGATGTAAATATGAGCATACCAACTAAGATTTTACTACATTTTGATGATTTTCTCTACTTTATATCTTATAAATTCAAGGTGTCTATAAATTCAGCATTGATGTCCCTGCAAGGACTATGCAGGTATAGTTGATTTTCTGACTTGTTTGGTCAGAAAGATGCTAAAGAAAATGAAAAAGCAACCCCTCTTGTTTGTGGAACTCCTTTTCTGGAAGACTCGGAGGGAATGCCATTACATCAATGTTGAATATTTGTTGAGCGAGCTTGGTCATTTGAAGAAAGAAAGTGCCAATTGGAATAACACTCTGGGAGATGAAGAAATTGGTTCATCCCCAGCAAAGGTGTGGACACAGGATATCAAAAGTAAGATAAAACCCTCAAACTTTGCTTCTAAGCTTTTATGTATGATTTTGTACTTTCTATTTCTTTTGAGAAATTTTTTTGAAGCACTGAGATGACCATTTTTAGAATGTGGGACCAATTTTCAATTTATGCTTGTTGATTGATTGGTTGGTTCATAATTATTCTTGATCACTGCAAAGAATTATCTACAATGAATCTACTCTTATTTTTGTTTCTTTCTTCTGTAGAGACAAGCTTGATGATGTTATTAAAGGCTTTGCACCTACCTCTGGCAGTAACAGTGACAAAGATGATCATAAGTACGTTTACAACTTGACATCAAATTTTACTTGAGATTTTATAGTTTCTGATACTTGGTTTACTTGGACATAACAGTGGGGAGCAATTGATGGAAGATGAATCTCAAATTGCTCTAAGGAGAAGGAAGAAACTTGTTCTTGATGGTGATTTGGAAAGACAAATCAAAGATCTCCATGAGAAGTAGGTTTGACCAGATCAAACTTTTGTCTGAACTTTGGAGCATGATTTAAATTAGAGCCTTGCCAAAAAAAAATTCAGTCTTTTTTTTTTTTACATCATTGGTACAGACATTCTTAAAAGGAGTGAGCAAGATAGATCAATTCATAGCTTTTCAATATTTTGTTGAATTTCATTATTTGTACTGTATTTCAATTCATAGCTTTTCTTGTACTAATTTAACCTGAGTTTATAAATTTCCAAAAATTAAAAAAAAATCTCCATATTCTACATCGGTTCAATTATAAACGATGTAGAAAATATCCTCATTCTACATCGGTTAGGCGATAAACGATGTAAGAACTCTTCAAATTCTACATCGGTTGATTGAAGACCGATGTAGAAACCTTTCCATTCGTGCCCATTCTACATCGGTTTAGTGATAAACGATGTAGAAAATCTCCTCATACTACATCGGTTTGACGATAAATGATGTAAAAACCTTTTATTTTCTACATCGGTTGATTGATAATCGATGTAGCCACGTTACCATATCTAGTCATTCTACATCGGTTGAACTATAACCGATGTAGAAACCTTTCATTTTCTACATCGGTTGACTGATAACCGATGTATAAACCTACCCATTCAACATCAGTTTCATCCTTAGAACTGCTGTAGAAAGCTATCCATTCTACATCGATTGTAGCTAAACAACCGATGTAGAAAAGTCGGCCTTCAAAGACGATCATAAAACCGATGTTGTGATTCAACGATCCCGGGTTACCACCACGCATCATAACCGATGTAGAAAGGCCGTTAGAACCGATGTAGAAGGCCTTTTTTTTTAGTAGTGTCTTCTTGGGAGCACGCAATCTTACATACTGCAATATTGATTCACATCATGTCAACTAGTTACAATTACTTTTCCCCTTTGAAATTAATTTTTGGTGAGCAACCTAATATTTTCCACTTGAGAATTGGTGGGCATATTGTGTATTCTAATTGTTTCATCACAACACATTTCGATGAGTCATAAACAAAGGTTGGGAATATATGTTGAGAATGAATTTTCATTTATAAAGATTTATATGGCTCATTTTGTCAATTGTTATTTTGAATTAGTTTTTCCAATATAAGGGGAAGATAGTAAGCAATTAGATAAATGAGATCAGTTGAAATAAATTATCTTGATCCTCTTGTACAAAACAATTTGAACTAAAAGTTTAATGGATAATTCACTTACAAAGTTTAGTAAAAAAGAGTGGTTAAATCATATGTATCAATTGTTAATGCTCTAATAAATTTTGTTATCCCTCTTGGACACTACAGTATTGAAAAACAAGTCTCAGACATGCATGAAGCGCGGTAGACTCTTTGATTCCAAAGATGAAAATCCTCAATTATGAAAAGGATCTAAAAAAATTAAGATGATCAAATTGAGGTTATGAGAACTTTAAAAGGTTTCTCTAACATAATTAATGATTTAGTTTCAAACAACTCAGGTACCTAGACTTAGTGAAAATAAAAAAATCTCAAATTTTTCATGAATGAAATATGATGGAATAAAAAAAAAGTTAGTGTTATGGTGTATTTCCATATAATGTAGTGTTAAATGTAATAAATGATATTGAGGATCAAGAATCAAAGTTCACTAATGACTATTGACAAAGAATTGATTGGCCAAAATGAAAAGAAAGTACTATTGAAGCATAACTAGACTCGCCTGTTAAGCAAAAGGTTTTTGGACATGTAGTTTGTACACCTAAAGGAGTCAAACCAGTTAGATACAAATGGATTTTTTGTGCAAAAGCAAAATGAAAAAAGTGAAATTGTGAGATACAAAGTATCACTAATTGCTCAAGAATTTTCACAAAAGACCCAATGTTGATTTTAAATAGGCTTATTCACTTGTAGTGAATGCAAGTGTAGTTTTTATATTTAATTAGTAAATTAAAGTTGCTCATGAAGGACTCAATTTACATCTAATAGTTGTAAATTTGTATAGGAAATTCTGAGATACAAAGTAAAATGAAAAAAGTGAGATTGTGAGATACAAAGTATCACTAATTGCTGAAGGATTTTCACAAAAGACCCAATGTTGATTTCAAATAGGCATATTCACTTGTAGTGAATGCAAGTGTTGTTTTTATATTTAATTAGTAAAGTTTATCATGAAGGATTCAATTTACATCTAATAGTTGTTGTTTCAGCCAATTTGTATGGCTTTATGGAAAATTACATTTATATGAAAACTCCCCAAAGGATTTAATTTGTCCAACAATGCAACTTATAGAAAAGATTACTCAATTAAATAAGTCTCTTTATTGATAAAAATAATCAAGATGCATGTAGCATAAAATTATCTCAGTGTGTATTTGTTAAAAGAATGATATAGAAATGATACCACGCTTGTCCTTGAAAAATTTTGAATATGGATTTTTCACAATTGTTTATGTAAGCAACATAAATATCATTGTAACTCATGCATAGCTTCTAAAATCTATAGATAGCTTAAAAAAAAGTTTGAGATGAAATATTTATGAAGGATAAAATTTTGCTTAGATTACAAAGATACTTAGAAAAGTCTTTAGATGTGGACAAAAATCCTTTTAGAACGAAAGAAAATGATGGAATTAGTTGGTCCTGAAGTATCATAGTTTTTAGTGTTATAAAAACAATAATGTATCTTGTTAATTACACATTACCTAATATTGCATTTAACTATATATATTTACTAATTTATTAAATTTGTGTGAGAAAATAATTTAATTTAAGAGGCTATCTAATCACATTAAATTAGAAATCAGAATATTATATTCATGAAAACATTATAATATCTAATTTCTTAGCCGAGAAATTAGAATATTATTAAGTAGTAAAATTATATATAGATATTTTGTTGCTAAAAGTATATATATATATATATATATATATATGAATCATATTAGTCATTTTTATTGAAAATCATATTTTTATTTTTATCTCTACCAAAATAATATTCTTATTCTATTAAAATGGTAGCTTTGCTTATGCATGTCATCATATATATCAAAGGTTCATACATGTCATAAGTGGACGGAATGCAAGTTATTTTCTATTTTTTAAATAACTTTTTATTTCATAAATATTTTATGGGATACGGGTAAATTAGTATCCAACCTGATCGATCGATCAATAATAATAATAATAATACGTAAGGGATAAATCATGTTCTTTAATGCACACACAAAAAACCATATTCCTTATTTGCTAGAAGATTATGCTTTGTAAAAATATCTTTGAATAAGATTAATTTTTATAGTGTTTTGTGATTATGATTATATTTTTTAAAAAGATTTTAATTTAATAATTATCATATTTTTAATTCATATTATTTATTTATCAATTTCATATTAATTAAAATGAAGATAACGATTAGATATATGAACATTTAGATAATATCTAACCAGATATGATATCATATTAAAGTAATTCACATGAATACGAGTCTCATATCGAAAATCAATTCAAATGAAGAAAAAAATTATGTTTTGAAAGGATATCAATGGTTAAGATAGAAGAAAAATTATTACTTTTTATGAATACACCAAGGAGAACTTCGGGTTAAAAATATAATAATCAGATTTTGAAATCAAATAACGCCTCATCTATAAAAAATGAAATATTTTAAAAAAGGTAATGTTTTTTTTTTCAAAATATTCCAAAAGGTACACAAAATAAATAGGAAAATTCTTGAAGCTTTTTGTGCAATTTAATTTGTAGTAAGGATTTGTTTGGAGTGGGAGAATGGGCCGGGTAATACGGTACCCAACTTAGAGTCTACTCATTTTTATCCTTAATTATAGAAATTAAAATTTAATATTATAATATATTATAAAATTTGAAATATTAAATCATAATTTTTATATTATTTTATTCATGTTTTTTAATATAAAAGAATCAAATATTCAACATATTAATTATACTACAGTAGTAATTAATAATTTAAATATTAATATTCTTTATGATACATGATTATTACACTGCACAAAATTCTTACTATTTTTATTCCTAATTCAAACCAGAAACAGATAAAATAAAGTTTCCTAAGTACAACAGTTTTGAAAGCTAAAAATGAGGGTGGCTCGCCTTTATACCCAAAAGCTCATACTAAGATAACTATAATGCAGGCACATAAGATTCTAACCTTGTCTGCATGATGTCGGAGAGCTGCCTTGTGGTATGCCTTCTTGATATCTGTTGCTGTATTAGCTGATTAGATTCTTCTGATATTGACATTGTAAGAGGTTGGGTCTTTAATAACCTTACGGTTCTGAATGAGGTAAGGCACATAGCAGAGTGTGTGAAATTGAGAGAGATGTTGAATAAGAAGAAAACAGAAGTTGAGAAAACATCTTCTAGCTATCTTTATCTTTTGGTTTTTGGCATAGAATCGGTTTTCCAAACTTAGTAGATATTGGTGCATACCCAATACTTAGGAAGTCACATTGCATGACTTTCGTAGCCAAGCTAAGAGTCATCTTTCAACTTAAAAAAAACACTATAACAAAGAACACTTGACTAAGAATTATATCTGGCCAACAAATGGATAACAACAATATCTAACCATGCATAAAGAATACGTTCCAATGATTTCTGAACTTGCTGCTGCTGGAAGAATGGAACATCAGGAACAATTCTTGGACAATCAATACCAATCTAACAAATATACAATGACAACAGTAAAAAACAAGGACAATGTTTTCATGAATAATTAAGATACGAATATATTAAACCTGGGAATACCTGACGATGCATGTTGACCTCATCATCTGAACGTTCTGTATCAGGAATATGATAATACTGAGAAATACAGTCAACATACTCAAGGCGTTTCCTTCTTAGAACTCCCTCCCTTCTATCTGAATTAGGTGGTGCACATACTCAGTATATCTTTAAATTTCCAGGAAGACAAAATGCTACCCATAAAAACACATGTAACTGTGGGTCAATAATGTTGACCCCTTACTCAAATAATTCTCTATAGTGTAAATCACTTCAATTTAAAAAAAAAGAGGAAAAACTGCTTAGAAATTATTCTTATCTTTAGCAAACTTGTGGAAATAAAAAAAAAAAGATTAGCGTTGAAATTAGAGAAAGAATAAATTCTCTCATTTTTTGTGTGTGCAAATGTATTTTGTCTGTGCAAATGTAAATATACTGAAAAAATAATTTGAGGATGATCAAAGTCCGGATGACTAATTTAAAAACTCACGTTTGTGAAGGTTTAACTATGTTAAGACTTGCCTAAAATTGATTTTGCAGTAAAAAAATAGGACTTACCTAAAAAAACTATCCTAAAAAAAGCTGACGTTGACTTCCTCCTTTTATCCCCCATTCATATTTTTGTTGTGTACTTGGTAAATAAAAACTTTTTCCACAGTTCATGGATGACATCCTGGTACTGGGGCACAATCCCACACATACCAAAGAATACGAATCCTCATGAAGAGAAGGGACGCAAGAACATTCTCTCTCTCCTACTAATTTTTTTTTTATGTTGTTCAACTTTAGTGATTACATTGTAAAGTGGTGATCACTGTGGGGACAAAAAGCACTATAAACACTTGGATCCTACATGAGTAAAAGAAACATGGAAGATACTACTAGCTAATTATATGAATGTTTCATTTTCACTTCTACTGACCCAAAGTAATGTTGTCAAATAAATGAAGATTCTTATTTGTTATATTTACGGGGGTGACAATAGTTTAAATTTTGGACTGCAAAGTAAACATAGGTGTAGCACAACAATTATGCAAGTATTGGGGGGCCCCGTATGTAAGGCTTTATAATGTAGGGATTGTGGGGTCATTGTTCTGCTGAGGGGGGTGGCCCCTGTCTGGTGGCCTTCGGAAATTATTGATATTTGTGTCATGTGTTGCTCTCTTCACCTTGTTCAACTTCTTTTGGTGCTCATTTCAGGATCATGTCACCATTAGGGGATCCAGTTTTTGCAAAAAAAAATTAAAACTAAATATTGGTGGGTAACATGCCTTGCTATCAACACCGTTCATTATGAATGACTGTTAATCCTACCCAATTAATGATCTCATTTCAAGATATGGTTGAAGCATATCAAAATATCAAAACATGTTTTGAGGAAAACCAAATTAAAATTTTGAGAGACAAATAGTGTACTCCTATCTCACTTGCCGTTTATGGGACAAGCATGTTTTGCTATGGTGCTCAAGGAGTGAGTGAGATTATTCAATCCTTCAAGTGAGAGTGTTTTGGAATATATTTGTGGTCACTAAGTCCATCCTTGCAATTACAATCAGCAGCGATTCATTTAGCATAAGCAATTTGATTTCATTTTGTATGCTTGTTGGCCTTTGAATACACCAATGTTCACTTTTTGTAACATTACTGTTTTCTTCGTACGAATTGGTTCCGTTGATAAGTTTTCCCTAGAATAGACCACATTATTGGTGCGTGCTAATTTGCTGGTATATAACTAGAGAGTTGTCATTTGTCCGCTTCTCTTGACTTTTTTGGTACCCATCCACTATAGTTACCACTAATTTTGTATTCTAATGGGTTTGAAAGTTAACGCTAAATCATGAAGTCAGCCATCTGTTGATTGATTTTTTATTTATACACTACTTGTATTTTTCATTAAAAATAATGTTCAAATATATAAAATTATTATAGATGACAATTTTTTCTAATTACTATACGCTTTAGTTAAATTAAATAATTTTGTGTTAATTGATTCATGTGTATGGTTTCATTATTATAATGTGCTTGTTCCAACAAAAGCTATGACAAAACATTTTAAAAAGCCCCGGTTTACTCAAATCCAAACCTTGACCAAAATAGTTGCCAACTAGGGACTAAATGTAGGAACTGATAGTTTTCTTTGTTATGGTTTTTGTTTTAAAATTTATTGATAGTCTAGTTGTTTCTAGTCCAGTCCATTTATTACTGCTAGAGAACTGGAAATCCTGAGAAATTATTATGATTGAGTTACATACTCAAAAAACAAATGAGTACTCTATTCACATATATTTGTGGCATAACAAATTGCTCCAGATGATGTATATAAATTTAAAACGAACTTTGATGGGATTAAGTGGAGAGATAAGTTGGAAACTTAGTGCAATAAAGCACCTGAGTGATAGAAAGTAAATCGAAATTAGTAATTGCTATTGCTAGGTCATTTTAAGGTCCTTTCATTCTGAAATTTGTCTATGTTTAGAAGAATTGCGTTGGTTAAACTATTTCTTTGTGCCTTATAGTTCCTATTTTAAATTTTAGTCGTTGCAAAAGAAAATTGAGTTGTAGTAGCCATATGAGAAAACATTAACTGCTAGCCTCTACACATGCATAAGAATTATTAGTTTATATTGTCATGAGAAATTGCATCCTGTCATCCATGTCATACAGTACCATACTAATAAGTTCTACAAAGGTCTTAGTTATACTCAGTTGTAATGACTTCAATCTAAAAATCAATTTTTTGTTGTAATGACAGGTTCTTGAATTGAATAATAAAGTATATTTGAGACGTCATGTTCGAGTTTTTATTGCTAAAGGAAAGGGTCAATATACCTCCAATAGAAGGTAATGTACATATTTAATGAAACTTTGCAATTGTTTTGCCTCTAGTGACTGTTTGTGGACAAAAACTCCACTTTTTATGCATTTTTTATTTTTAAATTGTACATTTTACTAGCCATAGTGGTATTTTACTAGCACTGGTGTAGTTCATGGATAAACTTTGCATAGATAGAAGAGAGAGTGAGTAGAGAGAAAGAAAGAGACACGTGAGAAAACTGTAATCGGACACCCTCGAATGTATAGTGATCCTCATATTTTATAACAAGGTTAACAGAGTAGTGCATAAGTACTTCCCCTGAAGTTGAAGCCTTAATAAAAAGAGACCATGTACATTACAAATTTACAACTTTGTTTTGGGTAGCCTTTGCAGCTTCAAAGTGGTTGTGCTGTGGCAGCAGCCACTTAGATTCAAAAGGCTGTTTTCTACCATGGCCATGGCCATGGCATGGCCTTGTCTAGAATTATTGGGGCCTAAGAAAAAATTCGATTGTGTGAGTTCAATAATCAATTATTAACTATATCAATTTTTTTATATATGTTAATTATTAAATTTTATGGATTTTATAAATAATGATAATAAAAATATTGTGTCATCTTTTTTTATCCTCATTTATCAATTTAGAAAAAATTATCCTAAACGGTCGTTTCTGGTGTGCAAGCCAACCATTTTTTTAGATTTCACATTTCCTAGAGACAAATTCAATATATAGTATATAATTAAGCGAGAAACAACTCTTAACTTATAAGCAGTTTTTATATGATTTATGAGTTCCATCCAACTACCATCCAACTATCCTAGGCACTAGTTATATACACCCGCATATTTGCTAAGTATATCCATCCTTGCTCTATATTTTTTTATCGTCAATTATATCTTTTTATTTGTTAAAACATAGTTCTAAAAATTATTTTCCAGAACAACATATTTAATTATGAAAAGTATTTTTTAAATTAGATATTTAACGGAAAAAATTATAAAGGAAAAAAATATTTGTTATAAATTAGATAAATAAGACAAAGTTAGAGTTGTTTGTTTGTTTTCTTGAAAGAAAAAGGCAAGCTTTATGCTTCTTAAAATAAATGAGGCAAATATAGACAACCTATTTTTTTTTTTTCACAAGATAAACTTAAATTCCAGAATCTTGTCATCAGTGTCCTTACTTAAGGAATTAAAAGTTGAAAAGTTTTGTTGAAATTCATGTAAAAACACATTTAAAATTTTAGGGAAAACATTTTTTGCATTCCAATAATTTTTATTTTTTTTACTTTCTTAACAGGCACCGGAGTATTTACCTAAATTTTAAGTGATCAGGTTTGCCTCATTTATTTCTAGTGTTATATCTAAGACGCGTTAACAGTATTGGTAATTTTTTTAAAAAATTTATCATCAGGCAAAAATGTAAGGATTCATATACCATCCTTAACGTACTACTTCAATGTTTTCAATGAAATTCTTCTGGAAGAATTGCTAGTATACTTATGCTTTATCATTTAATGTTACTAAGGATGGCCTTGATGAGCTAGTAGTCTTCTTTCTCCTCCCACATTTTAATCGAATAATTAATGAGAAAAAAATGTAAAGAATATAATGTATACATGACTAATATGTATGACTTACAATTACGAAGATGTATGCCATGTGATAACATGAAACGTGGCATATGAAGAATGTATGACGTATGAAGATTGCGTGATGTCGTGATCTATCATACGTAGGAATTACATGACAAAAGAAGGCATGACATGTTGAAAATGTGTGATATATATACATGTAGTGACAGAGCCTTAAATTTTTAGTTGTGATGATAATATTTATATATATAATTAAATTAGTATTTTAATTTTGCATTATATATGTGAACTTGAGAAAGGTAGCAACTGTGTGCGTGATAAAATTACTACTAAATTTAGTCATTGACTTTCTAGTGTGTTGGTATATTGCAAGTCATGGAAGGAAAATATTATAATTTTTTTAGAGTTTAATTTCTATCACTTTCAATATAAAAGATAGTAAATTCTCAATAAATCAGCAATCATGAAAATATATGTGAAAATTTAATAATTAGATGACGGTATAAATCTTGTATGAACTATTTTCTCTAATTTGTTTTATTTGGTACCATCATAATTAGGGTCTTAAGTTCCCTAGTGGTACCCATGAACTTTTGTCCTTTAGACCGATTAAGAGACTAATTCTTGATTAAGACTTAGTCACACTTAAAGCTTATCGTCTCTCTCCAAGAATATATTTTGTGAGGGATCAAACTTAGGTTCTCCTCCACAAACTAAGTTACACCTATTACAGATTTATGATGCAGATTCGATAAATTTAATTTCACACTGGCAAAAGAATAATAGGCCAATTACAGTATTTGATGAACAAGGTTCTTTCCACCATTTGGTCAAATAAATAGTTGCTAAAAGCATTGCTTTACGAATATAACCAGTACTGAACATATTTTCCGTTTACAAATTAAATGACTAATTTGAGAACATGTGATTTTGCATTCATTCGTGCATCCATAAAAGAACAATCAATTCCCCCAAATCAGTATCCTCAAGCCTACACTACAAACTGTAGATCAAGGGATTCTTGTTACAAACAATCAGGCAACTGAAGCTAAAGAGAAGCATTTGAACATAATAATATAGGCAACAAAACTAGCACAATCTACAGCTTCCAAGAGAAGCATTTGAACATCAGAAAGTGCTCGAAAACTAAATCATGTTGAGACGAAGACACTTCACGTTCAGCTAAACCATCAGTATTTTTTACCTTCATTGAGGGTATGGTAGAAGTTAAGCAACCAATCTTCCTTATTTTTCTTCTTGTCTTCGCTCTCATCAAGTTTTAGGCCTTCCTTGGTAGCAGAGACCAACTTCTTTCCCTCAAATTCCTTAAGCTGACCAACAACATACTCAAAAATAGCATCAACCATATAGAGAACCTCGTACCCCTTCTTCTTAAGCTTTTCAAGGAAGGGGAATTCTCGATAGCTTTCTTGCTTTCACCAATAATGTAGTAGATGTCATTATGTCCTTCCTTCATCCTGGTAACATAGTCCTTCAGGCTGGTCATCTCATCACCACTCTTAGTGGAGTGATACCTAATCAATTCACCTAGCTTTGTCTTGTTCTGATAATCCTCATCAATACCAAGTTTCAGGTTGTTAGAGAAGGCTTCATAAAACTTGTTATAGTCTTCCTTGTTCCCAGCAATTTCAAAGAACATGTCAATGCACTTCTTGACCAAGTTCTTGCTGATGACTTTTAGGATCTTGTTCTGCTGCAGCATTTCTGTAGAAATGTTGAGAGGAAGATCCTCAGAATCCACAATACCCTTAACAAAGCTAAGATATTGAGGCATCAACTCCTCACAGTTGTCCATGATGAAGACATGGCGAACATACAGATTAATGTTGTTAGGCTTCTTCCTGGAGTCAAAGAGATCAAAATGTGCCCTCTTGGGGATAAAGAGGGACAACCTTAAACTCCAGCTGACCCTCAACAGAAAAGTGCTTAACAGCCAAATGCTCTTCCCAATCATTGGTAAGACTGTTGTAGAAAGCAACATATTCTTTTTTCATAATCTCTTTAGGTTTCCTCATCCAAATAGCCTTCTGCTTGTTCACCAATGACCACTCGTGAGATAAAAAACAAAGTTAATGGTCTTCTTTTTCTTCTCCTCATTCTCCTTATCTTGATACACATCTTCAAGTTTACCCTCCTCATCCTTCTTCTCTTCCTCATCCTCATCATCAAAAATCTCCTTTTCAGTAGTCTTCTCAATCCAGAGAGAAATTGGATAGCTAATGAATTCAGAATGCTTCTTTATCAAATACTTTAGACGACGTTCCTCAAGATACTCACGTTGATCTTCGTTAAGAAACAAAGTTATCTTTGTTCCCCTACCAAGGTTCTCACCAGATGTATCTCTTGTCACAGTAAATGAGCCGTTCCGGCATAGGACTCCTAGACATATTGTTCATTATCATTGTGCTTTGTGGTAACAATAACCTTTTCAGCTACAAGATAAGCTGAGTAGAAACCAACACCGCACTGCCTAATCATGCTCACGGTAGCACCAGCAGTCAGGGCTTCCATGAATTCCTTGTTCCCAATCATTGTTCTTTGTGGTAACAATAACCTTTTCAGCTACAAGATAAGCCGAGTAGAAACCAACACCGAATTGCCCAATCATGCTCACAACAGCACCGAACAGAAAATTTATTTGATCCCGTTTTGATTTGATGACTCACTGCAGATGGGTTGTCAATGTAAGAAGGCCTTAGTAACGGAAAGTGTTAGAGAGTCCCTGCATAGTTGGTGTAAAAGAGTAAAACACAAGTCTAAGCATGATTTGTTGCATTCACACACCGCAAGATCAGTGTGTTCCCTCAAATCAACAATTGATGAGAGGGACGAAATAACAGTAGTATCCAGTACTCTACCACAGGTAATGGCTAACTTCATATATAGTATTTGTTTACATGGTAGAAAGTATGCAAATAAGCCACAATATGTTCGAATCCTGCATGGATGTAATTGTGATTAATATGTGAATGTTGTTAAGCTCTAGTTATTAGTATATGTTTGAATAACTTCTTCATAAGGTATGAGTGAAAACTCACATATATACTATATAACTGGAATTTCATTTTTCAAATAATTAAGTGTTTAAAGCTGCATAAGAAAAATCCTATTAATATATATAAAAAATGTTAGGTACAAGTAGTACTCACTAAGTTCCCATTACACGTTTTGTATTTGCCTGGTTCTGTCCTATTTCAAATGCCCTTGCCATTAAGTTCTGGTTATAAGTGAAGCTCATTTGTTGGCTTCATGATTTCATCTAGCTTTGTTACGAGCCATGTCATGAACAAAACAAAAATCCATCAGTTTGAGACAACTGCTAAGATTTATGTTTTATTTTAATTTTATGTAATTATATGCATTACATGAAACTAATTCATTGACGCTACAGGCTGACTTCTTATTAACTTTTACATGTAGTTTTACCTAACCCAGAAGCATAATTTTTCTATAATTGTCAGTGTCACAAGCTTCGGCTCTTTGTTTTTATAGCGGTGTCATTATGTCTACTATTGCATCTACACTTTCTAAAATGAAGCTTTATACATATATTCATTGTCTGCAGCAACGAAGAGATTGATGTGTGTCATCCGGACTTTTTGCAGTGCGACAAAACTCAATGGTTATATTCCTCCAAATAAAGAGGTCTTAGCAGTTTTCTCTTGAAGTTTCCTTTGAAATAGAATCGTTCCTTTTAATTTCAATAGTAGATTTATCTCACTTGTATGACATAATTTATTATAGTATATTAATTTCATTGCAGAATTTTGACCGGAGTAGTACAATTTCATTGCTGAATTAAGTCTCATATGAGACATGAAGTATAATTATATTTGCACATATAGTTACTGCCAATATTGAACAAAAAAAACAAAAAAAATATTGATTCTACATCGGTTGATGACACAAACGATGTAGAAAGTACCACATTCAACACCGGTTATTAACAAAAACCGATGTAGAATGATATGACTTCTACGACGGTTGTCAGCATAAACAATGTAGTAAGTACGCATTCAACATCGGTTCTCAGCCAAAACCGATGTAACAATGACGTAGAAAAAGCACCATTCAACATCGGTTATACGATACCACTACGGTGCCCAAAGGACATGATGTAGAATAGCAGCTATTCTACATTGGTTATCAGAACAACCGATGTAGAAGGGTACAACATACTAGTACAATTATTGCAGCAAGCGATGTAGAATGTAAGGCATTCTACATCAGTTTTAGGAATAACCGTTGTAGAAGGTAATACATTCTACATCGGTTTGCTGCTAATAACCGATGCAGAATGTTCTCTTTTCAAAGACGGGTTTTATAAGACACCCGTCTTCGTAAATGACATATTCTACATCGGTCTGACAATCGTCGTTGCAGGATGCCTGACTTTCTACATCGCCTGTTACTATGACACGTTAAAACCGATGTAGAATGAGTCACAAAACCGATGTAAAAAGCCTGTTTTGTAGTAGTGATTAACAGTGATAAGAAAATAAAATATAATAGAGTTGTGTTGTGTTGTGATGTGCTCCATAAATACAGTAGGGACCAAAACGGTTTCCATTTTACTCCAACTTCAACAATCGCTCGCCACCAAACTCGCTTTCGCTCTCTTTTCATCATCATCTTATTTCTCGGTGTGATGGGAGATCAAGGTGGTGGTGCTGGTAATAGTAATGGGAAGGCAAAATTACAAATTACAATTTTGGTCTTAGTTCATATTTAAGTGTTAACTAACTGTTACAAACTTATGTTGACTGACATGATTATCATTTTTGGTTCCATCTTCCACCCTCAACAACCATCTATTGTTGCTCAATCATTTTGGTTTCATCTCTCATCCGCAACAAGCATCTCTTGTTCCTTTTCATCCCCCAATGTTTAATCTTTCCTCAAACTACCTCCACTCTCTCTCAGAATCCCACCCAAATCCCCATAATTCCTTCTTAAACTTAGACTATCAAGGCCAAAGATCTGAACCCAATTGCACCTTCCATGAAAGCCTCCCATCTTCATTAGCAACACCAACAACAACAAATCAATACTTGCTGGGCCACGACAACATTAATAATAATGCAAGACAACAACTCCATCCATTCCCACAGACCAAATGCCTCTTACGCAACTTAAAGAAACGAAGCAGAGCTTCAAGGCTTGCACCCACCACCGTTCTCACCACCGACACCAACAACTTCAGACCTATGGTTCAAGAGTTCACCGGAACCCCTACACCCCCTTCTCACCTTCCTTCTCTCGCCCAAACCATTTGCTTTCAACAACTTCATCAAGGACTTTGTTACATAAAAATCCCATTGAAGGGTTTTTGATCCACCAGCGATTACCATTGAAGGGTTGTGGTAATTATTTTATTGGGTTAAAACTGACGCACCCATTAACAGAGAATCAGCCGTTGAGACGTGTCAGCCAACGTAAATTTTTAACAGTCAACGTTTAAATCTGGACTGGGGAACCAAAATTGTGTGATTGGATATAAAATGAGGACTTAATGCATGAATAATTTTAAAGGAGAACCAAAATCAAAATTGAAGACAAATAAGGAGACAAAATTTGCAAATTTTTCTAATGGTAATGGTAAACACACTAACACGAGCACGAACAACAATGGTTACGTGGATATTGCGGAGAGAGCAATGTGGCCGATGAAGTGCCCTCCCCTCATTTCTCGCTCCCTCCGCGCCCCTCCCTCCGACCATTCTCGCCCCGTTTCTAAGGTCGTCGTCTCCATCGACAATGACGATTCTCCCCCTAGGTTAGCTTCATTCTTCTCGTTCTCTCTCTTCTTGCTAATTATAATATTCAACATAAAAAAATGTGCATGTTATGTTATGCGTAATCAATGGACATTGCAACGGTTCAAGCCTTCTGGATGGAAAAAAAAGTAGTTGAGAGGGGAGACTCCTCTGAGTGACCAGTCAGTTCTATAGCAGAGATTAGTCATTAGCAATGCAATGAGTGGTTGAAAAAAAACAAAAAAAAAAGTAATTGGGAGAGAAGACTCCTCTAAGTGGCAGTCAAACGAACGCGGTGAGGTTAGTTGTTGGCAATGCCGATGGATATTTCGCATTGAATATAATGGGATGATAAAAAAAATATTGGCATTGGGTGGTTGCAAATGCTTATATTGTATTGTATTATATGCTCTATTTGGTTCTGAGTGAAAGTGTTGAGAAAAAGAGAACCACTTAAATTGAAGGCTCGATTTTGGTTAAATTAGTTCTACCGAAATCGGATTCATTAATTGGGTGGGTGGAACGTGACATTTCAAAAACCTCTTGGATTGAAAAAACCTGGAGATTATGGCCGAAATCATGGTGTCAGACCCTTTTTTTAAACCTTGCTTGGATTGAAAAAAAGTGCATGAAGGTAGAAAATAAAATATAGTTCACTTCTAATGTGGGCAATAGTTTTGGTTGTTAATCATTTTCGTTATATCCTGCGTTTTTTTTTACCTTAGCAATCATATTTTAATTTCTTTTAACCATTTTTACCTTAGTGGTAGAAAATAGAATATAGTTCCTTTTTAATTTCTTTAAAATTTGCTTTTGGTATTGTTCTCTAATCAGAATTGGAGTTTAACCTTGGTATGGTAGTCTGCCTAATAGAGGTTTGCGTTAAGCATAGCATAGGTTAGTGAACCCATAATTCAGATTGAAGAGCAACACAAAAAGCTCCTAAGGAATTGCATATTGTCCTTTGTTGTGTATCATATGACAATAGTTAGTGATTGTAACTATTAATAGCACTTTTTCATGTGATTTTTGTCCTTTTATATTGATTGTTTAGTTAAAATACAGTTTACAATGGAGTTGGCTGGAACTGAAGCTGGACATATACCCAGATGTTATGTTATGGATATGTCTAAAGACTTCATTCCCATGTCTGTGTTTTCAGACACACGACAAGCTAAATAATATTCATGTTTTAGTGACCATGTGTATTGAAAGTTACTTTAGTCGATAATTAAGCTCATTGTTATTTATATCTTTGTTTGACGTGAAGTAGCTGCCTTTATTTGAACACTCTAAGCTGTATATTACTTTCATATTATTTTCTCTTATTCTGTTGTCATTAAATGATTAGGGTGTTCCTTCATAAAAGAAAGAAATGAAGGTGTTCACTTATTTTAATTCTGTAGGTTGAAATAAGTGGACCTCACGTATATCAACTATGAATCATATTTTTCCAATAATCAGAAGAATTGAAGATGCATGTGCATTCTTTTATTCATTAGTTATGAATTTGACTTTCCAATAATTGAGTTAATCTGTTTAACAAAGCATGCAATTTCGAAATTGAACCTGTAATTATGTTACGAACCGAAACTAAGCTACTTTATGCTAAGCTACAATAAGTTGGTATTTCATAATTCTTCTCTTCTCCTTTACTTCTAGTGGAGTACATTATTTATAATATGAAACTAGGTCTAAGCGCTCTTGCACGATAGCCAAAACAGAATAACCAAATGGGTGGGGTAGTGGGATAGAATTCTGTTATAACAGATTCTGGTAGGTTCATATGGCACTTATTCTCTTGGGCCTACTATATGCTTGTGTAGTATTGCTATCAAATTACTTTGATGGAAAATGAAGTAATGACTAATATGATTGTTTGAAGGGAGAATCATAGAGCTATTTATTTTCATTTTCTGTAATGTATGTTGTAAACCCCCAATAGTCCTTAAATGGTTAACCAAACATGCATTTACAATATCCATGGGCCAAACTACTTCCTTTTCTACCTTTCCCCCATATACATCTAATCACCAGAGGTCTATCCGAGAGATAGATGGGTAATGCCAACTATGAGAAGCTCAAGTTTTGCATGCATATAAAAAAATAAGATGTTGAATGCAATGCATATAACGAAAACTCATTAAAAAGTATTAGGACATTACAAATTTATTGATCAGACAATGGGAGGGGACTAATAATCCTCCTAAGTCTTAATTAAATGCTTAGCATTTTGTTACTTTACCCTGCACTATCATCCTTTATAATTAAATTTTTGGGTATGTTTACATGTTTCTTTCGATTGTGTTGCTACATGTTCCGATTTATTTAGTTATATTAAAGATAGACAACTTTTTGGTGTCATTTCAAGTTTTGATGCAGAGGATAACTTTCTTCAATATGTTCAATTATTTTTAGTTATTTTTCCTACCAATATAGTTTATGTTATATGCCAAAGAAAAATAATAGTAGGAAAGAGAATTTTACAGTCAACTCAATTCCATGTAAATTTTTCTTTAATTTAGATATTCCGCCTTGGCATCTTCTAGTTTTCAATACAACATTGTAAATTTCAAAAACCACTTGCTGCAAAATGGAAAAGATGAATCCAAATTTTTGTGTCTTACATTTCAAGGTTTTGGATTTTATTATCAATCTTCCTTGTCCCATGAAAGATCTCAGTTTTATCCTAAGCCATGAGCTATTTATTCTGGACTAATTTTGTACCCTGCAATGTACATTTGAATATGCTAGTTGCTCAAAAGATAAAAGCAAATTATAATTCAAATATGATGGTTATTGATTTTATCCTCCAATTTGATTAACAAATTGTCATTTGCATTATTTAGTTATTTTTAATACTTGAGCAAATGATTTCTGAATAGGCACTGTTGCAACATTTTTTTCTTCTAATATTTCCATTCCCATCCTTTATTACAGACCTTCCCATTTCCATCTGCTTTCATGTGAAGAATTCTTCTATTACTTGGAACTTCTATCCTTTTTAAAATCAAATGACGAGGCCTTAGGATGAAATCTCTTGGTTTCCTTGAATTTTATGATCCCAGTTTTTTCTTTTTTTGATGATGGTAGGATTTGCACTGTAGACTCTTATGAAGGTTTTTCTTGTAAATCCTTTTCAGTTCCTTATTCAACTCCATTAAGAACAACTGTCTTTTTTATAAGCTCTCCTTTTGAAGTCTAAGACTCCCTCTACTGAGAAATCTTTCATTTGGTCAGAAACACTAAATAAGAATAATAGTTTTGATGTAAGCTCCATTTGAACTTGTAGGCCTAGGATCTTCTTCATCAATGGATTCCTTTGCTTCTTGGAAGATGAATGGCAGCAGAATGGAGAAGGAAGAGAGAGAGGAGATGCCACTTCAAGGAGAAGATGAGTCTAGAAGATGAATCTAGAGAGAGAGGAGCACGAAATTTTGTGCTCTAAAAGAGCTCTGAAATCTGAAGTTTAATATTCAAATGATCAAAGTTCAAAAAAATGCACACACATGACCTCTATTTATAGCCTAAGTGTCACACAAAATTGGAGGGAAATTTGAATTTCAATTCAAATTTCACTTCAATTTGAAATTGAATTTGTGGAGCCAAACTTTGGAGTCAAAATTTCACTAATTATGATTAGTGAATTTTAGTTATGGTTCAGCCCACTAATCCAAGATCAATTCCAAGATTCTCCACTAAGTGTGCTTAGGTGTCATGAGGCATGTAAAGCATGCACAAAGTGTGACTATATGATGTGGCAATGAGGTGTAGTAAGCAAATGCTCACCTCCCCCTCTAAAATTTAATTGGATTGGGCTTCTATCAATTCAATTAAATTTATTTACAACTACACACATCAAATATTCACTGTGCATGTGAAATTACAAAACTACCCCTAATACAAAAACTAGTCTAGGTGCCCTAAAATACAAGGGCTGAAAAATCATATATTTTTAGGGTACCCTACCTACAATATGGAGCCCTAAATACAAGGATTGAATATAATGGCATCCTAGTCTAATATGTACAACGAGAATTGGACCCAAACTTGGCTCATGGGCTCAAAAATCTACCCTGAGGTTCATGAGAACCCTAGGGCCTTCTTCAGCAGCTCTAGCCCAATCCTCTTGGAGCCTCTTGCTCATGGCTCTAGTGACTGGTCCCTTCCTAGGGAGGATTGCATCATCCCCTTCCCCTTGAAGAGGATTTGATCTCAAATTTGTTAGTTCCTCCTTGTCAATATCAGCTCCACCTGCAAAAGGAATTAAATCAGAAATGTTAAAAGTGGTGCTGACTCCATACTCTTCTGGGAGGTCCAACCTATAGGCATTGTTATTGATCCTCTCCAAAACCTGAAAAGGTCCATCCCCTCTAGGGCTAAGCTTGGATTTCCTTTTAGTAGGGAATCTATCCTTCCTAAGATGGAGCCAAACCCAGTCACCCTTATTAAGAACTAGCTCTTTTCTTCCTCTATTGCCTTTAGTTGAATACACCTTTGTTTGGTTCTCTATTTGGTTCTTAACCCTCTCATGCAACTTCTTTACAAACTCTGACCTAGATTCCCCTTCTTTATGTATAAAAGAAGTGTCTAGTGGGAAGGGAATGAGGTCTAACGGTGTTAGGGGATTGAACCCATAGACAACTTCAAAAGGGGACTGCTTGGTGGTTCTATGAACCCCCCTGTTGTAGGCAAATTCTAAATGAGGAAGATTCTCATCCCAAGACTTATGGTTGCCTTTCAGAAGAACCCTTAAAAGGGTGGATAAAGAGCTATTCACTACCTCTATTTGCCCATCAGTTTGTGGATGACAAGTGGTAGAGAAAAGAAGTTTAGTTCCTAGCTTAGCCCATAGGGTTTTCCAAAAGTGGCTAAGGAACTTAGCATCTCTATCTGACACAATGGTCCTAGGCAAACCATGGAGTCTCACGACTTCCCTGAAAAAGAGTTTTGAGATATGGGAAGCATCATCCACCTTGGGGCATGGTATAAAGTGTGCCATCTTGCTAAACTTATCCACCACCACAAAGATAGAGTCTACACCTCTTTGGGTTCTATGAAGCCCAAGGACAAAGTCCATACTAATGTCTACCCAAGGTGCAGATGGGATGGGTAAGGGTGTGTATAGCCCATGAGGCATCACCCTAGACTTGGCTTGTAAATAAGCCACACACCTAGTGCAATGCTTATGGACATCTTTCTTCATATGGGGCCAATAAAACTTTTCTTTGAGTAAGACAAGGGTCTTGTCTATCCCAAAGTGGCCTATGAGCCCACCCTAATAGATCCTTGGGGTATGCAAAGCTTTCCTTCTTTGAACAAATACCCCTCAGCCAAATAGAATCCATCTTGGACCTTTTTCCCATAACTCTCGTAAATGGGAGAGAAATGTTCATCTAAAGCATACAAGTCCCTAATATTATCAAATCCTAGAATTTGAGCTCCTAAGGAGCAAAACAATGTGTGTCTCCTAGAGAGGGCATCAGCTACCACATTTGTTTTTCCCTTTTTTTATTTGATAACATATGGAAATTGCTCTAGGTACTCTACCCATTTTGCATGCCTCTTGTTTAACTTGCTTTGCCCTCTAATGTACTTAAGTGATTGACGATCACTATGAATGACAAATTCCTTGGAAACAAGGTAATGTTCCCAAGTTTGGAGAGCTCTTATTAAGGCATAAAGCTCTTTATCATAGGTGGGGTATTTGAGGGTGGCACTATGAAGTTTGTCACTAAAATAAGCAATAGGGTGCCCACCTTGTAACAATACAGCTCCAACTCCCACTCCAGAGGAATCACATTCTAGCTCAACAGTTTTAGAAAAGTCAGGAAGAGCTAGAACAAGTGCCTTAGTAAGCTTTTCTTTGAGAAAAGCAAAGGCTTGCTCTTGTTTTTCACCCAGGTAAATGTCACATTCTTCTTCACCAGCTCATTGAGAGGTGATGCAATTGTAGAGAAATTAGGAACGAACCTTCTATAGAAACTTGCTAACACATGGAAGCTCCTAATATCTTCCACACTTTTTGGGGTGGGCCATTCTTGGATGGCCTTGATTTTCTCAGGGTCCACTTGGACCCCATTTCTACCAACTACAAAACCTAAGAAAACTATATTATCTACACAAAAGGTACACTTCTCTATATTTGCATAGAGGGTGTTTTTCCTAAGGACTGAAAGAACTTGTCTGAGATGTCCTAAGTGATCATCAAGGCTCCTACTATACACTAAAATATCATCAAAATAAACAACTACAAATCTACCTATGAAATCCCTTAAGACATGATGCATAAGCCTCATAAAGGTGCTTGGTGCATTAGTGAGCCCAAAAGGCATCACTAGCCATTCATATAAACCAAACTGGGTCTTGAAAGTAGTTTTCCACTCATCACCCTTTTTCATCCTAATTTGGTGATAACCACTTTTAAGATCAATTTTTGAAATGATATTGGCACCATGCAACTCATCAAGTAAATCATCAAGTCTAGGAATGGGGTGCTTATACTTTACAGTGATGTTGTTGATGGCCCTACAATCTGTACACATTCTCCATGTACCATCCTTTTTGGGAACCAAAAACACTGGCACAACACATGGGCTTAGGCTCTCTTGGACCCAGCCCTTCTCCGACAATTCTTTAACCTGAGACTCTATCTCCTTAGTCTCCTGAGGGTTAGTCCTATAGTTTGGCCTATTAGGAAGGCTTGCTCCTAGGACTAAATCTATTTGGTGTTCTATTCCCCTTAAAGGAGGTAGCCCAGGGGGTATCCCTTTGGGAAATATATCACCAAATTCATGTAAGAGTTCTTGGACCTTTGGGGGTAAGGTCTCAAATGTAGGAATTGTGACAGTGCTAAGGGATGTTTCCCTTGATAAGAGAAGGTAGAAAGATTGTTTAAGAAAGAGTGCTCTTTTAATATTACCTTTTGTTGCAAAATGATTTTTCTTCTTAACAATCTTCTTGGAGGAATTCTTTCCCTCTTTTTCCTTCCCCTTGGCCTTTGAAGACAAGGCCTTACTATCCTTCTTTTTCTTTTGTTTTTCTACTTTTTCTTCCTCATCTCTCTTATCTTTCATAGTTAGTTGATCTTTTGCCACCTGTGAAGGTGTTTGAAGATTCAACACAAAATTAGTGCCAAGATGGGTGAGGGTAATCTCATTAGTTAGGCCATTATAAATGATCTTCCTATCAAATTGCCATGGCCTTCCTAAAAGAATATGTCCTGCCTCCATGGGAACTATATCACAATTAACTTCATCCTTATATGTCCCAATAGAGAAAGGTACCTTCACTTATTAGTTAACTATCATTTCCCCTTGCTCATTGGGCCATTGAAGTTTATAAGGTTTTGGGTGGGGAATGATAGTGAGGTTCAACTTGGAAACTAATCTTGTGCTACAACAATTGCAACAAGATCCACTATCCACAATGAGAGAACAAGTTTAACCTAAAATTTTGCATCTTGTATGAAAGATGTTCTCTCTTTGGGATTGAGATAGATCACAAGATTGACCTCCATGGAGCCTTCTAACCATGAAGAGGTCACCTTTTTCATGGGGGTAGACTTCCTCACTAGACTCTTCACCCCTTACTTCATCTTCACTTCCACTAGAGGAAGGGCAAGAAGTAGTCTCCTCTTGACAGTATAAATGTCTTGACCCCTCATGATCATGGTTTTCTTTGTGGGGCATTGAGAGGCAATGTGACCTCTCCCTAGACATTTGAAGCATTTAATGTTGCTAGTCCTTTCTTGGGAACTAGTCTTAGGGGTGTATTTCTCTATGGTTTTACCCTTATCTTCCTTGGGTTTTGAAGGTGCAGCCCCCAAAATTCCATGGGCTTAGTCCTTCCTTGGATAAGAGTGAAAGCCATAAGATTTTGAAGAAGGCTTTCCTTTAAGTTGTTGCTCCACTCTTATACAAAGTTGGACTAGCTCATCTAAGTCCCTATATGGAAGGAGTTCAACCTTGTCCCTCACTTCCATATTAAGCCCACTAAGGAACCTAGTTATGCTTGTTCTTTCCTCCTCCCTAACTCCAGCTCTTAAAAGGAGTAATTCCATTTGTTGTCTATATTCTTCAACACTCATACTCCCTTGTCTAAGCCTTTGGAGCTTGTCCATAAGCTCCCTTTCATAGTGAGTGTTTAGTATGTGAACTATGACGCCCTCTATAATAGTCGCTATGTTCTTGACTTAAACTCTTGCAAGAGTCATGACTACTATAGGAGGCATGTTTTTCTCTTTTCATTTCTTTCATTATTTTTCTTCTTTCTTCCTCTCTTATTTTCTCTCTTTCATCTTGACTTATTTCTTCCACTCTTTTTTTACCTTTTTCTTTTCTCTCTTGTTTTTCTTTCCACAACTTAAGGGATCTCAACTCATCTAATATCTTATACAAGGGGTCCTTAGGAGTAGAACCCTCACCATTAACACTAGATGATGAATGAAGACTCATGTTGGTTCCTAAATTATAGTTCTTTCTTGTTGGGGGTTTGAAAAAAAAGGTAAAAGAAACTATGGTTGAAACTAGCCAAAATAAACACTAAAAGAGGTGTGAAAGATAAGGTAAAAACTAATTGGTAAAAGGCAAGCTATCTAGGTGGTTTGACAATGAAGGGTAAAGGAAATAAGCTATGAAAGTAAACAAGAAATTAAAGTGCAAGAAATGCTAACTAGGCAGATCCTAAGAGTGTTTGGATGACCTCATTTAAGGTTCCCAACAAAACACTCACTATCCTAAGGTAAAATTGCCTAAAATTATTACACACAAATGGAAGTAGGGTGACCTAGCGGAGGCTCCCAACTTACTTCCAATGAAAGGCCTTTTTGTTACAAAATTTGAAAGCAAAGCAAATTGTCAATTACGAAATTACAAAGAAAAAAAGTCCTCAATTGTGGTGGCTATTCTCTCTTTAGTGTTTCACTCAATTTGGAGTGCTTCTTATTCCAATAGCTCTTAAGGTGATTGGCCCCTTGCTTCTTGACTCAAATTCTTCAAGATATGGCACCAATCCTCCTTTCCAATTCCCTATATGGCAACTCCCAAGCAAGGAAACAAAGAGACAAGCAATAACCAAAGACCAAAAAAAAATTGAAAAGAAAGCTAAACCAATAGATTTTTAACAAGACAAATTTCCATGGATTATTCAACAATTAATGCAATGAAAAGCACAAAAAAGTAAGCTAGTACTCAAAGAGAAACCTAGAATGGCTCAAGAGTAGAGTAGAAAAACTAAAAAAAAAGACTCAAGAAACCTCTAGTTTTGGCACTTGTTTTCACAATAATTTTCAATTGAAATTTCAGAACTAGGATTGGTATAAAATAGGCACCAATTATAGAACAAATTTTCAGCCAAAACAACAAGCACACTTTCCTTTCACCTTTTTTTTCCTGGACACTGATTTTTCTGCCAACTTGTGCCATTTTTCTTATTTTTTACTTTAATCCAAATCGCTTGGTTCTTTTTTTATAATTTTTTTACAGATGTCTAGAAAATTCAGTAAAACTTTCAGCTCAAAAAACGTATTGACCAATTCCCAGTAATTTATTCAAGTTTGTATGTTCAAGCTGCCAACACCAGTGATTTCAACCTAGAAATCATGAGTAGTGTTTATGTTGCTTAAGGCTTGGATAGTTACAATTTGTGTTTTCTTATGCTCAATTATCTTGAATAACACAATTCAAGAGAGCTTAAGACTTATTTGATTCACAAATCCAGCCACAACTCAGCACCACAACTCAACTTCATCATAGGCATCATGTAGAAATCTTAGAAAACAAAAAAGAGTTCAACAACAAGACTAAATAACATGCATGAATTAGACTCAAAATTCAAAAGATAGGCTAAGAATGACAAGAATACATGAACAAATGTATCTAGAATTCAATAAACAAAATAAAAATTCAACACAAACTTAGAACATAATGTGACAATTACTATGACTAAACATGACTCTAAGACAACATGGATTAAGTGATTTACACTTAGATTTTTGTGTTTTTTTTTCTAATCAATATTTTGGAAGAACATTTAGATCTAAGTTTCAGCACAAGAATATTATGAATGAAAAATGATAGAACCTAAAATCAACACAAAAACATGATTCAAGAGTAGATCTATAAAATTTCAACCATAGAAATGCAAGAACAAGTGTAGATCTATGATTTAATCAGTTTATTTTTTTTAATATACTCTAAACAGCACCAAACCACAAGACAATGGAGGATATACATGGAAAATAAGATGAAGAACAAGGAATTAAAGAGAATTCACCGAACAAAAAGATAGAGGAAGAAAAAGAACATCACCTAGATGAAGATGCTCTTGATACCACATGATGTAAGCTCCATTTGAGCTTGTAGGCCTAGAATCTTCTTCATCAATGGATTCCTTTGCTTCTTGGAAGATGAATGGCAGCAGAATGGAGAAGGAAGAGAGAGAGGAGACGCCACTTCAAGGAGAAGATGAGTCTAGAAGAAACTCACCACCATAGGAGGCCATGGATAAGAGCTTGGAGGAAGAAGGAGATGAATGAAGGGAGAGGAAGAGAGGAGCACGAAATTTTGTGCTCTAAAAGAGCTCTAAAATCTGAAGTTCAATATTCAAATGATCAAAGTTAAAAAAAAATGCACACACATGACCTCTATTTATAGCCTAAGTGTCACACAAAATTGGAGGGAAATTTGAATTTCAATTCAAATTTCACTTGAATTTGAAATTGAATTTGTGGAGCCAAACTTTGGAGCCAAAATTTCACTAATTATGATTAGTGAATTTTATTATGGTTCAGCCCACTAATCCAAGATCAATTCCAAGATTCTCCACTAAGTGTGCTTAGGTGTCATGAGGCATGTAAAGCATGCACAAAGTGTGACTATATGATGTGGCAATGGGGTGTAGTAAGAAAATGCTCACCTCCCCCTCTAAAATTTAATTGGATTAGGCTTCTACCAATTCAATTAAATTTATTTCCAACCCCACACATCAAATATTCACTTAGTGAATGTGAAATTACAAAGCTACCCCTAATACAAAAACTAGTCTAGGTGCCCTAAAATACAAGGGCTGAAAAATCATATATTTCTAGGGTACCCTACCTACAATATGGAGCCCTAAATACAAGGATCAAATATAATGACATCCTAGTATAATATGTACAAAGAGAATTGGACCCAAACTTGGCCCATGGGCTCAAAAATCTACCCTGAGGTTCATGAGAACCCTAGGACCTTCTTCAGCAGCTCTAGCCCAATCCTCTTGGAGCCTCTTGCTCATGGCTCTAGTGACTAGTCCCTTCCTAGGGAGGATTGCATCAAGTTTTGTGGGTGATATAGACAGCATGATGCACTTTCTCCTAATGTTTTTGTGTTTCTTTGTTTCTGTTAATAGCAGCTAGCAAATATTTAAAAATGTCTAGTCACTAGATATTGGACAAAAAATCCTCTCTAAAGGGCATCAATTTATGTTATCTGATGCTTTTGGTTGGATAGGAGTCTAAAACATTTCATGGATGATTCTTCTTCAGTTGTCTCCTATTATGGGATTGAGATGTCTCCTTATCTTCCTCGTGATGCTTAGCAAATGGTTATTTCTGAGGGGTTTCTTTGTTGAATATGTAGTTGTCCTTGTATATTCCGATATTTCTCGTTCTACAACTACAACACTACATGATATCTTATTCTCTGCTCTTGTACTTTTTTTCTTTCTCTTTTCCTAAGGATATTTAAATCTAGACAATATGTGGTTTGATACCCTTAGCATCGTAAATCTCCTCTATCAAAGCTAATTTAGCAAAATGTAAATCCATCTGTTGAAATTTCTTGTCTTGTAGGAAAGATCTCTGTGGAGGGAAAAATGCTGAACAAATTTGAAATGAGGCCCCATAATCAAACCCTTGAACTCTATACAGGTTTTCTTATGGCTCTAGTTCTTTTAATGTTGATCCATTAATTTAGGAAAACATTTCAATTACCTCTGACTTCTGAATTCTTTTTTTAGGTTATTAACATTGATAGTGGGGCGCATATGAGGCCAATGCTAGGGATGATAAGTTTTTCGACTTCTGGACCCAGTGTAAATGGCTTATCCTATTTCTTTTTGTTAGAGCAAGCTAGATACACATCTACATATTGAGATGAATAAGAGGAAGAATGAAGAGAATGCAAGATGAGAGAAAAGAGGTTTTCTCATTAACTAACTTTTTAGTCAATACAAGAAATGAGTTTATATACAACAACATATAGTTGGATGGTTACTCATGTATATCTGTAACCATATTAACTAACTTTCAGATTTTGAATTACACTCCAACATTCCCCCTTAATCCAAAACATCTAGCTGATTCTAAATTCAATAAGGTTCTCAACTTCTCAAATCTTTCATATTTCAAAGGTTTGGTAAAAACATCAGCAACTTGGTCATTGGGGCTGTAATATACAAGCTCCAATTTTCCTTTACTTACTTGATCTCTAAGGAAATGATATTTAGTTTTGATGTGCTTGCTTTTTCCATGAGAAACTGGATTCTTTGACCAGCTAATGGCTGATTTATTGCCAACATACATCTGTACTGGCCTTTCATATTGTAATTTCATCTCTTCGAGCAAAGCTTCCAGCCACTAACTTTGACAAGCGGCTTCAGCTAACCCTATATATTCAGCTCCCCAAGAGGAGAGTGCTACTACCCTTTGTTTCTTTGAACATCAGGATATTGGTGCATCCAGATACTTAAGCAAGTATCCAGAGGTGCTTTTTCTTTCAACCTTATCACTGCACCAGTCTGAATCAGAGTAGGCTTCAATGCATGATCTGTTTTAATCATTCCCTATTGGAAACAATAAACCAAAATCACTTGTTCCCTTGAGATACCTCAGGATATGCTTAGCTATAGTCATGTGAGGAGCTCGAGGATTACCCATAAATCTGCTAAGCAATCCCACTCCATAACTAATGTCGAGTCTGCTGTTGCACAAAAATCTAAGTGAGCCAATAATTTGCTTGAACAATGTTGCATCAACTGGCCTTTCATCCAGTTCTTCTATTAATTTCAAGTTTGGCATCACAGGTACTGGGACTGTGATGCAATTCTCCCTATTAAAGCATTTCAGAACCTCACCAGTGTATTTTCTTTGGTGTAGGAAGATTCCCTTCTGTGTATGCATAAATTCAAAACCAAGAAAATAATGTAGGATTCCAAGGTCTGTGATGTCAAACTCTGACTTCATCTTTTCTTTGAATTGCTCGATTTCTTCATTCACATCTCCTATAATGATCAAATCATCCACATACAGGCATACAAATAACAAGTTCTTGTGTTGAGTTTCCTTTACATACACACCAAACTCTACTGTGTATTTCACAAATCCTTGTTTGCTAAGGAAATTGTCAATCACTTTGTTCCAAGCTCGAGGGGCTTGCTTAAGGCCATAAAGAGCTGCAAGATGTATACTTCCCTTTTATTTCAAATCCTAGTGGTTGCAATATGTATACTTCTTCTTCTAGTGGACCATTCAAAAAGGCAGATTTGACGTCAAGTTGACATATGGTCCAATTTCTAGAACTAGCAATAGCAATAACTAATCTGATTGTTTCCATTCTTGCAACTGGGGCATATACTTCTGTATAATCAATTACTTGTTTTTAAAGGAATCCTTTTGCAATGAGCCTGGCTTTGTGTTTTTCAATTGAGCCATCTGGTTTGAGCTTTACTTTAAACACCCACCTCACATCAATTGGATGTTTATTATGTGGCAAATCAACCAGCTCCCAGGTTCTATTTTTCTCTATGGCATCCAACTCTTCTTTCATAGTAGCTTTCCATTCTCTAATGTCTAAGGCCTGCTTCCAATGTACAAGTTCCATGTCAAACATAAAAGCAAAATGTACCATTTCACCATTATCAGAGATTGAACTGTTACTGTACAGCTCGTAATCTGCAAGTCTTATGGAGGGAAATCTTGTTCTCTTTGACCTTCTAATAAGAGGTTGCATTGAGCTAGCAGGGTTAACATCCTTGGCTCTTGGGCTGTCCATGAGAATATATGAGTTGGGAATTTTAGACTCATTTTCCCACTTCCAGGCTGCAGTTTCATCTACCATGACATCTTCGCTAATCACCACCTGCTGCTTCAAGGGGCTGTGAAGTTTGTATGCATCAGTTGGATGATATCCAACTAGGATAAGAGCTTCACTCTTATCATCTAGCTTTTTACTCTTTTCATCTGGGATGTGTCTGTAGGTAAGAGACCCAAAAATCCTCAAACGATTCATCATAGGCTTGTCTCCGGTCCAAGCTTCTTCAGGTGTTATAGATTGAAGTCTCTTGGTGGGACATCTGTTCAAAACATATGCTGTTGTGGTGGCCGCTTCTCCCCGGTAGCAATTTGGTAGTCCTTTCCCTTTAAGCATACACCTAGCCATATCTAATAGGGTTCTATTTCTCCTTTCTACCAAGCCATTGTGTTTAGGTGTATAGGGAGCTATTACCTCATGTTCAATTCCTTTAGTTTCACAAAATTCTTTGAACTCCTTAGAGTTATATTCACCCCCTCCATCTGTTCTAAGGATTTTTAGCTTCAATTCAGATTGTCTTTCAACTAATTTGAAAGCGAGAAAATATTGCACCTTTCTCTTTCAATAGATATATCAAAATCTTTTTGGTAAATTCATCCACAAAAGTCAGGAAATACTGATGAGGACATGACCAAGAGCAAGGGCAAGGATCCACTTGAAGGACTTGGAGGACCTATGACAAGGGCTAAAGCAAGGAAAGCAAAGGAAGCTCTTCAACAAGTGTTTTCCATACTATTTGAATACAAGCCCAAGTTTCAAGGAGAAAAGTCCAAGGTTGTGAGTTGTATC